>NC_069111.1:27272633-27590966 GCF_025612915.1 Magallana angulata | reverse complement strand
CCAAATATTTTTATCATAATTCCAAATAGTTTACATCTGTCTGAAAAATAGCAAAATAATTTTTTTCATATAAAAAAATTGAACTTTTGATATGAAAAAAAAACCTGACTTTAATACACCTTAAAAAATCAATCATACTCTATAGAAGAATTTTTTCTAAGAATGTGGACCAAGTTGTGTCCCTTTCACATACTTAAGAACCTGAAAATTCTTAATCCACGAACAAGATCTCTGGTACTTTTTGTGGTCTTTGTCTGAACTCAAGGGAGCTTGTCAAATATTCTACAATATTTCAAACAAACTTGTTTTCATATAAATTACGGTAATCATTTGAACTTTGTTTTGCTTCTGATTATTTTCTCTGTATATTTTGATGTAAAATTGAATTCTGCCAGTGCTGCCCCTCTCTGTCCCCAAGCACTATGTTTTGGATTCCGGTTACTGTATGAACATTTTCATAATAGTTTGCTCCTATACTTTTTTGTCCCAGGGGGCCATTTTGCCATGTATCACCTCGTTACCATACATCTATAATATTCTTACACATTGTAGCTAAAAAAAGATATTCAGAAAAAGAGATGATTTTCTGACTAAATAAGCGTAATTATAGTAATTAGCATTTAAAAAATGCTGACCTGTTTCTGCATTTCCTTGGTGCGTTTTATGACTAGCTCCAGTTTAGGCTGGATTTCCCTTAGCTCAGAATCTGCATCTTTGTATTTAACGACCATCTGTTTCTCTAAGAACACCATCTTGTCTGCCAGACTCAACATCTGTTTCAAAGTCTCTTTCAGACGATCAACATATCTGTAATACAAGTGCTTTCGATGCATCTATTGTGTTTTTTCATCATAAGTCATTTTCAATTTCATTGGCCCAACTCACTCTTTCAAATTCAATTAAAGCAATTATGTCAAAATAATCAAATAATATAGCAAAAACAAAGAGTTGGATAAAAACATATGTAAACTTGCTTAACAAACACTTCATTAACATACCGTGGAGAATTCCTAATGGACAGTAAATGATGCATCTTGACAGTACTAAATGCAGCGATGACGTCTCGGACCTGACTGACCATCTTGGTAACCACGGGTGACTGGAGTTGTAGGGAGGAAGGGGCATCTTGCATCTGACTGCTTGACAACACATCCCCCCCAGCCGAGTCCGAGTCCAGCTCAAACAACCGTTGCATCAGGAATGCCTCCAACTACAAGTCAAAGACAGAGAAAATTATTTAAAAAAATTAAAACGGCTGACACTTCAAGTTGAACTGACAGAAAAATGAAAAGTAAATCTTTCTTAATTTGCTGCAGCATTTTATTAGATGAATCTGTTGTTTGAATAACGTATAGCATAACAGGTGGTGAAAAGTCAAGTCTCAACCGGAGCTCGAACCCAGGGCCTCTGGCGACCATGCCAGTGCTCTAACTACTGAGAACTGATATACTGACTGACAGTCACACACCTGTTAACTAGGTGACAAATGTATTAAATTCTGAACAAGAACATTGTTAATGAAAGTTTTCAGTTTTTAAATTAAAAAATTTATAAGATCTTCAACCATTTGAAGAGAATCTGAAGAAGATCTACTAAACACGAATTTACAAATGTTTCAGATCTAAATCAGTCAACACATATTGGGAGAAAGAGAATCAAAGTATTTCTACCTCCATCAAGTCATCAATGAAGAGAGTCCGCGTCCTGGGATTGTCAAGAAGTGACATGGCATCTTCTCCTTTGGCAACACCCTCTGAAGAGAAATGACATAGATTTTTCTAAAATATGAAGGAAAGATGCATTTTTAAAAGTATAAAGTTGAATAATTTACATTCAAGATTATTGATTCATTTTCACTGAACAAGGGTCATGAACTCTGTTAAATCGGCAACCACAAGAGCTTTGTTGTCAATTACGGGTACTGACCAGCATCGGGTTTATCCACAATGACTACATCGGTCCAGTCTATCCCATTACTGTCACTATCATGCCCTGTGACACCAGTGTCAGGGTTCTACAACAATAAAATTTTATCATCACATAGATCTCTTAACTATCAACATTTGACTTAGTTAGTTTCTACTACCCATAAAATATTATTTTTCCAATTTTTATGTCTAGAATTGTTTATAATGGAAGCCTTATATGCTTTACCAAACTTTGAGAGTCAAGTTACAAATGAAATACAGAGCTTAAAAATCTGTTATATAGATAAGCTTTAGTCCCCCCCCTCCCCCCCCGGAAAAAATTCTAGATCTTCACATGATTACGTTCCCTGTAATTCAAGAGTACGGTTTCTCCAGGTTATGATTTCTCCAGTTTAGAATTTTAATGATACCTCTTTGCACGCCATCTAGAATTCATTCGTTTGTTTTGCATCGGTGTCTGTTGATTTTGCAAAAGAGGCTGTTGGTTTTGTTTTAAGCTGGTCTGTTTCATATTTCAGCATGTTTTTTAAAATAAGTTATTCGGTTTGCATTCACGTCTTTCCTACCCTTTTTGCCGCCCATAGAACACACTTGTGAAATTCCGTTTATAAAAAATATGAATGAAAAATGTAATTTATCACTTTGTTATCACTAAAGCTGTGATCAATAAAATACCTTCAGAGTCGTGCTCAAAAAATTTGTCAATTTTTAAATTCAACACCTGCATATTTTTTGTTCTATATATATATTTTCTTCTTTAATAACTGTGTCTACATTATAAACAATCAATAATTTATTCAGACTACAAAAAGATGAAAAATGATCACCTGGTCTCCTTCCTCTGTGCCTCCTGTCTCCACAGTAATGTCCGCCATATTGAAATCAATCTCGTCTCCAAAATCAATGGCAGACTCTGTCATAGCACCCGGGTCTCCCCAGTCAATCTGGAAACAATAAATTGCAAGTATTTTAAAAAACACACAAAAGAGCTGAAAGAAAAAGTCTGAGTCTATGAATTCTTTCATGTATGACGGTTAATAAAAAAATATGTTAACAATGTTGCTAGGTGTCTATCATATTCATGAATTTCATAATTAACATAATAATTTATGCACCAACATTTGTTTTGTTGATATTTGAAGTTTCATTCAAATTGAGGAAAAGTTTTTTGTTACCAATCTAAACATTATTAAACATATTATGACAATACTCAATTTGAAGTCTCAATATTATTTGGTTTTAGGCCCAATTTACAGAAACATTACTTTCAACATTAAATGGTTTATTTTTTACAAAACACAAAATTTGGCAGTGTGCCAAGATATACAGGAATCTGTGCAATTTTTTAAAGCTTAAATAGATTGAAATTATGTCTACCAAAGTTGGTTATAATATGAAGTGAAAATATTATGGCAAAAGTCTTCCAATTTCTTTTTTGGCCCTTGTACACTCTTGGAAAACAGATTATTTGGCAATTACAAATCATATAGTGAAATTATCATTGCACCACACTAATGCAGATTTATTAACTTTTAAATTTAAAGTAAAAGCACATCAACTCAATCCCTTTTGGCGATTCATTTCCTGATGAACCATTTACTGAACGCAAGTAAAAATAGCTTACATCATCTGTGACTTGGCCGACCTCGTTTTCCTCCGACGTATCAATGAAAACTTTGGCCTCCTCTATCACCTCTGGTTTCTGTCCCGTCCTCCACTGATATGTAGTTGTGTTTCCGTTTTCCATTATATACTTCAACATTGGCAAACTGTCTCTCTTTTCTTCAGATCTAAATGACATTACGGAATATTTATACAAGTATCTACAGATCTCCCCTATTTCTTAATAAAACCAATTGTGATTCATACATGTAGCTATATAGAAACTAACAGACTTAATTCACAATACCCGGTATCCAATTTTAACCAGTTTATTGACTGACCGAAACTTTCAGCATTCATAGTTTAATTCATATTCGTTCAATACCAATTTTCATGGATTTCGTTGTTTAGTTGATCCAGGAAATTAAATGTTCATTGAAGTGCAATTTTTATTAACATTTTGTGTTGATAGGGTCATTGGCCATGAATTTACGTATCCTTGAAACAGTGATTTTCACTTTATCCACGAAAATTGATGCCCTTGAATATTAATGAAACCACAGTTTAGGAAATTGCATACTGTAGTATCTTGCACAGATGCCTGGTAAGGTACCCTAATATTTTGCAAGAAAGTTTGTCAAAGTAGTAGTAAATCAATAACAAATTCCTAGAAAAATTTATCTTAAATCAAGCAATGTGTGGTCTGAATTTAATTGGTATGTTTTCTATGACACTGCACAATGTACCAGTATACAATGCAAAAATGCAGAGAACCCTACCTTTTTGTAACAAAGTCAACAAATTCATCGTAATATTGCACAGATTTGGACAATTTTGATGCAGCCTCCGAAATCTGATGAAACTGAGCAGGCAGATCCTGAACAAGGGCAGCCAATTCTGTTTTTATCTTTTTACCCTGTGTAAAACAAAACATTATTATTATATTTATCATAAAATTACATTTTATATCAGAAAAGGGCTATACTGCTAAAAAGTAGAACTTTCAGTAAAGCATCAACACTTCTTCACTTTTCATTTACTTAACATCAATTGGTTGTTTAAAGAAGTAAAAAATAAATGTCACTGGGGCCATATTGCTCACCAGAGCAACAATTACTGTGGAATCATTAGATTTCGTGGTGGCTCATTTTTCGTGGAATTCCTGGCTACCTCTCATCCACGAATATACACCCCTACGAACTTAAATTAGGGCTATAAAGTCATAATCCTTTTGTATGTATACAAAAATACATGAAATTACGTCCCCTCGTCTCCACTGGAGATTTTTCTGCGTTCACACAAAATTTAATGACGGCCCGGTGCTCCAAGGTGTCCAATTACGTCATCGTTTTTAACTCATTTTTCTAGCGTTAGTCGTCAATATTTTGCGATAAAACGGTCAGAAATTCTTCAATTTAATTGAAACTTTTACAAAATGACCTTCATAAGTTATTGTGATCTCATATGAAATATTGTTTATTTTTGTTCGCTTAAACTGTACATTTTCTTAAAAAGGAAAAATGCGTACAAAATATAAAACAATTAAAAACTGACATGCATATCTTATCAATATAATTAATCTGTATATTTTTAATGGTGCATTTAAAATAGACAAATCTTTACAAATTTCTTAGAAAATACATCAAGATTAAATATGAAAGGTTTCGCTGGTATCATGCAAATAGTCTGCTCACAATCGAACTTGTCCGCGAACTTTTCTAACAACCCTCGTATAACTCTGATCAGCATTACACTATTGAAAATTTAGTACTGAAGTTCTTGCATAAAAAGTCAACAACAAAAAATCCAATTTTATCTGCATAGTTTTATGTTAAATGTCAAGCCCCTTTTGTTGTTTTGTTGTTAGCATTTGTGTGAAGATTTTTCTTTTCCTATTTAACCCCCTCACCTTCCTTTTCTGGCCCCACTCTTCTCCAGAGAATCATGATTTGATTTAACTTTAATCTGCAAAACCTGTGCTTTCACACAAGTTTCAGCTTTTTGGGGCTGAATGCTTTTCCAAAAGATTTTGTTCTATATATTCCTATGTAAAAATTTGAACACCCCCCCCCCCCCTTCCCCCCCCCCGTTGTGACGCCACCCTACCCCAGGGACCATGATTTGAACAAATTTGAATCTATTATACCTGATGATGCTTCCTCTAAAGTTTGAGGTTTTCTGACCAAATGGTTTTCAAGGAGAAGATTTTTGAAAAATACCAGCAAACTTTCGATTATTCTAAATTATCTCCCCTTTAAAGAGGATGTGGCCTTTCAAATGAACAAACTTGAATTCCCTTCACCCAATGATGCTTTGTGCCAAGTTTTGCTGAAATATTGGTCAAGTGGTTCTAGAGAAGAAGATGAAAATGTGAAAAGTTTACAACAAAGACAACAACAATGACGACAGCAACAGACAACGGACAAATTTTGATCAGAAAACTCACATGGGTCTTTGGCTCGGGTGAGCTTATAATATTTTTTTATTTACTAAATGATTTTTTAATAATTTTTTTCAAATGGTTTAAGTCTCTTCTATCTCTTATTAGTACATACACACATACAGGAGAAATCTATATTTTGAATTCCTTTAATATGCTAAATCCTTTTCCAATATAGGCAAGAGGCCTATTTAATATGATCTTCATGATGCATATACATATATAATATATATCAAACCAAAAGGAAAATGTTATATAACAGAGTGTTTTAAAAGATCAGAAATCAAAGTAAATGTAGTTGGTTGCTTATGAAAGGAGATCAGTGGAATCATACCTCAATGCCCATCTGTTTACATGTTGCGTCATACTTTTTCCTGAGTTCCTCAGCTTTGGAAGTGTAATCTGTTTGCTTCCTTTCACATTCCTTTAAAAAACAACACACTGGCCCATTATTTACACTATTTTGTGTGGATTCAAATTGAAATATCAACACCAGAATATGTGCAAGTACATTCACTAACAGTAACTCACTTTTTTAATTTGCTGGCATTTAGCAATCTGTTTCTTTAGAGCTGGCACTTCATAGTTAACGTTTCTTGCCAGCATCTGAGCAGTTTCTCCTGAAAAAGAAGTATAGTATTAAAAAGCAAGCAGTCTATGATTCTCATCAAAAATTAGAGCATCATGCACCATTAACTATGAATAAAACATTTACATGTACATAACATTTACATTTTAAACTAAAAATCGTTGAGATAATGACCATCTCAAAGGGCCCTGCTGAAATAATTTTAAGACAAAAAGCAATTAAGAGGATTTTGCTTTGATCTTTGACCTAGAAATTTTCCAGTTGATCTAGAACTTTAATTCAAGCTCATTACACACCCCACATGTACAATCAATCTTTTGGTTTAAATTGAGCAAGATTAATCCAATGGCAAATAAGTTATAGTCTTAAACTGGACTTTAAATAGATCTGCTATGACCTTCACATTTGACCTTGAAACTTGGTTCAAGGTCACTTCATATCCTTTAAATAGATCTGCTATGACCTTCACATTTGACCTTGCAACTTGGTTCAAGGTCACTTCACATCCTCTACCCAGTAGCTCTGTTTAAGTAAAGTATATGCCAGATAGGGCTAAGGGTGAGTATATGTGCTCTTAACAAAGATTTTTGCATAGTCTACAATGACTTTGATCCTTGACCTAGAAATTTCATTCAGGTCACTGCAAACCCTTTGATCAAAGGCACTCTGTACCTTTATCAAATGATTTCATTCTCTTCTATCTCTTATTACAATGTGGGTGTAGAATGAACCTGATTGAACCGAGGGCAGAGAATATATGATCTGGAAAGTAATTTTCACATAATTCTGCTTTGATTTTGATTTCAAATTCAAAATACATGTACATGTATGAACAAAAACATGATCTGAGCTTTGTTTACATAACAAAGAATTGTGAGCTCTGTATCTTGCGTATAACTTGACAAATGACACTCAAATTTTGGGCGGCTATTAAAAATACCTCATTAAAGGATTATAAACATTAAAAATGGAACAATAATTTTTGAAAATAATTGTGACCATGCCTCTTTAACTTAAAGGTCTAGAAAATTATATATGGTTTATGCTTAAAGGAATCTTACCTAAATAGACTCCATCCTTTTCATACAACTTTATAACTTCTGACCAATCCTTTATGCGAATGAAAATGAATACACATTTAGGTATAAAGTTGTAAAAACATGCATAACAAATCAATACTGGTAGTCTGGTATAAATTCAAAATGAAGCAGTAATCTTACTTTCATTCTTTGAGATGAATACTGTCCAAACACATTCTTTTTACCAGATTCCTCATCTTTTTTAAGCAACTCAATTATCTTCTTACAATGAAAATAATTTATATCTGAAAAGGTAAGTTTAAATGTTATTTCTGATGAAAATTCTTTCAACATTCAGGTTTGCTAGTTGTAAAGGGACTGTAAAGTTCCTGAGAAACAAGTTGTTTGATGATCTTCATTCACGTGAATGCAATATGTAACAGCGGTACACAAAAAGTACAAAATTGAGACTGATACTCTGTAAATTGAATAGCTAGTTCAAAACTGGTCCAAATTCACCATTATTTTCGTAGCTGCAGATATGTAACATACTGGTGGCACTGTAGCTCTCTGTTCATCCATTCAAAATTTTTGTATTTTGTATCTGTAGGTATTATTTGGATGTGCTGAACTGCATAAGAATCATTTATCAAAGTACTGAATTACTGAAAGCCAGGTTCTCTTGATGTGACATTATGTACATGTATATTGTGTAGTAATTAAAGACTGGCAATTTCTCTCTCTCTCTCTCTCTCTCTCTCTCTCTCTTTTAAATAAACTTATTTTATCGGCACTCATATTTTGGTTCTATGAATGCAGAATCGCACATATTTTTATTTTGCAAATTATTATTTCAATATTAATTATTGACGCTGCAATAAAAAATGCACAATGTTTATTCATGTCAATTGCTATGTCAAAGTCTCAACTGACGACATTGTAAAACTTTGACTTCGACTTGTATAACTTCGATTTTGAAGTAGTGGCAAAATAATAAAAATACTTCTTAACATTAATTTAAGGATTCATTTCAGTAAATATAATTTTTATGATATTTTAATTTTTTTAGAATAAAAGCTTTATTTGATAAACAGTGTATTTGACAATTTTACTCTGCATTTGCATTTTACGACATTGAAACGACTGTCTTTAAGTAATGCGCAATACCCTGCACAGAAGGTGCAAAATGCTAACCCACCACTGACCTCAAGTACATGTAGATGTTATTGTGGTATAACAATGAATGACATTTATGTCTGCCAGTTTAAATGTAACAAAAGTGGGGAACTCTGGACAAACAATAAACATGATCAAGGAATATTATGCATATTGTAATAAGGAGGCTGAGAATGTTTCTTACGAGTTCCCTCTAGCAGTTCTAATATCTGGGGGTTTTGTGGCATATCTGTTAATGCTTCATTGATTTTTTCCCTGATTACAACGGCTCGGGCTGGCCATTCCTGAATACAGTGTCGTCTGTTGATTAACCAATCTGAAACATCGAATTGGTTAAATCAAGATATGAAGTTGTAAATTTAATTCTTAAAAATGACCAAAATTCATATTTATTATTATTATGATTGTTTCAACCTCGTTACTTAGACTTACCTAGTAGTTTGTTAAAATGAATGTCAATTGGGAGGTTTTCTAAACTTGACATTTTTCTGCAATTTGCAAGAAAAAACTGCAACAGATATAGGTTTATGTTAAACTCGGTTTGGTTTTCTATACCATGATTAAAAGAATACACAAGATAGCTTTAAATAGTTACACATACCCGACAAATCAAGTTAACTGTTTGTTAAACTAACAGATGTTTTTCCATACTCATACTGACGTGCAATACGTGTTTACATCAAGAGTTACTTCCCGTATTCTGTATTTAAAGTATATCAAACCCGATGGAAAAAATATTTTTCGTGCATGTCTGCTCGCGTATCGGGAATGCATCATTTATCAAAAACTATGTTTTTGTAAATAATGCTATTTATACTAATAATTCATATAATATCATATGTATCACATCAAACAACCATATATATTTTTTAGCAGTAGAAATATGCTTAAAGAACTGCGAACGCTAACGCCCGTTTCTCGCCTACATTTTAGATCCAAATATTTCGGAATTTCTGTCAGATATTAAAAAACTAAGTTTTCTACTAAAAATTATAATCAAATCCTAATCAATTTATATCAAAATAAAATTTGTAATCAAATCATTTATTTTTAAACAAAAGTTTTGCTAACGCGGGGTCTTAATTTTTTTTTCATTGAAATCGGTCTCTATGAGTGAGGAAAATATTATTTAGCGGCCAATATGTGCATAAAAACTTAATAATAACATATTTATGTATTAAAGTAAAATTTCATTTTAATTCATATCTGTTAATTATTTTTCGAAAATTTACAAAGCAAGATTCTTTTTTTGGAATGTATTTCGGACTGTAGACATATGTCTTCCCCTCCCCGTTAAAACAACAAACCCTTTGGTAACAATAATTAAAATCCCTCAAAAAGAATTTTTGTTACACGGGGCGGAGGGGGGGGGGGGGGGGGCATTTTAAAAAACATTTCCGTTTTCCGTTATTTTCTATAATGAGCTATATTTTAACCCAAAAATACAAAGTTATCTCTCTTTGTTTGACCAAATCATATCCCGCATATCCGGTTAAAATACTATATACCCGCATTTGGACACAATTGGGGTTTGGGTTTTTATGGAAACTACACCTACTTACGAAACAGTAAGTCTGAGAAAGTATTCGGGTGCCAGTTTATTACTTGCTGAAATACCTCTAAATGATTTATTTAGGCCCTGGGATTTATTCACTTACCAATTCTATTTCCAAGGGGAGTCTATGTATTTAAAAGTATAACCTGTGATTTGTTTGTAAATTAAATTCATCAATTAGAATTATCGGTCTTTGTCTTCTCTTTTCGTTTATTGTCATGCATTAAAACTCATCAAAAGAGACTGCGCTCGGGTACGTTACAGACGCTATTTTTTTTTTTCAAATGAAAAGTTAGCAAAATATGGAGATAAAAACAAATCCCGACTAGGCTATCAACTCCTTGTCTGGAATCCGAAACTAAATTATCCATCAGGTTGCCGAGTAAGGAGAGGAAAATTTCAAACTGTTACTAGTAATTGATATCTGCATTTATAACTTACAGACCAAAGTTTCTATGCAAAAAGAGTCATAAGTTTTAATCTGTTAAAACATTGGTACCAGATTCATATAATAATGGTAAGATAAAGATACAGTTCTCGAATGTATTTCATTTTAAAGGTGACTGATTGATTGATTGGTCTTTCGTTTTAATTATGTACTCTGTTTTGAAAATCTCTTCATAACAAACTGGCACAATAACAAAAAACATATTACTGATATTTATCAACCTATATGTATCATTTAAAATGGCCAAAAAATATATGTGTTAAGTTTTATCAGTCAAAGAAAAGCTAAGATGAACATTTACATTTACACAATAACTCTAATGACATGGAATTATAAAGATATACGGCATAGTTAGCAATATGAGCTGTATTTTTTAGAATTTTATTTTGGTCCAAGAACCTGTTAGAATGACAAGTCTGCATGTAACTTAAACTTTTATGATAAATAAGATTTGATAAAATCATTAGTTTTTGTCAGAAGGAAGATTTTTCTTCTAAGGAATACATACCTTTAGACATACCGGTATTTGAGCGGATTTTTTTTTAAATGATACAAAATATTTATCAGTACCTTTAGACTGGTTTCTTCGGAGTGTTAAACCCAATTACTCTAAGGACAAATTCACGGCCTTAATGTGGACATCCAAAAACTATTAAACTCTGAATTTATTTATTGTTTTCACTTCCATGTATACACGAATAACGATTATTTAAGTCGATAAAATTTGCAGAGATTCATCCTTTCGCAAGAAGGGAATGGCTGTTAATATAGTACCATATCTCATCCAGGATGCTGGCTGATTAGCGATTGGTCCATTCTTACACAATTTACTTGACTAATTATAAGTTAAAACAATTCTAATTCCAATTAAAATTGAATTACTAGTATGAAATTCAATTCATTATAAAATATCCCCTTACAGTTGAAAATCTCTTTTTTCTTGTTTACTTCTTTCCTTTCGTCCACTCTTTTTTTAAAAACGCAGTGACTGTGCACTAACGTATGATCCATCGATCATCGTTCCTCACCTCTCTCGGTACACAGAAACAATACCACTGGCAGTTCTTACAACACGACATTACAAAACGTGATTCCTGCCGTGACCCGCGTGACCCGTGATCTGATATTTCGAGCCCCGAATTGAGGTTGTTTACTGACAGACCAAAAAACAGACTGCCGTTTGTCTCTCTGTGGAGATCAGTACAAACTACACAAACCATATATGAATTATATATTTAGCTACCAGTTCAACATTTTTGGACCATGTGATATTAATACCGGTACATATCAAATGATGACGCAGGTAGAAAGGGCAAGTTGAAGGTTGCCAATAACACGCCTAGGATGAAATATAAAGCTGTTTATTCGTTTCACAGACACGTTTTTGAAAGTAGGGGGGGGGGAGGAATTGCACATTTATCAAACAAGCGTTCCATGGGTGTAGTATAAAGCAGATAAGACAAAGGGGGAAAATAGTTTCTGGACAATGATTTAAGAAAGAGGCCTGCTATGACCTTGACATTTGATGTAGATACTCTTGATTTAAGATAACTACAAACCACTTGTCTACAGGCGATCTGATAGAAAATTATGTACAAGATTGGGCCAAGGTGAGAGAAATTCTAGTCCATAACTAGATTTCAAAGAGATATTCTATGCCCTTAACTTTTGACGTAGAAAGAAACTTATTTTATGGTCATTGTTCATCCACTAACCATAAACTGCTCTCTTTTCGCCAAGTTTGAGAGACAGTGCCAAGGGAAATTAGCTACAGAGGTCTGACATTACTTGTTCATTGACAATCAAGAAACTTTGTTCAAAGTCCCTGCACGACTTTTACCCAAAGGTATTATGTGGGTAAAGAATCGCCCAATCTCTGGGCCAAGGGGAGAGGAATGTTCTGAACAAATTATGTTGAAAAGACGGCCAGTTTACAGTGATTACATAGTAAATGAATTGTGATTTTCCCCATTATTTTTGTGATCGACTGTCTTTGGTGATAGTTAAAAAAAGAAAAAAAAAACCCTAACATGATTGACCATAATGATCATTGAGAGAACAGCCAGAGCCGTTGGAATATTGGTGTCTGCATTGGTAGAACTACAAAAGAGTGTACTCACTTTCAAATTGCTGGGTTTTATTGTCCTCGACATTGTTTCAAATATAAAGCAATTGGAAGGAGACATCATTTTGATATAATTTTTCTCTTCCGTAAGTGAAACGTCATTTCCATTGGCAACTTAAAACAATCCAAAATTATTAAAGCTCTGAGCAAAAGTCAACCAAACCGGAAGTGTGTGTGGTGTTTAGCAAAGGTCAAGATCTCAGGTCGCAACCAGTGGTCAAGGTCAATGCATCGTTCTTAACTATTTAAAAGTTAAGTGGAATTCAGTCACCCCGACGGCAAAACAAATGGATGTGTTTATTTCATATAGTAATAAATATATTATATGGGTGGACACTTAAAACCTTGGTTCAGTGTATGAGTTATGCTAAGTTTGGTTGCAATTCGCAAAGTGATTATAGAAAAGTGGAATTTGTACATGATTACGGATCGAGCAGAGGGGTGAATCAAACCCTGGTCAAAATGTGATGACTTATTACTAACGCAAACAATGCAGATGAACACATAAAAATACTGTAAATTCGTCAAATGATCGAAGTGATAACTATTAAATTGACAAAAAATTGGTAGAAATAATGCTAGTTTATTATATCATATTGGAGAGTCAAATATTATATTCCAAGAAAATGTTCAAAAGTAAGAGGCCCATTGGCCACATCACTCACCTGAGGAACAATAGGTACGATAAAATTAGCTTAATGGAATCATAATACAAACTATCTGGACAATGTTGTATACATGTAGATCCTGTATAAATAAAAATCCATTTTCCCCTTTGATATTCTTATTCCTATTATCATTACTCCCTTTTCTAACAGGATAATTTTATAATAATAACACATGTTGATCATTGCAGTTCTCAAAAAAAATCCTAAACAATTGTTTATGTATAACCTACATCAAACTCTTGTGACCCATAAGAATTGTTCGGGGGCCAAAGTATACACAATTTAAAAGAATCACTCGGCTTATAAATTTCTTAGAAAAAGATTTTTAAAGATTTACTCTATATATTCCTATGAAAAGATTCGACCCCATTGCGGCCCCACCCTACCCCCCGGGGTCATGATTTTCACGATTTGGAATGTACATTACCTGAAGATGCCTCCATACAAGTTTTAGCTTTCCTGGCTAATTAGTTTATAAGAAGAAGAGTTTTAAATATTTACTCTATATACTTCTATGTAAAATTCGACCCCCTATTATAGCTCCACCATACCCCCGGGGATTATGATTTTCATAGCTTTGAATCATTCTACACTACCCGAGCATGCTTCCACACAAGTTTCAGCTTTCCTGGCGAAATGATTCTTGAGAAGAAGATTTATTAAAATTTTCAATAATTCCTAATTAACTCCCCTTGAAAAAGGGCGTGGTCCTTAATTTTCAGAACTTTGAATCCCCTTTGCCTTAGGGTGCTTTGTGCAAAGTTTGGCTTAGGTAAGCTAAAAGGTAAAGATGAGATTGTGTTTATTTAAGGTATGAACCCACCCCTTTCTCTCAACTATTCAATTAAAAAAATTCTAAAATGTTGGGATATTTTTATTCTCGGACATATTTTTTTTCTTTCTGAGTATTCGAAAAAAAAATCTCGTTTGGTTGTTTTTCTATAGAAACCCTTATAATAATGCAAGAAATTATTATATCATGACTTTTATTTAAGTACAGGAAATCAATTTTATCTTGTACATGTTGTATTGGTAAAAAGTTATGTGGTGTTTTGCAATACCGAAAGAGCGATAACTTGTGACGGGAATTTTCTACCGAGGCGCCTTTGTACTTCAAATGAACAAGTCGGGGGGGGGGGGGGGGGGTTATACGCGTAAAATGATTATAATAGGATGGATAAGTTACTGAAAAATTAAAATATTAACAAATCTGATAATCATTTCAAACGATGTATATTTAACATAACATTTATTCATGAATATATTGTTTTAAACTGCTATATACATATACATGTACGTTCCAAAATCTTTTGTTTTAGAACTTCATTGCCCATCATTTTATAAAATTTTCACAACCCCCCCCCCCCCCCTCAAAAAAAAAATTTTTTTTTTTAAAATGGTGGGGAGGTGGTGGTGGTGGTGGGGGGGGGGGAGTTACTCCGAACATTGTTTTATATAAAAAGAAATAAAAGTCCCAGTTGGGGGCGATGAGGGTAATCTACAGGGGACAGAGGCGTACGAGGACTGACAATTCATTTAAACGACAAAAGTACAATGTCATATTTTTAGATCATATCT
Organism: Magallana angulata; assembly: GCF_025612915.1. Classification (NCBI taxonomy): domain Eukaryota; kingdom Metazoa; phylum Mollusca; class Bivalvia; order Ostreida; family Ostreidae; genus Magallana; species Magallana angulata. The sequence goes on along the minus strand of NC_069111.1, from coordinate 27,575,838 downwards.
TATACCGTAAAAAAATCTTTTTCCAACTGAGTTTTCTATCTGCCGATTAGTTTTGAAAATAAATAAAAAGTTCCGTGCATTTGTCACTTAAACCTGTTTACAAAGCAAAGTTTTTCTTATCTCTGTATCCCGATTACATGTATAACTCTATGACTGACGCTTTGAATGATCATCAGAAATGCTTTACTAAAGCATTGTAAACAAGAGGCCCATGGGCCACATCGCTCACCTGATCAACAATAGGTATGATAAAATAGGCTTAATGGAATCATAATACAAACTATCTGGACAATGATGTATAATACGTGCAAATAAAAATTCATTTTACCCATTGGGTGTTCTTATTCTTATTATCATTAATCCCAGGATAATTACTAACAGGATAATTTTATACTCATAACACATGTTGAGCATTGCAGTTCTCAAAAAAATCCTAAACAATTGTTTATGTATATGGGATATAAACCTACATCAAACTCTGAACCCCTTGTGATGCGCAAGAATTGTCCAGGAGCCAAAGTCTACACACAAGTCTAAGCGGTTTATAAAGCGTAAACTGCCCCAAACCATTTTATATCGTATAAAACAAATAAATATTGAATTAAATATTGAATTCATTCCTTATATATATATATATATATATATATATATATATATATATATATATATATATATATATATATATATATATATATATATAAAGTCACAGTGGTCGGATAAAATATAGAAAACTGAAATGAATAAAATCACAAAGTCCGAGTAAAACATAAGCACTTTCATTTTCATTTTCAGATGTTTTACAACTAACCAATATATATATGTAAATGGTGTAAAATTTAAAATTTAAATTTTAAGATTTATTCTTGACGTAGGCAACATTCTTTATACGATATAACATAATTTTTTAGCCAATCAGGAAGCGCGTTACAACCAGAATTAAATTATATATAAAATTTAATTCTGGTTGTAACGCGCTTTCATAATTAAACTCGTCATTTTAACCTTTGAGTACCCTGTGTGCGTTACAGTGTTATAACTGCCGTAGCTTTCAACACACTTTACAAGCAAAAAATAAATTTAATGTAAATATATATATGTAAATGGCGAATTCAGGGGGATGCTCACCTTGTTACACTCGCTCAAGTACTAGTACATGTATATGCTGAATAGAAACTCCCCCAAAACTTACGAAAACGATGCTTTGTGCCTGAATGGTACATGTTATTCTTCAGTTCCCAGAGAACAACTTGATAACATCCGAAAGCTTTACCAGCATAGAAAGTCCAATATTATTTTGTACATAAAACTGACAATAAAATGCAAAAATCTAGCACAGTTAGGCCATCATCTTGCACTCTATGCTAACGTTTGGGCTTTCAGCACAAATAGCCCATATGTTAAAGATAAGTTTAGAAATCTTTGATTTTAAATTTTTAATGTAACACCTGTACAAAAAACATAAAAATATATACATGTAAATCCTTCTGTTACACATACAGAGTTTTAATTAATGCATAAATGCTTCCAAAAGTTGCTTTGCATTTTACTTGAGAGGCAATAACAATTTATAAATTTAAAATGTAATCATTAATGCATAGAATATTTTTAAGATGCAATGCATGAACATAACAATAACCATAATATAATAAAGCCAACCACAACATGAATCGTAGCTAGCTACAACATGAATCGTAGCTACATGTAGCTACAACATGAATCGTAGTTAGCTACAACATGAATTGTAGCTAGCTACAACATGATATTTATAATGAGTGTATACATGTAAATAGACACCACATCATCCTCTTCCTTATAAGCTTCTTAATGACAGAGTGCTGTTAGAAAATACAAATAAATCCCACAATAATATAAACATGTACCATATATAGCAGATCCCCCATTGTTGTGTCAACAATTACCATACCAATAAAACTGACTCTCTGTATAATTTTTAGTAAGAGAGAATTCAAACTTACATACATAAATCCTGCAGCCTTTCACAAGAAAATTGTGTCTACTTATAGCGATGTTAAATGATTTTTAAATAAAATCTCCATAAAAAGCAGAAAACTCCTTTTAGTATATGCACTGATACCATAAAAAAATCATCACCATTACTGACTAGTGACAAAGATAAAATTTAAAAAAATCATGAACAGTAAAACACGGTTATAGCAAACACGCTTATAATGAATTGAAGCTTACAGCGAAGTTATTTTTATTCCCCGTGACTATATTACATGTTGTAAACTTAATGTATATAACAAAATTACACATATTATAAAATAAAATCACCCATCACTGCCACTTCCTTATAAGGCTAGCTTGTTTTACTGTTTATACAAGATGTTTGTGAATATTTATAGTTTTTGATATGAGAAAATGAGAAATGTTGGATCATGCATGCTACCCTATCAACTGAAGTGATACAACAATAAACAGATACTGTAACATTACAATTTTCCTAACAGTTTAAACATTTAAATCCTGTTTTATCCCAATATACTGTATATGGAAAGGTTTTCATGTTGGAGCATATTTACATTAAGGGAGGAAAAAGGCATTTACATAAATATTCACTTCAACAGCCTGCCAAATCACTGTACTTGCCATCTTATCAGTTCTTTGTTATACATGACAGTATAACTTTTTTCGATGGAATTGCATGATCATACTAAAATAACCAAGTTATAGATAGAGTCCTGATATCTTTTATTACTACAACATGAAAGTATACCTGTACAATTTGTTGTGCATGTACTTGCATTTACACAGTGGCATATCTCAGTGTCTCATAGGTTTCTCCCAATAACATATAAAACATCCACTAATCTGTCTGCCATTATGTATGTGTCCTGGTAATCACAAAGCTTTAAAATTCCAACATCTGCATCCTACATGTATGTTAATCCAATACTACAAACAAGGGTGTGCATGTATGTACATGTCCAGTTGAATTGAAATGTAAGGTTTTCATAGCTCCCACATACAAGACACTGTGAGTATGACACTCGAGATCAATTTATTATCTATTCCAGCTATAATGACAGATGTCATTTTAATTCACAGTTCACGCTTTGCCGAGCATTTCTTGCAATTGTCTGAAAAATAAAATTTACAAAACATAAAGATACATGCATTGCTGTCTCTTTATAAGTCATGATTTTGGTCAACTTCTATTTTTCTGTTTTTATTGCTTACAGTGATTTAGGAATGCATTTCTAATGATCAAATGAAATTTGAGAGTCAGTCTTAGAGTTATAAGCAAGATACAGGACTCGCAATTCTTTCTAATGTAAAAAAGGCTCCTGCCCTGTTTTTGTTTACATATAGGTTCAAAATGCAACTACCTGGTATGTAAAAAATCTTTTTCAGGCTGGTTTGTCTATCTTAATTCTTATTCATTTTAAGCATAAATAGAAAATTCCCAATGTTTAACACATTCATTTTAGGTCTAAAACTGGGATTTTTACCTCCACATTCAAAATGAAAACAAAGGCTTTGTTTACATAGCAAAGATTTGTAAGCTCTGTAACTTGCTTATTTCTCAATGAATGACACTCAAATTTTGGTTGCTCATTAATAATGCTTAACTGAAACATTGTAAACATTAAAATTGGAAAAATAATTTTGACCAAAATTGTGAACATGCCCCTTTAACTGCAACTGTTGATTTAAAAAATGAAAATGACTGTCAATTGAAAATTAAAATCATTGATATATACTATACAGTATTTTATTTCATCCTTAGAACAAATTCGTTATAATAGTTATAGCAAATTAGCTATAAATATCATTATTTATTCAAAAAAGACTAAATAAGATTAATGCTTAAAAATACATTATTTCGATATCCAGATTAATAATATTGAAATTTAAGGATCCATGTTAAAGAAATTCATTCAAACTTATATGTCAATTGCTATAATGATTATGTACTTTAAATATTTCAAAGAAATTTGTTATAAATGTTTTAAATCTTGTTATTTTTCAGCTCTAATATTGGAACTCAATATCTATTTTACTATATCTATAAATTCCTTTAAAACATCAGAATTCCCTATAACCGTAAAGTTGTGCGTAAGGAATTGTTAAAGATTTTGCCTAAGACTCTATAAAACTGTACCAGAGAAATATCTATAAACAATCTGCTTTCACCTTTGATTGGCATATCTAACATACAATGGATTCACTGTTTCAGTAACATTGTTTTACAGTGTATATTTTTTAGGTTTATGTATACATATTTGTCTGATACGTATATATGGTGTATACGGTACTACAAACAAGAGGCCCATGGGCCATATCACTCACCAGAGGAACAATAGGTATAATAAGATCAGCTTAACGGAGTCATAATACAAACTATCTGGACACTGTATTATAATACATGTAGATCCTGTATACAAAACAAGAGGCCAAGGGGCCACATCGCTCACCTGAGCAACAATTGCCTTAATTCTGATCAAATTAGCATTACAGTATCAACAATATCTTGACAACTGAGTACAGTAGATCTTGCTAAAAAAAAATTGAAAATCTGCCAATTTTTATCCACCTCTTATTTTTTAGTAAAGCCCCTTTTGTTGTTGTACCTGTAAGAAGATTTTTCTCTATTCCTATAAACCCCCCCCCCCCCCTCCCCATTTCGTGGCCCCACTATTCTCTAGGGAATCATGGTTTCATCAAACTTAAATCTACCTTTAATCTCATAACCTGTGCTTTCACACTAAGTACTGAGTTTTGGACCGAAAACTTTCCCAGAATATTTTTAAGGATTGTAAAACTTGATCCCACAATTGTGGTCTCACCCTACCCCCGGGGACCATGATTTGAACAAACTTGAATCAACACTTCCTGAGGATGCTTCCATTTTTTCTGGCCTAATAAGTTTTGAGAAGAAAATTTTTAAAGATTTTCTCTATATATTCCTATGTAAAACTTGATCCCCCAATTGTGGCCCAACCCTACCCCAGGGGACCATGATTTGAACAAACTTGTATCTACACTACATGAGGATGCTTCCACTCAAATTTGAGCTTTCCTGGCCTAATAGTTTTTGAGAAGAAGATTTTTAAAGATTTTCTCTATATATTCCTATGCAAAACTTGATCCCCCAATTGTGGTCCCACCCTACCCCCGGGGACCATGATTTGAACAAACTTGAATTTACACTACCTGATGATGCCTCCACTCAAAGTTGAGCTTTTCTGGCCTGATAGGTTTTGAGAAGAAAATTTTTAAAGATTTTTATCTATATATTCCTATGTAAAACTTGATCCCCCAATTGTGGCCCCACCCTACCCCCAGGGGCCATGATTTGAACAAACTTGAATCTACATTACATGAGGATGCTTCCACTCAAATTTGAGCTTTTCTGGTCAATAGTTTTTGAAAAGAAAATTTTTCAAGATTTTCTCTATATATTCCTATGTAAAACTTGATCCCCCAATTGTGGCCCCACCCTACCCCCGGGGACCATGATTTGAACAAACATGAATCTTCACTTCCTGAGGATGCTTCCATTTTAATTTGAGCTTTTCTGGCCTAATAGTTTTTAAAAGAAATTTTTTAAAAGATTTTCTCTATATATTCCTATGTAAAACTTGATCCCCCAATTGTGGCCCCACCCTACCCCCGGGGACCATGATTCGAACAAACTTGAATCTACACTTCCTGAGGATGCTTCCATTTTAATTTGAGCTTTTCTGGCCTAATAGTTTTTGAGAAGAAATTTTTTAAAGATTTTCTCTATATATTCCTATGTAAAACTTGATCCCCCAATTGTGGCCCCATCCTACCCCCGGGGACCATGATTTGAACAAACTTGAATCTACACTACCTGATGATGCCTCCACACAAGTTTAAGCTTTACCGGCCTAATAGTTTTTGAGAAGAAGATTTTTGAAAAATACCAACAAATTTTCAATAATTCTCAATTATCTCCCCTTTAAAAAGGGCGTGGCCCTTCATTTGAACAAACTTGAATCCCCTTTACCTAGTGGTGCTTTGTGCCAAATTTGGTTGAAATCTGCCCAGTGGTTCTTGAGAAGAAGATGAAAATGTGAAAAGACGACGACGACGACAACGACAACGCCAACGACGACAGACAACGGACAAATTGTGATCAGAAAAGCTCACTTGAGCCTTTGGCTCAGGTGAGCTAAAAAACATTTTTTTCACCCTGGAAATTCTTATGTTTTTAATCAAGTCCCTTTTCTAAAAGGATGATTTTATAGTCATATCACCTGTTGAGCATTGGAGTCCTTAAAAAGATCTTAAACAATTGTTTATATATGGGATCAAACTCTGAACCCCTTGTGAGGCCCAAGAATTTTCCAGGGGCCAAAGTCTAAACAATCTTAAAGAATCAGCTGTGTCAAAATGCTTGCATATAAGTAAAACCATATATTATAACATTTCAGTTTTTGTGAACAATAAAATGTTTTTCTTTGTAAAATTGGATCCCCAATGTGACCCCACCATACTCCTTCAGATTTTGATTTGAAAGAATTGAATCTACATTATCTAAGGTTGCCTTCAGTAAAGTAACAGCTCTTCTAGGCAAGGGGTTTTTAGAAAAAAGATATTTAAAAAATGTTTCTATTTATATCCCTACTATGTATTTTTTTTGCCTCCCCCCATGTTGTGACCCCATACTACTCCCAGGGATTATGACATGAGGATGCTTCCACACAAGATACAGCTTTCCTGGCTGATTAGTTTCTGAGAAGAAGATTTTAAAAGATTTACATTATATATTGCTAAGTAAAAAATTGATCCCCATTGTGGCCCCACCCTACCTCTGGGGGTCATGATTTGAACAAATTTAAATCTACACTACCCGAAGAAGCTTCCACACAAGTTTCAGCTTTCCTGGCTGATTGGTTTCTGAGAAGAAGATTTTTAAAAAAATTACTCTTTATATTCCTATATAAAACTGTGACACCCTATTGTGGCCCCACCTTACCCTCGGGGACCTTGAACAAATTTAAACTTGAATCTACACTATCTGAGGATGCTTCCACACAAGTTTCAGCTTTTCTGGCTAAATGGTTTTTGAGAAGAAGATTTTAAAAGATTTACACTACATAATCCTATGTAAAAGTTTGACCCCCCCCCCCCCCCTCCATTGTGGCCCAACCCTACCTCCGGTGACCATGATTTGAACAAACTTAAATCTACACTACCTGAGGATGCTTTCACACAAGTTTCAGCTTTCCTGGCTGATCAGTTTCTGAGAAGAGGATTTTTAAAGATTTACTCTATATATTCCTCAGTAAAACTTGGACCCCCCCCCCCCCCCCCCCATTGTCACCATACCCCTGGTGACCATGATTTGAACAAACTTAAATCTACAGTTTCAGCTTTTCTGGCCGAATGGTTTTTGAGAAGATTTTTGAAAAATATAAACAAAATTTCAATAAATCCTTAGTATCTCCCCTTGAAAAAGAGCGTGGGCCTTTATTTTCACAAACTTGAATCCCCTTCACCCAATGATGCTTTGTGTCAAGTCTGGTTGAAATCGGCCCAGTGGTTCTGGAGAAGAAGTTGAAAATGTAAAAAGTTTAAAGATAGGGTTTTAGAGAAGAAGTAAAAAATGTGAAAAGACGGACCGACAGATGCCAGACAACAGGTGAATAAAAACGCTCACCTGAACCTTCATATCAGGTGAGTTAAGAATCAATTTGTGTCATTTTAGTGGCTGTCTTAAAATTAAAGCTCTAAACAAATCAATTGCTATAAGCTATGTAGAACATCTACAGTTGAGTATTTTATATTTGCGCTTTATCCTATTTTATAAAAAGGTATTTATATTCCCTTGGTAAGCCTGGCAAATAAATACACCATTTCAACTCCTTGAATAAGTAAATAAAAAAATCACACAATATAGATATCTTCTATCTGTATATATAAATGTAGACATACTTTGATAGATATACTTACAGACACCTAACAAAGATTTGATTGAACGGGGGTCGTTTATCTGCCTCCCATTCCCAGCACTTCTGCATCAGGTCATACACCTCGTCATGACAACCACTGGGTTTTGTAAGGCGTCCCCCTTTCTCCAAGTAATAGTAGGTCACTTTCCGAAGTTCCTTGTCTCCCACATCAAAGATCTTTGGTGTTTGGCCCTGACTGAAACACTCCCACAATACAACACCGAAGCTCCACACATCTGTCTTGGATGAATACTTTGTTTTATCAATGACCTCTGGAGCACACCTTCAAAATAAGAACAAAATTACTTCAGTTATTCAAATGAGTTACATGTAAATGTGCTTGTAGACATTAAAGCTGCATAAACATGTAAAAGATGAACTGTTTGTCATCATTCTCTTTTCTTACCCTTAGCTATTTCTTTAATCTTTATACAGTAAAACTTGTTTAGTAAGAACACGGTTATAGTGAATTCTCGGATATAGCGAAGATTTTTGGGTGTCCCCTGTAAAATTCTTAAGAAATCTTTGCCAAATTTTACGGTTATAACGAATTCGGATATATCAGATACAGCGAACTGATTATAAAATCCTGCAGACGTGAATAATAACGAAATTTTACACTTTTATAACGATTTTGTTTGCAGTTAAAAAAGTTTGCACTACCATTTTATCAAATAGTTCGAATGAATGTTATTTCATTCTAAGTCTCAAATTAGCAAAATTGTAGTCTGGTTGAAGGAAATATGTATATAGTGAATTCGCTATAGTTAATTTTACAAATTTGTTATATGGATATAACGAATTACGGATATAACGAAGTAAATCCTTTGGTCCCTAAGACTTCGCTATAACCAAGTTTTACTGTATAAGCCTCTGACTTCTTTTCCTTCTTAATCAATCATTTGAACTCGCCACCTAACGTACCACATCAGCGGTATGAAGTCCTGACCCTTCCTTGTGTAGTAGTCTTTGTCTCCTGTCATCAGTTTGGAGAGACCGAAGTCAGCAATTTTTGCCATGTAATCCTTGGTCAGCAGAATGTTTCTGGCCGCAAGGTCACAGTGAAGGACCTTGACTTCTGACAGGTACTCCATGCCCTGCAAATTTAGTGTTATAGATTTCAGACAAGTTATGAACTTTACAGAATGTTTTAAGATGCCACAGGGTAAAGCTTCTGTTTTTCAAGTGACTTTCAGATAAGTAGATGAATCAAACACTATTATGCTACCCTATTGGATTCTAACTAGAAGACTTTAAATTTTAATGGATGAAAAGCATTTATGAAGACTATGCTTTGATTAACCTATAACTTTAGTACCAGAAACTTTCCAGTTAGCATAAAACTTTAATTCAAGCTTATTGGAAACCCCTTACCTACAGGCATTGATTTCTTTCATTTTAATCCAGGTCAAAAGATAAATTTAAAGAGATATGCTACAACCTTCACAACTGGCAAAAGAACATGGTCCAAGGTCACTGCATGCTCTTTACCCAAAAGACCTGTTTAAGTGATGGGAGCCAGATAGGGCTAAGGGGAGAGAATGTATGCTTTCAACTGGCAAAATCTTTTTTTAAATGTGGTGATATGACCTTGACCCTAAACCTTGAAACTTCATTCAACCTTTGACCAAAGGCATTTTGTGGATAAAGTAAGAGTCAGATTGGATTAAAGGAGGGATTATATGATCCAGACAAGGATTTTTCACATAATTACACTATGACCTTAACCTAAAATCTAAAAACTTTACCCAAAGGCACTCTGTGGGTGAAGTATGAGCCAGATTGGACCATAGGGAGAGAGTATATGATCTGGACAAGGATTTTTTCACATAATTCAGCCATGACCATAACCTTAGACCTAAAAGCTTGGTTCAAGGTCACTGCATACCCTATATCTAAAGGCACTCTGTGGGTGAAGTATGAGTCAAATTGGACCAAGGGAAGAGAATATATTATCCAGACAAGGACTTTTAACATCATTCAGCTATGACCTTAGGTTTAGAAACTTGGTTCAACCTTGGGCCACATTAACATCAATATTTTGATTTTCATCCTGATTTGCAAAAAATATGAAGGATGTGTGGGTGGATTTTATTTATTTTTTAAAATATCTATGTCACTGTTCATGTTCTTGAGAAAAAAGAAGCGGACCTGAATTTACCTTGATTTACCTTAAAAGAAAGAATGTCATGATATAGAGGTAAGGAATAAATACCATGTTTATTAGTCTTTAGGAAGGGAAAATGATTAAGAGGCCTGATACCATGGACAAGTTTTAAGTAGCACTATTCCAGACAATTTACCTTGACAATATCTATCACTATGGCAATCAGTCTAGATTCTGGTACCCGGCCACCACTGGTCCTTGTCTGGTCTAGGTAGTTCTTCAGCGATCCATTTTCAACATACTCCATAATCATCATTATATCTGTTTAAAATAAATTTCTAATGTACGGTATACAAAATCATGTATTTGTATACAATATATATTAGAGTCACTAGCTTTAAAAGATATTAAAAAAAACAAATATATATAAACTTATAAGGATGACTTTTTGGAAAAAAAATGTAAACTTGTAGGAAAATTATAAATCTTCCCCCCTAAAACCCTTTCCTGTCCCTTCCAAAAATAAAAACAAACAAAAATCACAACACACATTTAGATATTATTTATTTAATAATTGAAATCTTTACCAGGTTTTTTGGTAAATCCATGTAACTTGACAATATGAGGATTATCTAGAGCTCCTAGAACATCCACTTCTTTGAACATCTCCTTCTCGATCATATCTCTCTGCATGGCTTGAAAGACTTTAACTGCAATGGGAATGTCTTTTCCTTTGAGAGTGTAAGTGCCCCGCTTTACAGATCCGAAATGTCCCTGCCAACAAAGGATAATTAAATTTTTAAATAAAGGAAACATGGAATGAAAGAGAAATAGACACAACACTACTGTATTTAAATTGTATTACTAGTACATAAATATTGTATGCTGGTGAATTAACTAAAAACAACATATAAAGAATATACTAGTCATTTTGAAATTCAATATTTTACCATTTAACCAGATAGTGTCTTATGGGTGAAAATAGCTTACACAAATTGTGACTCTTACATATATAAACTCATACATAAAGAATTCCCTCTGCAAACCAATGACTAAGAGTTTTAAACAAGAGGCCCACAGGCCTTGACAGTCACCTGAAAACCATAGCCCTTAGATTGACATGTCAGGGTCACATGTTTGGATTTTAAGCTTAAATAGCTTAATTTTGAAGTCTAAATCCTAATCTGAGACTCCTCTAACTGTTAACCAGCTTTTATTTATTGATGTTTGAAAAATATACATTCATGAAAATGTGGGTGTGTTCAAGAGTCGGTGGAATCTCAAATTATCAATACCTTAGCTCCAAGGGCCAAAAAATGTGAAATTTTGGTAAAAACAGGCCTTTAATATTCAATTATTTGTTATATTCATAGTTTCATTCATAATGCACACAAAATGCATACTGCTTATTTCTACAAGTATACAATGTACAGGATATTAAAGTATATTTCCTATAATAAAACACATATTAATTCAATATCGCCAAGTGACAATATACTATGTAGTTTTCAAGATGGAGTTAATGGATGAATCACAAAAATTAACGGCGCACCTTTAGTTACAAGAGGCCCATGGACCTCTTTGCTCACATGAGCAACAATAGCGATTATGATAATAAAATTAGCTTTTAATATGGAGTAATATACAAAATGTCTGGACAAAGTAGTAGAATAGATCCTGTAAAAAAGATTTTCATATTTTTCTACAAATATTCTCAAGTAACACATTGAATTCCTAGCTTTTCTAACAGAATGATTTTTATAGTCATATTACATACTGGGCATTGCAGTTCTCAAGAAGATCTTAATTAAACTGTTATATATATATATATATATATATATATATATATATATATATATATATATATATATATATATATATATATATATATATGTATTATTAACCGATACCAAACTTTGAACCTCTTGTGGGGTCAAAAAGTTGTCCAGGGGCCCCAGTCTAAACAATTAAGAATCAACGACATGTCAAAATGCTTGCATATAAGTACAAAAGCACATATGAATAATGCATATTGTGGCCCCACCCTATCCTCTAGAAGGATGATTTGAACAAACTTGAATCTACACTACCTATGGCTGCTTTCACACAAGTTACAGCTTTTCTGGTCGATTGGTTTTTGAGAAGAAGATTTTTGATTAAGGCATCCGATCCATAATAGCCTCAGATTCAAAGAATCTGGGTGCACAGATAGATATGTATGGGCTTAATACTCAGTATAATTGGACAACATTTTCCTTTTGAGTGTCAATATGTAAGAGTGGAATGTGTCCTAATTAGTGACCTTTTCTTTTTTTGAAGAGTTGTCCCCCTTTGCTTTTATTCTATAAAAATTAATTCTAAAAAAATCTACACGGTATAAAATTTATTTTCAATAGTTTTTGTATTCCTTATGATAAAATACATCTTTCCACCGAAGCATTTTTTGATATTCCTAGTAATTACTTTTTTATTTTTAAAAATGTCTTAGTCTCGATAGACCTTTATGCAATATTCATTACCGTAGTTAATTACTGCTTAGTTAAATATATTTTAATTTTGAAAATTTCACTCGGTGAATCTTTTTCTACTCGTAAATGCTTTAAATAAATATCAAAGTATTAAATGCATGATGGATATTCAAGGTTGGAAAAATTTGGTCCTAATATGGATCAAATACCTTAAAGATTTGTCTCTATATATTCCCATGTAAAAATTTGACCCCCCATTGTGGCCCTTCCCTTACCCTCGGGGAACACGATTTGAACAAACTTGAATCTAAACTACCTAAGAATGCTTTCACACAAGTTACAGCTATTCTGGCCCATTGGTTCTAATATACTAAAATACTATATACTAAATATTTTTGAGAATGATCAAATTTATTTCCTATGTAAAAATTCATCCCCCCCCCAATTATAGTTACATCCTTTTATATTTGATTTTTAAAGATTTTTCTTTCTATATATATATATATTACACTACCTGAGAATGTTTCCACTAAAGTAACAGCTTTTCTGCTCAATTGATTTTCAAAAACAAGATATTTTCCTTTACATCCCTATGTAAAAATTTACCCCCCCCCCCCCCCCATGGTGGCCTTCTGGGATTATGGCTTGAACAAACTAGAATCTACACTACCTGAGGATGCTTTTACACAAGTAACTGCTTTTCTGGCCAAATGGTTCTTGAGAAGAAGATTTTTAAATATATTTCTCCTTCTCTCTCTTCTATTTGACCTCAAATTTTGGCCCCATTATATCCCCTGGGATCATGGCTTGTACAAACTTTAATCTTTACTACCTGAGGATGCAAATACTAGCTTTTTTAAAGATATTTCTCTATACAATTCTTCTATAAATATTTGACCCCCAATTATGGCCTCAATGTACCCCAAGAGATCATGATTTGAACAAACTTGAGTCTACACTACCTTGTAGTGGTATGAACTTCAACATAAGTTGCAACTTTTCTGGCCATTCAATGTTTTGAGAAAAAGATTTTTCTCTATATATTCCTACGTAAAAATTCGCCCCCTCCCCCCCCCCCCCTTGGCCCCACCCTACCACCGAGGATCATGGTTTGAACAAATTTGAATTTACACTACCTGAGGATGCTTCCACACAAGTTAAACGTTTTCTAGTCAATTGGTTCTTGAGTAGAAGAATTTTACAGATTTTTCTCTATATAATCTTATGTAAAAATTCGACCCCCAATTGTGACCCCACCCTAACCCCAGGACCATAATTTGAACGAATAATCTACCCTACCTTAGGATGAATTAAAATATCAACAAATTTTTAATAATTCAAAATTATCTCCCCTTTCAAGTGGGTTTGACCCTTCATGTGAACAGAATTAACTCCCCTCTATCAAAAAATGCTTTGTACCACGGTTGGTTGAAATTGGCCTGCAGTTTTGGAGAAGAAGATGAAAATGTGAAAAAATTACAATGATGACAAGAACGACTGACAATGGACAAATTTTTATTAGAAATCTCTCTTAAGCTTTTGGATTAGGCAAGCTAAAAAAACCCAATCATTAAACATAGCTATTATTTTACTAATTCAAAGGTAATTTAAAGGTAATTCATGCGGTTGCGTCAGGCATACATGCATATAAACTTAATTCAAAATGTTTGATGTTTTTAATGATGCAACTTTTATATATATTCTAAAATATCAAGTGTGGCATCATAATTTTTCAAACATTTCAGATTAATCAATGCTAACAGCTGCAAGACAAGCTAACCTGGCTTGTATACAATGTAATGAATCATTTAGTTCTATAATTCCATTATCTCTACCTTTCCAATGATCTTTTCTTCCAGTCTGATGAGATTTGTGTTGATCATGTACTTCAGATTATCAGAAGCGGGTAACTTCTTATCATCTGGTGGGACTGTTAATTTCTCTTTTTTGGGTTCAGATACTCCAGGGGGTACATCAGGGGGTGGGTCTGAAAGAAAGTCATGCAAATTCAACCTTTGGTCCACTCTTTAAATACTTTATTCTATAAAAGAAAGTCCGCTATTGTGAAAATATGAACTTAAGTTGTCAAACTACCCGTATTGCTTGTGGATTGGAAAAAGAAAATTAAATTTAAAACATAGGTAATCACAGATTACAAAGCTCACCGAGACAAGGCATCACCTTTATGAGGCATCACCTTTATTAGACCACTTTTATCATATTATATGAAAATCAAACTTTATGATCTTTATGATATTTATGGATATTGTTTCGACACAATATCGTAAAAATTGTAAGATAATCATACATTCATTTAAAACGATATTATAAGACACCATGTTTATCAATACAATAATACAAAATACAATTGCTGTATCCTATGATACTTACAATATATATCATATAAAACAATAAAATACCATAACAAATAATGATGCAATATGATATTGTTACATATAATATGACATTGTATCATGTATCATTGTATTTGATCACATAATACAATACATAATATATAATATATGATACAATATAGTATCATTAATACAATATCATATTACATAATACATCACGATATCACAACATATTATTATAATATCATATTGCATAATGTAGTATGATATTTTATTTGTCTGATACTCTATCATATTTGATACATAATATGATTTTGTGTCATATGATACAATATAACTTGAAGCAACATTGTATCATATCATATTATACAATATCATGTGATATAGTAAAATATTTTATAATACAATATCATTATATACAATATTGTATCATATGATACAAAACTATATATATATTACAATATCATATAATACAATTTTATGTGATATAATAATATACTATATATGATACTACATTATATATTGTACAAAAACGTATCATAAGATACAATATAAACGATTGCAATATCATATGTAACAGTATCATGTGATAATATAATATATGATACAATATCACATTATATAATATTGTATCATGATATCAAATACTATACATAACAATATTATGATACAATATCATAAAATATAAAACAAGGGCACCACTAAGCAGAGCATCCCCTCGTGACCTGAGTTATTGTGTGGGGGATGCATTATATAGGAATATATAGTTATGCAAATGAAAATGAGGAGACAACATTCTTCTCCATTACTACAAAACCTTTTTTTCTATATCTGATCTAAATCCAAAAAATACGAAGTTGTTGATTTGAACTGCTTACTTTCACTTTGGTTTCACAGAAGCAAAGCGGAAGTAGTTATTGTCGTACATAAATTTTCCTTTTTAAATTGTTTTATTTTAACAATATATCAAAAAGTACTCTACTAATTGACTTAAATTGACTTTTACTATGCCAGATAAGTATACAAAGTTTGATAAATATCCGTGCAAATTTTATGGTTTCCTTTTAAACTTGTTTCCAAGCTGGACACACACACACACACACAGCAGTGTTACAACGCACTTTGAAAAATTACGCACTTTGAAATTTTTTTTCAAAGTGTGTTAATTTTGGGACCAAGTCAACACACTTTGAAAAAAAATGGTTTTTTTTCAAAGTGCGTAGATATCGTTGATATTAACGCACTTTGAAAATAAATGTTCATGGTTTAGTGAAAACAGTTGATAGGTTTATATACAAGAAAAGATTGTTTTAACCTTGTTCAGCTTAATGTGATATATTTTAAAAAGAACTCATTGCATTGAAGCAGTTTCTAGATGAAATATTTTTTTCTTTTATCCTAAGCTATTAAGACAATGTCGACAATTTACACCAAAAAAATTCAGGAGGTTTGAATTATCCAATATCACATAAACTTCATTGCTTAGCAACTGCATGTCCTTTTTTGAGTGTGCAGCAAATTTACCTCTTATCTAGTATACTAGTATTGGGCTATGCCCGAACGAATATGATTTATATATATGAATAATGGAGATCAATGTATAATATATTTCAACTGGCTTATTGCAAATATGATGTGAAAAAAGGATACCTGAATTCTGTTTATCAAAAACAATATGATCTCCGAGAAGATCAATGCGACAAAATTAACCCACATCCTAATGCTTGTTTTTTAATTTATAATAAGTTAATGTTCGTTAATGTTAATATTCTTTTATTGAAGTGATTTATTTGATAAGAATACAAAAAGAGGGTTACTGTTGAAACACATAGATTCTTTAACATACCAATGGAGAAATTATTGTTCGGCCAGCTCGTTTTTTTAATAACACTTCATGTACTTATACAGAGCATATTTCTTTCTCCGATCTTAAATGTTTACCCAAAGTTACTGAATATCATATGTTTTGGAAGGAAAAATGAGGCGTAAGGGACCTTCTTTTTGTAATCAATTAAATGATGCACTGGTATTTGACCTGTAACTTTGGTTAACCCCCACCCCACCCCCATCCCTATTCTAAATACGTTATATTAGATTCACGAGTATTAACAAATCATCATACTAACAACAAATTAGAAATTCAGTTCCAGAATTTGTGATGTAAAAATATTTTTTCAAAGTGCGTTAAGAGTGTCGATACTAAAAAATGTTGATGTACATTCATAACGCACTTTGAAAATTTTTTTCAAAGTGCGTTGATTTTGTCCAAAATTTAACGCACTTTGAAAAAAATTTTCAAAGTGCGTAATTTTTTTAAGTGCGTTGCCACACAGCAGCGATGCTATATCCCCTTCGCAACAAGTTGCACTAGGGGATAAAAGATTGATACAATATCAGTTGCATCATATAATTTTTTACAATATATAAACAAATGATATAATATTGTATCATATAAAACTATAGTGTATCATATAATACAATATATATCATAGGAATCATTTTATATCATTTAACAACAAACTTATCTATCAAGCAGGTTTGAGTGAGGTAGGAGATTTTTTTTAGCATCCTTGATAACGGAGATCAGGCTCTGCATCTGAAGCTACCTCTGCGATTCATTTATAATATAGTTAAATCAACTATGCAAGCTATTATCTATTAAACATGTGACCTGTTCCAAAGAACTTAACCTCATCTAGCATCTGAAACCTATGGCTCAGATTCAGCATTCAAGCCTGTCCGGTGCATCAGTATTATAAGACACATCATCTATGCAAGTTTGGTGTAATTAGGACCAGTAATAACTCAAATATAATCTTCAGAGAGCATCTGCTCCAAAAACTTTAACCAGCCCTTAAAACCATAACCTAATCCAGCATCTGCAACCTATAGGTCAGATTCAGCATTCATGCCTGTCAGGTGCATCAGTATCATAAGACGCATCATCCATGCAAGTTTGGTGAAGTTAGGAGCAGTCATAAGTAACTTTAGATCTAATCATCAGAGGGCTTCTGCGCCAAAAACTTTAACCAGCTCTAAAGACCTTATCCTCCTCCAGCGTCCAAAACCTATGGCACAGATTCAGCATTCAAGCCTATCTGGTGCATCAGTACTATAAGAAACATCATCCATGCAAGTTTGGTGAAACAAGATATCTGAAAGCCAATGCTCACTAGTGATACCCCCGCTCTGATGTGAATATCAAAAATAAGCAAAGTCGACATTTAGCAGAAAGCTGGCATCTGATTGGTACAGAAATATATCCCACAATATGGCATGCCTAAACAAATAGTGTGTTAAAATTTCAAGCATCTGCGATAAATAGCTGCTGAGAAATCTTTGAGAAAAATTTGTTTGAAAATTTTGACTAAAAATAAACAAAGTCATCATTTAACAGGAAGTTGACGTCTGATTGGTACAAGAATATATCCCACGATATGGCATGCCTTAACAAACACTGTGTAAAAATTTCAAGCATCTGCGATAAATTGCTGCTGAGAAATCTTTGACGAAAATTTGTTTGATAATTTTGGCTAAAAATAAACAAAGTCATTATTTAACAGGAAGTTGACGTCCGATTGATACAAAAATATATCCCACAGAATGGCATGCCAAAACAAATAGTGTGTAAAAATATTAATTTCAAGCATCTGCGATAAATAGTTGCTGAGAAATCTTTGACGAAAATTTGTTTGAAAATTTTGGCTAAAAATAAACAAAGTACTCATTAAAAAGGAAGTTGACGTCCAATTGGTTCAAAAATATATCCCACGACATGGCATGCCTTAACAAACACTGTGTAAAAATTTCAAGCATCTGCGATTAATAGCTGCTGAGAAATCTTTGACGAAAATTTGTTTGAAAATTTTAGCTAAAAATGAATAAAGTCATTATTTAACAGGAAGTTGACGTCCGATTGATACAAAAATATATCCCACAATATGGCATGCCTATACAAATAGTGTGTAAAAATTTCAAGCATCTGCGATTAATAGTTGCTGAGAAATCTTTGACGAAAATTTGTTTGAAAATTTTGGTTAAAAAATAAGCAAAGTCGTCATTTAACAGGAAGTTGACGTCCGATTGGTACAAAAATATATCCCACGATATGGCATGCCTATACAAACACTGTGTGAAAATTTCAAGTATCTGCGATAAATAGTTGCTGAGATAAATGCGACAGAAATTTTTGTTACGGACAGACAGACAGACACACAAGGGTAAAACGGTTTACCCCCTCTCCTTCGGAGCGGGGGAATAATTAGGACCAGCAGTAACTTAGAAATTGTTATCAAAGGGCTTCTGCACCAAAAACTTTAACCTGCTCCAAATACCTTGACCTCCTCCAGCATCTGAAATTCAGGGCCCATATTCAGCATCAAAGTCTTTCAAGTCCATAAGACGGTCCAGATGCATCATCCATGCAAGTTTGGTGAAGATATGACAAGTAATAACTTTGATACAGGACCTGCAACAAAAACTCTAACCAGGTCCGGACGCTGACGCCAACACCAACGGCCGAGTATAGCATAATTAAGCTCCCCCGACTTCGTCTCGGTTAGCTTAAAATTAAACAAGTCAACCTTCCAGTTTGAATTAATTAGTATCTCTTAATTATGCTAAAAATATAAGTTAAAAGTTAAAGTTAAATCCTTCTCCAAGCCAGGAAGGCACATAGGGCCGGTGCTTATCTCCTGTTTCCGTGGTGCTAAGCAGATGAGAGTCATAGACTCCCCCTGGATGGGACACCAGTCCACCGCAGGTTAACCCCCAGCGTAGCCAGTACCCAATTTCAGCTAGGTGGATTGAGACAATGAAGATAAAGTGCCTTGTCTAAGTGCACAACACACAACTTCAAGTGACCACAGAAGGGTTTGAACCAGAGACCTTTCAGTTACTGGCCTAACGCCCATGACCACTGAGCCATGTGCTCCACAAAAAATAAAAAATATAACCTCTTTGTTAAATGTTTAGTATATACTCTTAATAGTATTCAACAATGTTTGTTAAAAATAAATTTTAATCTACAAAGATTATTTCAGGTAAAAATTGTTACCTGGCACCCTTTGTTCTGGTTCCGGGTAAATTTTTGCAAACTCCCTAGAAACAAAATAGAAACAAAATACTGATCATAAAAGTGGAATCATAAGCAATCTTTAAATACAGATAGCTACAGAACTGTAGCTCCATAGGACATTTGGGTTGACGGACATCGGAGCTACAGTTCCATCCATACAAAAAAACTGTATTAGGACAGCATTTTTTTATTTTTAGGTTTACAAACCACAAAATGAAAAAAAAGAATCACTTTTGACCACCAATTTTTTTTTTTTTTAGGTTTACGAACCACAAAAATGTAATGTTCTGTAGGAGGTAAAATAAAATTTTTATGACATCACCTTTCTTTAAATAATATAATAAATGACAACTTCATGATAGGGGTGTGTGACGTATTGCATCAAGTGTAGCACGGGAAAAGTATGGCATCTATGTAACATATCACTGAAATAGTGCAATGGAATATTGGACATCCAGATTTGACATAACATGAAGCAATGTTTATTACGGGCTGCCAGAAGGTGTCCGTTATTTGATATACAATTAGATATTGTAACTGCGTTTCTGCGGGATAGTCTTTCTTTATAGAATTAATATTATGCTTATTTTTATGAATTGAAAGTAAATTTGCATGTAGAAATATGTTTTATGCCTTTAAAAAATATTACATATTTTATGTTTTTACTCGTAAATGTAAATTAAGTCATATATAGACTGTCGTGTTAGGCGTGTTTTTATCGAGACATTATATGGGACATACAAACGACCTGAATAACATAAAATTTTATATATATGATATATTTGAATTTCTATGTTCTACGTCAAATAAAATGACTTCGTGCATGAATTATATTTCCATGTAGTAGAAAAATATCATGAAATGACATCCATATCAATTATTTAGGCAAAAATATGAGAGACCTGAAAATTTGAGCCGACCTAGTTAACTTTTAATACTTTTGAGAACCTCATGCAATCAAATAACCATGATTATCTTCATAAACTGAAGTTTAGATAAGATTTATAATTCTATTTAGAAAAAAAATTATCCGGCATATTTTTTACCGTTAAATTGGCAGCCCATTTGACGCTTGAGTCAATATGTTTTCTTGTTTGGTCATTTTATAGGGATAGAGTCATTTATCATTATAAGAATCTTTAGTTACAGTTGTATCATTATGTTATTAACTTTTTAGTTAGGTACAAATAGTTTGCCAATTTATTTGTTAATAGAAATCTTTGTTACCAATGAAACAAAATTTAGCCTCAGTTGTATACCTGTTGCGAGTGGTAAAATGCAAATATAAGTAATAAACAATGATAGTTTAGTGAACATGGCGTTATGAATAGCAACTGCTCTGATGGCATACATTGATTTCCATGATGCGCTAGCGCGCATCATGAAATATGCCAACAGAGCAATTGCTATTCATAACGCCATGTTCACTAAATAACGTTGTTTATTTCTTTTATTTCACTTTGGCAGATGGCAGTGAAACCCTTTGATATGTGTGGGCCAAAAAAATCACATGCATATGTATGAATTATGTTTCTGTGTATCTACGATGATGATCTGTAAATTATCAATGCAGGGATTTTTTCATTTTTCTCTGATAAACACATATAAATGTACAGTGTAACATCTTTATTTCATAAAAACTTGATATATATTGTGAAAAAAAAGAGGAAAAAAAAGTGGTTGATCTTGGCATTTTCCGCCAACACGAGCAAATTTCCGACTAAACTGGGCCATAATAAATACAAACCTAAATTCAGTGTGAACGTTTTCTCGTGCCATATTTGACAGAATGTTGTTACTTTCTTGATCCCAAACCCAAAAAATCTCGATCCCGTCAAAAATTTGCTGTCGGGGAAATAAGAGATCTTTTATGTAATTTTATTTTTTCCCCTTAAACTCAAAAACCAAGCAGCGGTTTTGTAACCCTAAAAATAAAATTAAAGGCCGGAAATCCACAAAGGCGTTGAGCTGACATTTTCTTTTATATTGATAATAATGGTCAATAATTTGAATTTCTGTACTACGGTAATAGTCGTATATCAAAAAACATTAGAATAAAAAAGTAAATTAATTATGTTTTGTGCTGCTTTAAAAACAAAATTCAGTATATTTCCTTATAGGATAGGTAGTGCTTTTATTTTATTACACATACACATGACACATAATCAACTTAATGTCTTTAAATTCATACCTGCAACTCTGACAAGCCTCATTGAAATCTGGCCTTTCTTCTGGCTTGAATTTCCAGCACTTCTCCATGAATTGATAAACCAATTCTGGACAGTGGGTTGGTCTCTTGAGGCGTTTTCCCTCCTCCAATTTTTTGAATCCCTCCTTGGAGAAATTGCTGCACAGAACCGGTGGCTTGGCGTGAGTAAAGACCTCCCACATCAGAATACCATAGCTCCATATGTCCCCCTTGGTTGTGAATTTTCGGTTGGCAATACTCTCCGGAGAACACCTTGATATGGTTCGCAGATCAATTACTCATAAATCATATTTCAAAAAGTTGCGAAAGTATACATAAGAGTTAAATTATTCTGGTAAGTGGTAATGAATTTGAACAAGTTCAGCCAAGAAAAATTGCTGAAAAGAAATGTTTGAAATACCGTTAAGCAATTTCAGTGTTTTCTCCATGCATCCTTCATTTCTCAACACTTTCCTCTATGTATAGCCACAAGTATATATCTTAAGTTAACATTCATAGCTGTACACCTTAAGCAGGTTATACTGTGTAATTTTACATAGTTCATATTATAAACTGACCACATCAAAGGGAGTTCTTTGCCAGTGGATCTCGTGTAATAGTCCTTATCTTTTTGCAAAATCTTTGCCAACCCAAAGTCTGTAATCTTGGCCACCAGTTTATCAGTCAACAGAACGTTTCTTCCGGCCAAATCACAATGGATGACTCTCATACTGGCTAGGTAGGCCATTCCCTAAAATAAAATTCCCAACGACTTATCATAATACATGTTTCTACAAAATCATGTTCTCTCCATAAGTCCACAAGTCA
The DNA here is from genome assembly GCF_025612915.1 of Magallana angulata. Lineage (NCBI taxonomy): Eukaryota > Metazoa > Mollusca > Bivalvia > Ostreida > Ostreidae > Magallana > Magallana angulata. Next base: position 27,552,870 of record NC_069111.1, on the reverse strand, counting down.
GTTCCAAGATGCCACATTGAAAATGTTACTATACACCAGTCATTTTTACAAGAAAAATACATTGCAACCATGCTTGAATGAGCATCCTAATATTTCTTTATCTGGTTCCACATTATCATATCAAATCAATGCATTTTGACTTGTTTTGAATGAAAGCCATAGGTGGTGTTGAAGAAGTGCAAAAGTTTGAGCAATTGGAAAAATAGCTTCAGTTTTGTTTCACTCAATAGTGAATCATTTCACACATTTCAAATGGTGGCCAGATTCAGCCACAATTCCTACCTGAGCCACGTCACTTATCATCTTCATCAATCTCCACACAGGAAGGTAGGTGTTCTGTTTCCTAAATTTTCTAAGGTACATGTTCAGGGCTCCTTTTTCAACATACTCTAGGATCAACACTAAATAGATACATCATGCATCAAATTAAAGAGGCCCATTGGTTAAGGTCATTTTAAGACAGTTAAAGTATCTTCTACCTCTGGACATGAAGAGTCTGTTGAATATTCACATGTACTGATAGAATGTGATGTGATTTTAAAATTAATTAAATCGTTTACATTGAGTTTTTCATACAAGTAAGATTATAAGAAAAGTTGACAGTACAACCTCCTTATTGATTAATAACATTTATTTACAAATTAGTACATGAATTCTATTTTAATAACGAAAAAGCTCCAACTAATAATTGTATGTATTTTTTAGAACCGTTCCAGTGTTGATTTTCTACGTACTGTTGTCGCTGATTCCCAAGAACTTGACCACGTTATCGTGCTCCAGTTTAGACATCAGCACAGCCTCTTCTTTGAATTCTTCGCTGTCAATAACATTCTGGAAATCCCCCTTCAACTCTTTTGCTGCTATCTTCTGTGGATTTGATCTGTCATCTTGGCTGGCAAAAAGCATACCCTCTTTTACAACACCATAGTGCCCCTAAACATACAGAAAAAAAATTGTGAAAAGTACCTCCTCTCAGTCTAAATAAATGTCAAATTCTATCACACAGTAACATAGTACCATTATTCATTATTGAAAAATGTCAATATGTATATGTACTCAAATATATTGATGATCAGATTTAATGATACATATTATATATTTATACAGATTAAATGACAATGGACAATTATATTCTTGTGACAAAATTTGAAACATTTACCATTGCATTTATATTTCAATTCAATTGAAAACCTTTTCATTTCCACATATAATAATCCCATATGATTAAAAAATATTTTGATTTAAATTGCTTACAGATCCTAGTTGCTTCTCCTGAATTTGCAGTCTGCGGGAGCTGATGATGTATTTGAAATCTAACGGGAGTTCCGGCAGGGACCGGTTATAGACCCCTCCAGCTTTGTTACTCAGGCTTTCCGTATTCAGTGAGGCACGACTTGGAGTTGGCATGAAAGGCGCAGGAGGTATGAAAGCAGCATTCACTGGTGGTAATGTAGGGGACAGCATTGGCCTTATGGGCTGAGATTCTGTCAAGAAAATTAAGATATTGACAGTATAGAGATGTGCACAGCAAACGGTGCATAGACAATCATAATTTAATTCTGAATTATTCAAATGAGAAAAAAATGGAATATTTTGAGATACTGACATTTAATACAGAAAACAATGTTTAAGATATTGTATAAAAATCTCATGTGGTCATGAACTCAAAGTAATGGTTGACAATAAAAGTATTGTTTATTTTGAAAGAAGGTATGGAACTTCCTTTTCATTCCTATAAAGGTCTAAAGTTACATTTTAAAATAGAACTGAGCTTTGATAAGTGTAAAAACAAGTGAAAAGCTGTCATTAAGACAGCAAACAGGGTTTTCTTTTATGTGAACTGTATCCACAATCCATGTCAACCCTGAATTGATAAACACTACCTATACAGAAAAATGGAGTACCCTATACGCAACATTCTACGAGAAAACGACTAGGTTCAACAGCTGGTATTTTTTTCATAAATTATCATAAATCGAAATTCTAGCACAATGCACACCTCTGATATATGTACAATTGATCTGCAAAAGAACAACTTCCTATCTTGAAAACTGTAGGAGCATTTATTCGTACATTAAGGGTACCCTTTTGGCAGACGCCCATCCGTCCACCTGCCATTTTCACCATTTCAATAACTGGATTTTTTCTTTGGAGAACCCATTGAAAACTCGTTCAGAATTCTGCATTTGAGATATCTGATAGCTAGAGCCAATCAGTGAATAGCACCAAAGACGCTGACTCAATCAGTGAATAGCACCACAGACCCTGACCCATTCAGTGAATAGCACCACAGACCCTGACCCAATCAAAGAATAGCACCACAGACCCTGACGCAATCAAGGGAAAGCACCCTTTCCAATCTCACAACATGATACAGACCCTGGGTGCTGCTGATGAGGTCAGGCACAGCATTACCGTCCCTGCCCTGGTCCTGGATGTCGTCCTCAAACTCTCTCCTGATGGACGAGTAGCCATGGCCTCTCTGGGATGAGTCTGAAAACAGAGAAACAAAACTTCAACAATATCCTTGCTCCTCTTTTATTATTTGTTAGTTTATAAACTTTTTTGTAAGAGTTAAAGACAGGTAAGGGGAAAAAAAATTATTCTGACTGCCTCTTTCCATTTCTTTTTTTAAATTTTACAATCAAAACTATTTTGTGGCTTACAAGTTCATTTCCTTTCTTCTTTATAGAGAAATTATAATAATAACTAGAGCAAAGCTCGTTGCAAAGCAACGAGTGGGTCTTCCGTGAATGTCGAAAGTAAAGCTTGAAGTTCCTGCAAGAAGCAGAGCTCTTAAACCAATAACAAGAGTAACTAAAATAAAAAGATGAAAAAAATCGAATATTCCTGGTAAGACTTGACAAAATACGAATGATTTTAAGTACGACTTAACAAAAACCTTTCCGATTTTAAGAACGACTGAACAAAAAAAATCCGAATGTGTTCAGGTACGACTAAACAATTATTTTTGGTACGAGTTAATTTTACTTTGAACATTACGCTATTTTTCAAACCAAGGACGCGGAATCAAAATTTCCGGAAAAATCAATTTTTAAACCCCGATATCTCTGTAATGCATCGTCCGATTTTCAAACGGATTTCAGTTTTGTATTCAGCATGACCAACTCTACAAACCTCATAAACATTTGAAATTGAAACGAAAAATTCGAAAATTCGAAAATTTTAAAACACTTCCGGTTTGGACCGGAAGTGACGGAAACTAAATTCCAGCCTTATGTCCAAATAAAAACGATCAATGCTTCAACACAGAAAATTCCAAGTCTCTATCTTAAAGCGTTTTTGAAAAACGCCCTAGACAAAATCACTTTTTTTAAATTTAAAAATTGACGTAACGTAAAAACGGAAGTGACGTTGTAGTTAAAAATTAAAATCTTTAAGGGACGATGATGCTTCATAATCCCTGAAAGTTTAATGTAAATCCGTTGAAAACTTTTTGAGATATTAAGCTTTAAAAAAGTCAGAAAAATAAAGAAAAAGAATAATAATAATAATAATAACTAGAGCAAAGCTCGTTGCAAAGCAACGAGTGGGTCTTCCGTTAATGTCGAAAGTAAAGCTTGAAGTTCCTGTAAGAAGCAGAGCTCGTTAAACAATAAAAAGAGTAACTAAAATAAAAAGATGAAAAAAATCGAATATTCCTGGTACGACTTGACAAAATACGAATGATTTTAAGTACGACTTAACAAAAACCTTTCCGATTTTAAGAACGACTGAACAAAAAAAATCCAAATGTGTTCAGGTACGACTTAACAATTATTTTTGGTACGAGTTAATTTTACTTTGAACATTACGCTATTTTTCAAACCAAGGACGCGGAATCAAAATTTCCGGAAAAATCAATTTTTAAACCCCGATATCTCTGTAATGCATCGTCCGATTTTCAAACAGATTTCAGTTTCGTTTTCAGCATGACCAACTCTACAAACCTCATAAACATTTGAAATTGAAACGAAAAATTCGAAAATTCGAACATTTCAAAATACTTCCGGTTTGGACCGGAAGTGACGGAAACTAAATTCCAGCCTTATGTCCAAATAAAAACGATCAATGCTTCAACACAAAAAATTTCAAGTCTCTATCTTAAAGCGTTTTTGAAAAACGCCCTGGACAAAATCACTTTTTTTAAATTTAAAAATTGACGTAACGTAAAAACGGAAGTGACGTTGTAGTTAAAAATTTAACATCTTTAAGGGACGATGATGCTTCATAATCCCTGAAAGTTTCATGTAAATCCGTTGAAAACTTTTTGAGATATTAAGCTTTAAAAAAGTCAGAAAAATAAAGAAAAAGAATAATAATAATAACTAGAGCAAAGCTCGTTGCAAAGCAACGAGTGGGTCTTCCGTTAATGTCGGAAGTAAAGCTGAAAGTTCCTGTAAGAAGCAGAGCTCTTAAACCAGTAACAAGAGAAAGTAAAATAAAAAGATGAAAAAATCGAATAATTCCTGGTACGACTTAACAAAATCCGAATGATTTTAAGTACGACTTAACAAAAACCTTCTTGATTTTAAGAACAACTTAACAAAAAAATCCGAATGTGTCTAAGTAAGACTTAACAATTATTTTTGGTACGAGTTAATTTTACTATTAACATTACGCTATTTTTTAAACCAAGGACGCGGAAACAAAATTTCCGGAAAAATCAATTTTTAAACCCCGATATCTCTGTAATGCATCGTCCGATTTTTAAACGGATTTCAGTTTCGTATTCAGCATGACCAACTCTACAAACCTCGTAAACATTTAAAATTAAAACGAAAAATTCGAAAATTCGAAAATTTTAAAACACTTCCGGTTTAGACCGGAAGTGACGGAAACTAAATTCCAGCCTTATGTCCAAATAAAAACGATCAATGCTTCAACACAGAAAATTCCAAGTCTCTATCTTGAAGCGTTTTTGAAAAACGCCCTGGACAAAATCACTTTTTTAAAATTTAAAAATTGACGTAACGTAAAAACGGACGTGACGTTGTACTTGAAAATTTAACATCTTTTAGGGACGACGATGCTTTATAATCCCTGAAAGTTTCATGTAAATCCGTTGAAAACTTTTTGTGTTATTAAGCTTTAAAAAAGTCAGAAAAATAAAGAAAAAGAATAATAATAATAATAATAAAAAGAAACAATAGAATAACAAGAGGGTCTTCCGTTGGAAACGGAAGACCCTAATAACTAGAGCAAAGCTCGTTGCAAAGCAACGAGTGGGTCTTCCGTTAATATCGGAAGTAAAGCTGGAAGTTCCTGTATGAAGCAGAGCCCTTAAACCAATAACAAGAGTAACTAAAATAAAAAGATGAAAAAAATCGAATTATTCCTGGTACGACTTAACAAAATACGAATGATTTTACGTACGACTTAACAAAAACCTTTCTGATTTCAAAAACGACTTAACAAAAAAATCCGAATGTGTTGAAGTACGACTTAGCGATTATTTTTGGTACGAGTTAATTTTACTTTGAACATTACGCTATTTTTTAAACCAAGGACGCGGAATCAAAATTTCCTGAAAAATCAATTTTTAACCCCCGATATCTCTGTAATGCATCGTCCGATTTTCAAACGGATTTCAGATTCGTGTTCAGCATAACAAACTCTACAAACCTCGTAAACATTTTAAATTAAAACGAAAAATTCGAAAATTCGAAAATTTTAAAACACTTCCAGTTTAGACCGGAAGTGACGGAAACTAATTTTCAGTCTTATGTCCAAATAAAAACGATCATTGCTTCAACACAGAAAATTCCAAGTCTTTATCTTGAACCGTTTTTGAAAAACGCCCTGGACAAAATTACTTTTTTAAAATTTTAAAATTGACGTAACGTAAAAACGGAAGTGACGTTGTAGTTAAAATTTTAACATATTTGAGGGACGATGATGTTACATAATCCCTGAAAGTTTCATGTAAATCCGTTGAAAACTTTTTGAGATATTAAGCTTTAAAAAAGTCAGAAAAATAAAGAAAAAGAATAATAATAATAACTAGAGCAAAGCTCGTTGCAAAGCAACGAGTGGGTCTTCCGTTTATATCGGAAGTAAAGCTGGAAGTTCCTGTATGAAGCAGAGCCCTTAAACCAATAACAAGAGTAACTAAAATAAAAAGATGAAAAAAATCGAATTATTCCTGGTACGACTTAACAAAATACGAATGATTTTACGTACGACTTAACAAAAACCTTTCCGATTTCAAGAACGACTTAACAAAAAAATCCGAATGTGTTCAAGTACGACTTAGCGATTATTTTTGGTACGAGTTAATTTTACTTTGAACATTACGCTATTTTTTAAACCAAGGACGCGGAATCAAAATTTCCTGAAAAATCAATTTTTAACCCCCGATATCTCTGTAATGCATCGTCCGATTTTCAAACGGATTTCAGATTCGTGTTCAGCATAACAAACTCTACAAACCTCGTAAACATTTTAAATTAAAACGAAAAATTCGAAAATTCGAAAATTTTAAAACACTTCCGGTTTAGACCGGAAGTGACGGAAACTAATTTCCAGTCTTATGTCCAAATAAAAACGATCATTGCTTCAACACAGAAAATTCCAAGTCTTTATCTTGAACCGTTTTTGAAAAACGCCTTGGACAAAATTACTTTTTTAAAATTTAAAAATTGACGTAACGTAAAAACGGAAGTGACGTTGTAGTTGAAAATTTTAAAACTTTGAGGCACAATAATGTTTCATAATCCCTGAAAGTTTCATGTAAATCTGTTGAAAACTTTTGGAGATATTAAGCTTTTAAAAAGTCAGAAAAATAAAGAAAAAGAAAAATAATAATAATGAAAAAGAAACAATAGAATAACAAGAGGGTCTTCCGTTGAAAACGGAAGACCCTAACTAGAGCAAAGCTCGTTGCAAAGCAACGAGTGGGTCTTCCGTTAATGTCAAGAGTAAAGCTTGATGTTCCTGCAAGAAGCAGAGTGTTTAAATCAATAACAAGACCAACTTTAACTAAAAGATAAAAAAATACGAATGATACTTTGTACGAATTAACAAAAACCTTAACGATTTTAAGAACGACTTAACAAAAAATAATTCCGAAGGTGTCAAAGTACTTAACAAAAATTGAATTATTTTTGGTACGAGTTTGAACTTTACGCTTTTTTTGAAACCAAAAACGCAGAATCAAAATTTCCGAAAAATCAATTTTCAAACCCCGATATCTGTTATGCATCGTCCGATTTAAAAACGGATTTTTGTTTTGTACTCATTATGAAATATACCGTAGGTTACATATGTTTAATTTTTAATATTGAAAAACAATGAAAAACTAAAACAAGAGGCAAATGGGCCACATCGCTCACCTGAGGAACAATAGGTATGATAAAATCAGCTTAATGGAGTCACAATGCAAACTATCTGGACAATGTACAATAATACATGTAGATCCTGTATAAATAAAATCCATTTTCCCCCCTAAATATTCTTATGTTTATAATCATTAGTTCCTTTTCTAAAAGGATGATTTTATATTCATTTTATAGTCATATCGCATGTTGAGTATTGCAGTTCTCAAAAAGATCCTTAACAAAAGTTTATATATGGGATATAAACCTACATCAAACTCTGAACCTTCTTGTGAGGCCAAAAAACTGTCCTAGGGCCAAAGTCTTAACAATTATAAAGAATCATCTGTCTGATTAGTTTCTGAGAAGAAGATTTTAAAATATTTACTCTATATATTTCTATGTTAAACTTTGACCCCCCCCCTACCCATTGTGGCCCAAACCTACCCCCGGGGTCATGATTTTCACAACTTTGTATCCACACTACCTGAGGATGCTTCCACATAAGTTTCAGCTTTCCTGGCTGATTAGTTTCTGAAAAAAAGATTTTTAAATATTTTCTCTATATATTCCTATGTAAAAATCCATTCCCCCATTGTGGCCCCACCATATCACCTGGGACTATGATTTGAACAAACTTGAATCTACACTACCTGAGGATGCTTCCACTTTAATTTGAGCTTTTCTGGCCTAATAGTTTTTGAGAAGAAGATTTTCAAAGATTTTCTCTATATATTCCTATGTAAAACTTGATCCCCCTCTTGTGGCCCCTCCCTACCCCCGGGGACAATGATTTGAACAAACTTGAATCTACACCACATGAGGATGCCTCCACACAAGTTTAAGCTTTTCAGGCCGAATAGTTTTTGAGAAGAAGATTTTTGAAAAATACCAACAAATGTTCAATAATTCTCAATTATCTCCCCTTTAAAGAGGTGTGGCCCTTCATTTGAACAAATTTGAATCCCCTTCACCTAGTGGTGTTTAGTGCCAAATTTGGTTGAAATCTGCCAAGTGCTTCTTGAGAAGAAGATGAAAATATGAAAAGTTTACAACAACAACAAATTGTGATCAGAAAAGCTCACTTGAGCCTTTGGCTCAGGTGAGCTAAAAACAAAATAAATGAAACATAATTGCATACTTTTATTGAAAAACAAATTTTCACAGCTAACAATTGTAAATTACTTTAAACAGCCATATATAATTTTGTTTGTTATAATTTCTTATCAAACACAAACCACAACAAGGCATGATGCTTTCTTAAAGTTCCATTACAGTAGCTGTTCATGAATTATCCTATTTAATTTGAATTACTGGTAAATAGTCTGTAGAACACATTAAAGAATATGCATGTGGGTATAGAAGTGACAGGTTAACCTCAAGAGCTGAAAAGAATCAACAGGTAAAAACCATGTGGCCACCAATATCTGAAATTAAAAAAATCAATAAGCTGTGTTAATACATGTACCAGTACTAATAATAGCTGTGTTTACATTAACATATGAAAAAAAATACACTGACCATGCAGTGTAATTAGTATGCCATATCCCGATACGTGACATTAGATGGCACAGGACAGGTTTTTTTAATACATGTACATTTCATTGTAGCCTGGGAACGTGTGTCTTCGGAACCCTGTAACTAGAATTTCCTCAGTTCCCATTCAGCACAAATACCTTTAATTCACTCTTTATAAGGCCAATCACCAATTTCTGAAGAAAATTACTAGTCAAAACCTGTAAAATTTTCTACAGACTGGTTTTTATGAGATTTTGACCCTTCCATATTTTGCTAATTTTTCATGATTTTTCAGCTTTTTAGACCTCCTTCAGCCAATTCCCAGCAAAGGGTTGACCTTCCATACCATGTGCATGTTGCACCATCACATGTCAGAAACTTACCGGTGTATAGTTTATAATGCCCCATCCACCTACTTTTCGTGTTATTTACCTTCCCGTCTGTAACTTGCATTTTCACTGTCTAAAGTCAACACAACAGTCATAGCCGCAGGTTTCGCATTTTACTTCTGAATCTCATGTACCTAACATATGGGGCCTACATATTGAATATCAATTTCAACAAGAGACATCCCTCTAACTAATGATAATCATTAAAAATCATTTCATGAATTTTAGCAACACTCATAAGCCTTCAAGTACAGCAACTCTCAATTTTACAAAAATATTGATGGGTACTTTATCCGAAACTGTCCCTTGCTACCTTTAACTTACACTAACATTCTCTGAAAAGTCATCTTGTCTTAAACTTACAAAGGTTATGCTATTTTGAGAAAAAGTATACCTCATTTTGCCAATTCCATTAAGGATTAAGAAAAATGTGGCCATTTAAGTGAAACCAGCATTTCCACTTTCCTCTATTTAACACAGATTCATAGGACTCTCCATAAATAAAGCATCTTTATCTAATCTTTTATAGGTCAACTGTTGTTCAACCTCCCTAAATAAGAAACCTGATTCAAAACTACATACATATACATGATATTATCATGACAAAAGCATCACATCACTTAGAAATACCCTTACATGTATACCATCCCCCTATTTTTTGATTTTCCTAAGAAGCATTAGTTTGAACACTTTAACCTAATATTATGAAACTTTTGGCAATTCTCTTGAGTCATTTCTCACACATATTTGAAAACAACCATCACTGATATTGAAAATTGATCTTTTCTTGATAAATGGATGAAATGTAACATTTTTTTCACAAAAAGACATGGCGCCATATATGTGATTTCTTGTTTTCATGAAACAGTAAGCTTATAATCATATTTAGTGAATATCTTATTTATTCTGGTTTCTAGTCTCCTTTTAACTTTGCTAAAAGAGTAAGACCTACAAGTGTGATGTCTGCTCTTAATTAAAATGAAATTCAAACACAACCGGGTAACTAGGGACGGATGAGAATTCCATGATAAATGTTCAAATTTTACATGTTTTCCTACATTTTTGATGCATATATACAATAAAAGGGTAAAAATATGTTGTTTCTTGATCATTTCAAGAGTAATTATTATAGCAGATGTTATTTCAAGGTCAAATGTACATTTACATATCAAACATGTAATGGTAATGGAGACAATTGGAAACAGGGGGTGGCTTTTTGAATTCTGTAAATATATCTAAAGTATCACTTTTGGATAGGAAGGAGCAAAAACTTGAGTTTTTTGACTCAAGTTGATAACTGCATTTGTCTACATGTGAATTTTATTTGATCAGAAAGAAAAATATGCTGTTTTAAAAAAATTGAGTTATATAAGTCAGGTTGCTTAATGTTATTTCATGAAATCAGACAGCAAAATTGCTGCAAATTTAAAATTTAAATAATTCAATTGATCAAAACTCTTTTACAGTATTAATTCTTATCACGGTAATTAACTTAGGCCTATTAATTGTCATCAGAATAGGAAATACCAACTTTCTAAGCCAATTTACTCTAGTGGTGGTCATTCTACACATTGATTTACCGGTACTTCCCTTGTATATTATAGAAAATAAATCATGTAATGACATATATAACCAACAAAATCATCCATTTTCCCAAAATAGACAATTTTTGGTACAAAATCCACTCAAAATTACAGTTAAATGAAAAATCTGAAATACCATGTAGTCTTGAAACTTACACTAACATTCTCTGAAAAGTCATCTTGTCTTAAACTTACAAAGCTTATGCTATTCTGAGAAAAAGTATACCTCATTTTGCCAATTCCATTAAGGATTAAGAAAAATATGGCCATTTAAGTGACACAGATTCATAGGGCTCTCCATAAATAAAGCATCTTTACCTAATCTTTTAGAGGTCAACTGTTGTTCAACCTCCCTAAATAAGAAACCTTATTCAAAACTACATACATATACATGATATTATCATGACAAAAGCATCACATCACTTAGAAATACCCTGACATGTATACCCTCCCCCTATTTTTTTATTTTTCCTACGAAGCATTTCTTAGTTTGAACACTTTAACCAAATATTATGAAATTTAAATGCTTCTATTCTGATCAATTGAATTTTTAAGCAGCGTGAAATTAAAACCATCGCAATTGATACTTTAGTAAAAATCATGAAATTTTAACACGGTGGAATTAAAACGACTTACAGTATTTCATCCGAACAGCCTCAACGTATAACTTTCTGCTATACCTTTTTTTATTAAATGAATTCTACTCGGTTTTTTTTTCGCAAATAAATTTAGCGAGGATTTTTTTCTCTTTTCTAATTTATGACAGGTTTTAAAAACAATATTATGTTTAGTATGTATAAAATTCCATAAACAATTTTACAAAGCTTTGGATTTAAGTTGCACAATGAAAAAATGAGGGATTGCACGATAATACCTGCTCATTTTGAAATTTAAAGCATTGTTGATTTCTTTTACTAAAGAGATATGCACAAAATGATGTTGCTCTGTGATGCTTTGCCAAGATTAAAAGCATGAGAGAGAGAGAGAGGGGGAGAGAGAGAGATCTGAGGCACATGTAGTAAAAATTATTACATACATTTGTCTTATTGTAAAAATTGTTTACAATGTAGATGTGTTCTGCATGTAAAGTTTACCTAAAATGAATCATTAAAATTCAATATATATAAAAGATAAACTAATCTCAAAGAATTTACAATTGTTCTGTGAAATAATCAAATCTTGAGAAGAATGTTTTATAAATATCAGGGAACATTAACCTAAAATCTGAACTTAAAGTTCTTTTCATCTTGCACTCTGTTTTACATGCTCTTTCGCAGGCGATAATCATATATAACGGCGAGCCAGACAAAAGTTCTAATTTTAATTAGACTGAATATTTACCATGTCAAATATATTTATTTAATTAAGCACAAGCCTGTCCGAGTTCTTTAATTCATTAAGTGGAGGTGATATGATAAAGATCTGCTATATTCAAAAATTTAGGGTAAAGTTATCGTCATGCAAACATGCACTCTAATTACAACATTCTACTCTTGTGTGCCTTTGGACCCCCACCCCTTTTAATTGCACTGTTTTACAGTGTGTGGTGTGTTGTTCAATACAAAACAAGACATACATATACATGATAATAAATAGAAATTCAAAAGAGCAGTGTGCAAAACATACACGTGAAAATACATTGGACAGATAATATCCCGAGATTTCTCTGACTCAAATGCCCGCTTTCACATTGTTACGCACGTCAAAAGCGGAGGTTAGAGTCAGAGGAATGTCGGAATAGATTGAAAAGTGCACAAACACCTTGAAAAGAAAAAGTCAATACGATATATCCTGTATTGAAACATACCTTTATAATCTGTCATACGTTAGTTGAGCTGAAATTTCCACTATCGCCGTCTTGCAGGCCATTCTTCTGACACACCGCTATCAGCTGTTGTTCGCAGTCAAAACACGGCGAGTTGACATGGTGAATCGTACGATAATTATTTCGATTTAAACTATTAAGACTAATAAAAACTAACAACGTAATTATCGACCGAATTAACGAAATTGTTTCAATAAACACTCTGATTAACTATATAAAAAGGAGTTCGGTTTTATGACCTGTACGAAGTCTTTTCAGCAGGAGTTACTTTCAGTGTGAATTTTGCACTATTTTTTAAACCAATAACGAGGAATCAACATTTCCGGAAAAATCAATATTTAAACCGCGATATCTCTGCAATGCAGTATCCGATTTTAAAACGAATTTAAGTTTTGTATTTAGCTTTGCAAACTCTACAATATGCATCTAATTTTATGTTTTTTTAATAAAGTTTTATTATCAGTACGAATTGTTACAGTAGAAGTTACTTTCAGTGTGAATTTTGCACTATTTTTGAAACCAAGAACGCGGCATCAAAATTTCCGGGAAAATCAGTTTTTAAACCCCGATATCTCTGTAATGCATCCTCCAAATTTCAAACGGTTTTCAGCATTAGATTAAGCATACAAAGCTCTACAAACTACGTATACGTTTTTTGTTTGATCAAAAAATTCAATTTTTCGAAAAATTTGATTCGCTTCCGGTTTCGACCGGAAGTAACGAATATTTATTATATAGCCTCATTACAGGGGTAAATCGACCAAATCATAACCATTGAAAATTTCAAGCCTCTATCTTAAAGCATTTTTGAGAAAAGTCCCGGACAAAATGACTTTTTAAAAATTTAAAAAATGACGTTACGTCAAAACGGAAGTGACGTTGTCTTTAAAACTTTAACATCTTTGAGGGACAATATCTTGCTAAAATCTCCGAAAATTTCATTGAAATCGGTTGAAAACTTTTTGAGTTATGAAGCAAAAAAGGAGTCAGAAAAAAAAGAAAAAGTATAATAATAATAAAAAGAAACCGAAGAAAAACAAAAGGGTCTTCCGTTCCGGAAACGGAAGACCCTAATAACTAGAGCAAAGCTCGTTGCAAAGCAACGAGTGGGTCTTCCGTTAATGTCGAAAGTAAAGCTGGAAGTTCCTGTAAGAAGCAGAGCTCTTAAACCAATAATAAGAGTAACTAAAATAAAAAGATGAAAAAATCGAATATTTCTGGTACGACTTAACAAAATCCGAATAATTTTAAGTCAACTTAACAAAAACCTTTCCGATTTCAAGAACGACTTAACAAAAAAAATCCGAATATGTTCAAGTACGACTTAGCAATTTTTTTTGGTACGAGTTAATTTCACTTTGAACATAACGCTATTTTTTAAACCAAGGACGCGGAATCAAAATTTCCGGAAAAATCAATTTTTAAACCCCGATATCTCTGTAATGCGTCGTTCGATTTTCAAACGGATTTCAGTTTCGTATTCAGCATGACCAACTCTACAAACCTAGTAATCATTTGAAATTCAAACAAAAAATTCAAAAATTTAAAAACACTTCCGGTTTGGACCGGAAGTTACGGAAATTAAAGTCCAGCCTTATGTCCAAATTAAAACGATCAATGGTTCAACACAGAAAATTCCAAGTCTCTATCTTGAAGCGTTTTTAAAAAACGCCCTGGACAAAATCACTTTTTTAAAATTTAATAATTGACGTAACGTAAAAACGGAAATGACGTTGTAGTTGAAAATTTAACATCTTTGAGGGACAGTGATGCTCCATAATCCCTGAAAGTTTCATGTAAATCTGTTGAAAACTTTTTGAGATATTAAGCTTTAAAAAAGTCAGAAAAATAAAGAAAAAGAATAATAATAATAACTAGAGCAAAGCTCGTTGCAAAGCAACGAGTGGGTCTTCCGTTAATATCGGAAGTAAAGCTGGAAGTTCCTGTATGAAGCAGAGCCCTTAAACCAATAACAAGAGTAACTAAAATAAAAAGATGAAAAAAATCGAATTATTCCTGGTACGACTTAACAAAATACGAATGATTTTAAGTACGACTTAACAAAAACCTTTCCGATTTTAAGAACGACTTAACAAAAAAAATCCGAATGTATTCAAGTACGACTTAGCAATTATTTTTGGTACGAGTTAATTTTACTTTGAACATTATGCTATTTTTTAAACCAAGGACGCGGAATGAAAATTTCCGGAAAAATCAATTTTTAAACCCCGATATCTCTGTAATGCATCGTCTGATTTTCAAACGGATTTCAGTTTCGTATTCAGCATGACCAGTTCTACAAACCTCGTAAACATTTGAAATTAAAACGAAAAATTCGAAAATTCAAAAATTTTAAAACGCTTCCGGTTTGGTCCGGAAGTGACGGAAACTAAATTCCAGCCTTATGTCCAAATAAAAACGATCAATGCTTCAACACAGAAAATTCCCATTCTTTATCTTAAAGCGTTTTTGAAATACGCCCTGGACAAAATCAGTTTTTGAAAATTTAAAATTTGACGTAACGTAAAAACGGATGTGACGTTGTTAATAAAAATTTAACATCTTTAAGGCACAATAATGCTACATCATCCCTGAAAGTTTCATGTAAATCCGTTGAAAACTGTTGGAGATATTAAGGTTTAAAAAAGTCAGAAAAATAAAGAAAAAGAAAAAAAATAATAATAAAAAGAAACTAGAGCAAAGCTCGTTGCAAAGCAACGAGTGGGTCTTCCGTTAATGTCGGAAGTAAAGCTGGAAATTCCTGTAAGAAGCACAGCTCTTAAATTAATAACAAGAGTAACTAAAATAAAAAGATGAAAAAATCGAATATTCTTGGTACGACTTAACAAAATACGAATGATTTTAAGTACGACTTAACAAAAACCTTTACGATTTTAAGAACGACTTAACAAAAAAAATTCGAATGTGTTCAAGTACGACTTAACAATTATTTTTGGTACGAGTTAATTTTACTATGAACATTACGCTATTTTTTAAACCAAGGACGCGGAATTAAAATTTCCGGAAAAATCAATTTTTTAACCCCGATATCTCAGTAATGCATCAACCGATTTTCAAACGGATTTCAGTTTCGTATTTAGCGTAACCAACTCTACAAATTTCGTGAACATTTGAAATTAAAACGAAAAATTCAAAAATTCGAAAATTTTAAAACACTTCCGGTTTGGACCGGAAGTGACGGAAACTAAATTCCAGCCTTATGTCCAAATAAAAACGATCAATGCTTCAACACAGAAAATTCCAAGTCTCTATCTTGAAGCATTTTTGAAAAACGCCCTGGACAAAATCACTTTTTTAAAATTTAAAAATTGACGCAACGTAAAAACGGAAGTGACGTTGTAGTTAAAAATTTAACACCTTTAAGGGACAGTAATACTCCATAATCCCTGAAAATTTCATGTGAATCCGTTGAAAACTTTTTGAGATATTAAGCTTTAAAAAAGTCAGAAAAATAAAGAAAAAGAATAAGAATAATAACTAGAGCAAAGCTCGTTGCAAAGCAACGAGTGGGCCTTCCGTTAATGTCGGAAGTAAAGCTGGAAGTTCCTGTTGGAAGCAGACCTCTAAAACCAATAACAAGAGAAACTAAAATAAAAAGATGAAAAATATCGAATCATTCCTGGTACGAATTACCAAAATCCGAATGATTTTAAGTACGACTTAACAAAAACCTTTCCGATTTCAAGAACGACTTAACAAAAAAAATCCGAATGTATTCAAGTACGACTTAGCAATTATTTTTGGTACGAGTTAATTTTACTTTGAACATTATGCTATTTTTTAAACCAAGGACGCGGAATCAAAATTTCCGGAAAAATCAATTTTTAAACCCCGATATCTCTGTAATGCATCGTCCGATTTTCAAACGGATTTCAGTTTCGTATTCAGCATGACCAGCTCTACAAACCTCGTAAACATTTGAAATTAAAACGAAAAATTCGAAAATTCAAAAATTTTAAAACGCTTCCGGTTTGGACCGGAAGTGACGGAAACTAAATTCCAACCTTATGTCCAAATAAAAACGATCAATGATTCAACACAGAAAATTCCCAGTCTTTATCTTAAAGCCTTTTTGAAAAACGCCCTGGACAAAATCACTTTTTTAAAATTTAAAAATTGACGTAACGTAAAAACGGATGTGACGTTGTAAATAAAAATTTAACATCTTTGAGGCACAATAATGCTCCATCATCCCTGAAAGTTTCATGTAAATCCGTTGAAAACTATTGGAGATATTAAGCTTTAAAAAAGTCAGAAAAATAAAGAAAAAGAAAAAAAATAATAATAAAAAGAAACAATAGAATAACAAGAGGGTCTTCCGTTCAAAAACGGAAGACCCTAATAATAACTAGAGCAAAGCTCGTTGCAAAGCAACGAGTGGGTCTTCCGTTAATGTCGGAAGTAAAGCTGGAAGTTCCTGTAAGAAGCAGAGCTCTTAAACCATTAACAAGAGTAACTAAAATAAAAAGATGAAAAAATCGAATATTCCTGGTACGACTTAACAAAATACGAATGATTTTAGGTACGACTTAACAAAAACCTTTCCGATTTTAAGAACGACTGAACAAAAAAAATCCGAAAGTGTTCAAGTACGACTTACCAATTATTTTTGGTACGAGTTAACTTTACTTTGAACATTACGCTATTTCTTAAACCAAGGACGCGGAATCAAAATTTCCGGAAAAATCAATTTTTAAACTCCGATATCTCTGTAATGCATCGTCCGATTTTCAAACGGATTTCAGTTTCGTATTCAGCATGACCAACTCTACAAACCTCATAAATATTTGAAATTGAAACGAAAAATTCGAAAATTGGAAAATTTTAAAACACTTCCGGTTTGGACCGGAAGTGACGGAAACTAAATTCCAGCCTTATATCCAAATAAAAACGATCAATGCTTCAACACAGAAAATTTCAAGTCTCTATCTTGAACCGTTTTTGAAAAACGCCCTGGACAAAATCACTTTTTTAAAATTTAAAAATTGACGTAACGTAAAAACGGAAGTGACGTTCTAATTAAAAATTTATTATCTTTAAGGGACGATGATGCTACAAAATCCCTGAAAGTTTCATGTAAATCCGTTGAAAACTTTTTGAGATATTAAGCTTTAAAAAAGTCAGAAAAATAAAGAAAAAGAAAAATAATAATAATAAAAAGAAACAATAGAATAACAAGAGGGTCTTCCGTTGGAAACGGAAGACCCTAACTAGACACGATCTCGTTGCGAGCAACGAGGAGGTCTTCCGTCCGATTTTTAGAAGAGGAAATGTCTTTGCCTTTTATCTTCATCAACGAAACATATCAGGAAATGCAGATGTGATCTAAAAGAGCGATGGATGAAGGATTATACACCCCGTTGGATCCCCAATTTAGGGACCAGCCACATTTTATTTCATATCAAATAAGAGGTCTTTTGATTTCGATACATTTTGTGTAAAAAGTTATTTATAACCGTTCTTGATTTATCTGGAAGAGATCGTGGGAACTGATAACAAACAAGTTTTGGTTGCAGATTGTTAATCACATTTTTTAGCGTATTTTGTTCAATATTGCTCCTTAAAATTGCTTTTTTTTAATTTTGGGACATTGATGATAAGTTCGGACTTTTGACCCCTTAAAATCCCTTATTACATAACATAGGAGTAAACAATTTTCATGTATAGGTACATAACATTTCGATTAACATAATTGCTTCCGTAATGTATTACAAAATATTTCACAATTAAAGGTTATGATTAAAAGACTTTAGAACTCTATCGGCTCCTAATTTGAATAGCCAGCCCCTTTTTCCGGATACAAAAAGAAAGCTCTTGTCATTTTAAACACATTTTGTTCAACAAGTATGTAGAAATTATTTACCGTTCTCGAGATGTCTGGAAGAGATCGTTTTAAGGGCCGACCCTATAACTCCTTTTCGGGACCGGATAACAAAAAATTTATGGTTGCAAATTGTTAACGACATTATTTGGAGTATCTTTTGTTCAATATTGCTTTTCAAAATTTCTCTCCATTTTCAGATATATAAGATCAAAATTTCGTACTGCTGGTCCATTAAAATCCCTAAATACGTAAAAAAGGAGTAAATAACTGTCATGTATAGGTACATAACGTTACGATGAACATAATTGCTTCTATAAAGTATAACAAAATATTTCACATTAAAAAGATATTATTAGAATACTTTAAAGCCCTTTCGGCCCTTAATTTAAAGGGCCAGCCCCTTTTCCCTAATGTCAAATGAAAGATCTTGACTTTTTGAAGTTTTTTTGTTCTATAAGTCTTAACAAAATACTTTTGAGAAAAAAGATATTCAAAGAAAACCACAAAAAATTCATGACGCTTTTTATCTCAATTTTTAAGCGCAGACGAGCTTCGGTGTTTTTCGTCACAGAACAATGAAAATGCTTCTGTCATATCCACAAACATAGGTCTACAAACCCTGAAAATTTGAATCAAATATCTGTTTTAGTTTAGGAGAAAAACACCGGACAAGCCGACCCTCTAAAAATCGTAAAAACGTCAATATCTCTAAAACGGAAATGACGTCATCAATGTAAAAAATTTCCAATAAGGTTCAGATCAATATCTGTTAGTTCTGAAAGTTTCATTAAAATCAGCCAAGCCGTTCCCGAGAACTCGCGTGCACAAAAATGCGTAAGAAAAAAAAAGAATAATAACTAGACACGATCTCGTTGCGAGCAACGAGGAGGTCTTCCGTCCGATTTTTAGAAGAGGAAATGTCTTTGCCTTTTATGTTCATCAACGAAACATATCAGGAAATGCAGATGTGATCTAAAAGAGCAATGGATGAAGGATTATACACCCCGTTGGATCCCCAATTTAGGGACCAGCCACATTTTATTTCATATCAAATAAGAGGTCTTTTGATTTCGATACATTTTGTGTAAAAAGTTATTTGTAACCGTTCTTGATTTATCTGGAAGAGATCGTGGGAACTGATAACAAACAAGTTTTGGTTGCAAATTGTTAATCACATTTTTTAGCGTATTTTGTTCAATATTGCTCCTTAAAATTGCTTTTTTTTAATTTTGGGACGTTGATGATAAGTTCGGACTTTTGACCCCTTAAAATCCCTTATTACATAACATAGGAGTAAACAATTTTCATGTATAGGTACATAACATTTCGATTAACATAATTGATTCCGTAATGTATTACAAAATATTTCACAATTAAAGGTTATGATTAAAAGACTTTAGAACTCTATCGGCTCCTAATTAGAATAGCCAGCCCCTTTTTCGTGATATAAAAAGAAAGCTCTTGTCATTTTAAACACATTTTGTTCAACAAGTATGTAGAATTATGTACCGTTCTCGAGATGTCTGGAAGAGATCGTTTTAAGGGCCGACCCTATAACTCCTTTTCGGGACCGGATCACAAAAAATTATGGTTGCAAATTGTTAACGACATTATTTGGAGTATCTTTTGTTCAACATTGCTTTTCAAAATTTCTCTCCATTTTCAGATATATAAAATCAAAATTTCGGACTGCTGCCCCCTTAAAATCCCTAAATACGTAACAAAGGAGTAAACAACTGTCATGTATAGGTACATAACGTTACGATGAACATGATTGCTTCTATAAAGTATAACAAAATATTTCACATTAAAAAGATATAATTATAATACTTTAGAGCCCTTTCGGCCCTAAATTTAAAGGGCCAGCCCCTTTTCCCTAATGTCAAATGGAAGATCTTGACTTTTTGAAGTTTTTTTGTTCTATAAGTCTTAACAAAATACTTTTGAGAAAAAAGATATTCAAAGAAAAGCACAAAAAAATCATGACGCTTTTTATCTCAATTTTTAAGCGCAGACGAGCTTCGGTGTTTTTCGTCACAGAACAATGAAAATGCTTCTGTCATATCCACAAACATAGGTTTACAAACCCTGAAAATTTGAATCAAATATCTGTTTTCGTTTAGGAGAAAAACACCGGACAAGCCGACCCTCTAAAAATCATAAAAACGTCAATATCTCTAAAACGGAAATGACGTCATCAATGTAAAAAATTTCCAATAAGGTTCAGATCAATATCTGTTAGTTCTGAAAGTTTCATTAAAATCAGCCAAGCCGTTCCCGAGAACTCGCGTGCACAAAAATGCGTAAGAAAAAAAAAGAATAATAATAGGGGAAACAGAAACAAAGCAATAACAAGAAGGTCTTCCGTTGGAAACGGAAGACCTTAATAAGGGAAACAGAAACAAAGCAATAACAAGAAGGTCTTCCGTTGGAAACGGAAGACCTTAAAAAGAAACAATAGAATAACAAGAGGGTCTTCCGTTGGAAACGGAAGACCCTAACAATAGAATAACAAGAGGGTCTTCCGTTCAAAAACGGAAGACCCTAAAAAGAAACAATAGAATAACAAGAGGGTCTTCCGTTGGAAACGGAAGACCCTAATAAAAAGAAACAATAGAATAACAAGAGGGTCTTCCGTTGGAAAGGGAAGACCCTAATTATGCAATAAGATAGCTTGTTAAAAGCAGCTTCGTCTGATTTTATATCAAATTTTATGTATGCTTTAAACAATGGTAGTAGTACAATGTATGTGTATAATAACATGCATTGCAGCAGTTTTCCCAGTCAATTAATCCATATTTCCATGGGAAATGATATTAAAAATTTGTTTATAAAACAAATTTAACATAAAAGGGTTTCACGTTGTTTCACCCTTAATTAAGATTTGCCCCTAGCGTTGAGGCAGGTATTGTATTACAACTTTGACGTACATTCGCTATAAATAAAGCAAGATTTCAGAAATGTCAAAGCAAATCAAAAATAAACGCAAACATTTTTTTTCCTAATATTTCTGAAGTTTGTTTTGTTTACAATCGATGAATAAAATGCAAGTTGAATAAATAAAACCAATTGGAGGACAAAACCAAACAGCTCCCTTTTCCCATGATGCATTTTCATTGGGTTTTTTGTGTATACCCATACAGATAATATTAATTCATTAATACTTTGAATATTTCTATCTTCCAAAGGAGACTGATTCTGATGGTGTAAATAGATGAGAGTCTGTAACTTCTAAGAAAATTGGTTTGTATGGAAAATTATTTGATACATGTACTGTTATAGCCAAAAAATCTGACCAAGCAGCTTTAGACTTATAGTTGCCATAATATTTGTGTCAACAGAGTATTTACAAAACAACAAGGAAGAAATTCAAATGTATTCCACTAAATTCTGAAATATGCAGAGAGAGAGAGAGAGAGAGAGAGAGAGAGAGAAAAAAAAATTGATAATATACAATGCATCATTTACAGTAAAAAATTACTGACTTAAAAAGGCCTTATATCATAAATAGATTGGTATCTAGAGAAATCTTTACTACTATATTAAAATAATAGACTCAAATTCTTGGCCTTTAATACTGATAAATCGGAAAAGTACTGTCTTTAGTTTTATATATTTTAAACATCATTGGTACTTGAAGATTACCAATTTGTTTTTATTTTTTCTCAATCAAGTCTTGCTAATTAATAATCAACGAAAATTCCTCAAAAAATTGCGGAAATCATCTGGATTTTTCGGATTTTACAACTTTGCACATGCGCATTATACATTCATGCTAAATCATGGAAGGCTCTTAGTTTCTGTTTCCAAAATATCACATTTGCATGGACAAACTCAGAAATGATAATACACAAATATGTGTTAATTTTAATTGGAAATTTGCTATATATTCTGTTCATCAAAGAAAATACGGGAGATAGAACCATTTTAACAAGAGCTTTGGGTAGTTGAGTCAAACAGCAATGTGACGTAGGCCTGTCTATTTCACTGCTGGCTACTCAGCCATTGCTCTTCGAAATCAACAAGATTTGTCTGGCTTTTGAGCTAAGACTACGCAATCGGTGCATATTTCGCTTGAAACTGCATCATTTTTAACTTGTTTTGACGCAAGAAATAGATAGCTACCTCCAACCGAAAGTCCAAGGTCTTGTTAAAATGGTTCTCACTCTAACACAGTTCATTTACTATGAAAAATTTCGAGAGTTCCATATGTCAACATGGTGTATAAATTTGAAGCGAGTAAAACATGTTGGTGAAAAAGTGTTGAATTCTTTAATAATATGAATCAGGTTTTGAGATGAAAGGTATTTACAGCCTCAAAATGGTTTGTTACTTCGCTTTTACATTACGCAGGGACATTACTTTTGCTTTTTGACTAGGGGAAAGGGGCTAATATAAAACAGGGGCAAATATTTCCAGAAAGGACTAAGTGCGGTTTTATGCATTTTTTGCCCCCAAAATCAAAGTTTAAGAAAGAGCTTTAAAAATAAGGTGAAAGATAGTTAAAATCATGTTGGAAATAAATGTGTAAAAGGTTATCACCACAGTGACGTCATAATGTAGAAATGACGTCATGAAGATTGCATTATTTTGATAAATTGATGATATGTGGCAAAATATGGGTGTTTTCCGATGGTTTTTCGACTAGGAAACATCGAGCGCAGGCTTGCTCAAGTACCATTTTTTAGTATAATGTGTATAACCATCTGAAGAAAAACATATGTTAAAATCGCACTTGAGCAGACCTGCGCTCTATACTTTCGAATGCAAAATATAGAGCAAAAATGAAAATATTTTCATTTGTTTGCAAATTTGCGGGAATTGGGTCATTTAGGTGACGTCATAGATAAACAGCGAATAAGCAATGATGACTAAAATCAACATCAAAGTTATAGGAATCCTCTATACAATGATTTGTGAAGATTTTATTTTTATACGATACAATTTAAAAATTGGTTGAAAACGGGGGCAGATATTTGACCATACCGCACATTGTCCTTACTAGCCTTCCTGAAATCAGTCCTAACTCACCATAGTCTGCGACCTGGGCCCTCAGGTCTCTAAGCAGCAGGTTAGGAGCGGGGCGGTCCTCCACCGGCTTCCAACAGAGGGACATCAAGTCCAAGACCTTTCTCTTCCATTCCGTTGCCTCATCCAATGATCGGGGAGGATCAAGCCTTGTGTGGGCTGGAGTCTGGAGGATCTTAATATCAACAATAAATACAAGGTAGGTATCTCTTGATTTATATTTCCTTTTTTTTATTGTAATTATTCATCAAACTCTTTCAATTGTCTTTTAAAAGCAAAAACTTCATACAGTCAGGGGATAAATTTTGTCTCACTACAGCAACACAACTTGCTGTACAGTAATCATATTTAAATCTGATAAGCTCCAAGAGAATAAAAAGAGCATAGGATTGTATATAATATCAAGATGCACCATCTGTTCAAAAATGGTGGGCTGATAAGCAATTAAAGTTTACAGTTACTATGGTATAACACTGTTATTATTTTCTTAAACATTCACCCAAAAATTGAAGAATAAGAATTAATCATGTTTGAATTACTACCTCAAGGTTTGATAAATTTTTTAACTTTCTTGTTTCCACAGGATTCTGACCATGGGCAAACATTTCCCAGAGAGTTGTCCCAAAGGCAAACACATCAGACTGTGGGGTCATCTTGGAATCACATTTCCGGCAATCTGGGTACAATTCCGGTGCTAAAAATAGCAACCTGTAAAAAATCTACATACTTTATTTTCTGATTAAAGATCGTAAGCATTCATTTGTATGTCAATTTAATTGATGCATCTAAACTGAACTAGCCTTGATGATATAATAGCAGTCTGTGAGCACTGACCTGGATCTGTTTTGGGGCAGGCTGAGGTCCAAACTGTTCATAAGGCTGACCATACCCGGGTCCCCGATCTTAACTAGGATGTCATCAATCTCGTATCGAAAGACGAGCAAGTTCCGACAGCAGAGGTTTCCGTGTACCAACTGATGCTCATTCTACAAAATATTGAAAAAAAAAGTTCCTTAAGTTAGAGAGCAAATGGCTATATAGGCACACGAATACAGCAAGTGACTAAGCATAAGAAATTTTCTAAAATGAGAACTGTCAATGCAAAGCAGTGTTCATTTTAGTTTTTAAGAATTTTGTAATATAATTTTTCATTCCTCGAAAAACAAAGGCTGTAAAAGAAGGACTTATCCTTCAACAATGTAATACATGTAATACAGTCATTTCTATATGAATAATGATGTGATCTTGACCTTAATAGTTAAATGACCTCCAGTTAGACCAGATTATGAAAGATGGTCAAGGTTATTGAGCAATTAACTGTAACAGTTGTGCAAAATATGTCGGGCTTTAGATGCTACTTTAAAAATTCATGGAGTGGACAATCATGAAATAAAGACAAACATATACTGTGGAATCATTTTTATTCATGGGGGTCAATGTTTGTGGGGAGGATGTGATTTCGTTAATAGACAAGGGTAATTGGGATAAAAAATTCATGCAACGATCTTGCTAAATAATAGTAATCTTTACAACAAAAAAGAATAAATGTAGAATAACAAGTCTTGAACATTACATGTAAGTAGCATAAAGTTTTTTTTACCAAAAATAGCATTCCTTGAGCAACCTGACTGGCTGCGTTAAGAAGATGGAACGGTTTGATTGGTTGGCTGGTCTGTCTTCTCCTGAAGAATGAAGCCAATGAGCCATACTGGGCCTTCTCCATCACCAGCATAGGCGGAGTGGAGAGAACCAGTCCATGGACGCGCACAAAGAACTTAGGGTCCTCCATTCGAATCAACTGCTGAACAGCATGCTGAAAATGCTAGAAGTGGAGAAAATATAGTTAAAAAGTATTAATTTTAGAAAAATAGCTTCTTATAACATCAATTTCAAGAACTTAATGGAAGTGAATACCAAAGAATATAATCAAAATAGTTTTATTCTTGGTATCAGATAGAACTAGACGTCATTGAGATGGTGACCATCTCAAAGGGCCCTGCTTCAATAATGGACTATAGGATAAAAGCATCTCAAAGGATTTTGCTTTGACATATTGATCAATGACTTAGATATTTTCAGGCTGGCATAGAACTTTAAGTTATATAATATATAAATCTAAAACTGGATTTTTAAGAGATCTGTTATGAACTTCATATGTGACCTTGAAACATGATTTAAGGTCACTTCACATCCTTTACCCAAAAGCTCTGTTTATGTAAAGTATGAGCCTGATAGCGCTAGGGGAGAGTAAATATGTGGTCTGATATGAACTTGACCTAGAAACGTCATTCAAGGTCCCTGCACATCCTTTGACCACAGGCACTCTGTGGGTGAAGTATGAGCCAGATTAGACCAAGGGGAGAGAATAATATGATCAAGACAAGGATTTTTCAAATAATTCTGCCATGACCTTAACCTTAGACCTAGCAACATGGTTCAAGTTCAATGCATATCCTTTACCCAAAGACACTCTGTAAGTGAAGTATGAGCCAGATAGGACCAAGGGGAGAGAATATATGATCAAGACAAGTGATCTAAGATGGACAGACAGACAGAAGGATGGATAGATGAACGGATAGACTGATCACTTTAGGGCGCCAGCAGAACAGGGCCCTAATACAATCAAAAAACAAATCTAAGGCTCAAACAGTACATGTACAATCCAAAAACACGAAGAGAAAAGCTGTCAATGTGTATCAGTAATCTACTTGTCGACCCCTGAAAAAAATTTATTGATAAACACTACCTATCTAGAGAAATGGGTGTTCTATATGCAATATTATGCAAAAAAAAAATGACCAAATTCAACAGCTGGTATTTTTTGCATAAATTATTAAAAATCAAAATCCAAGTAAAATGCTCATCTCTGATATATTTTTGACAGCTGGCATACATTTTCACCATTTCAATAACTTAATTTTTCCTATGGAAAACCTGGTTAAAAATTGAATTCAAATTTTAAAGAGACACCAATACCTTTCTTATGTCTGGTTAAATAAAAAAATTCCTTGCATCTAAATTGAGCTATAATTAACCAATATATGATATATCCCACCTCATAACAGCGAAACATTTGATCATTTGATGTTTGACGTAAACGCTTGGCGGCATGAAGAGTTCCACTCTCTAGGTCACATACAAACACTTCAGTGAAGGTTCCACGCTCTGGAAAACAAGTTTTAGGAGATGAAAATGTTGTTTGAATGTATAGAAAAACTTGCATACAAAAAGTATATGTGCATGTAAGTGGAATGAATTTGTAGTTCTTAATTATATTACTTAATTACTGTAAACATATTATATTTACCGACAGTGTATATGGTATTTGATTTTTCAATGTGTTAGCGTGGATTTGAATTAGTGTTTTTCTAAATGTACCTATCGTTATGCATATGTGCATGGAATTTTGTGATGTATTTGATTTAGCAGAAGCTGCTTGCTGCCAAATTGCTAATTAAAATAGAATACACAGTTAAATGTAATATGGTTACAGTAGGTTACAATTCTTTTTTATTTTTCTATTTTGTCAACATAATTAGAACTTAAATCTCTAAGAAAAATATTTTTTCTTTTAAGTTAGGATGGTAAGGCATCACATTTTCAGAAAATAATAAAAATATCTACCATATTTATTTCTAAAACATATTTTAATTTGGGTGAATAGAATCACCTGTTTCCTATGCACCATAGGGGAGAATGTCAATTTTATGAACTAATCCTAGAATATATTCTACCCATCAAACTTCCTTTTTTTTGTTCCTACATGTATATAAATTTAGATGTGAACACAAAAACAACAAAAATAACTATATATCAAAAACCAAATACGATGCAAGTTAGCTTATCTCACAAATTTGAGCCAAGTACAAACAAGTATTAACATAGTGTAACAGTGTAACATGTATACACTCAAGAGTTGTATACATGAAATCACGTAGTATTACTTTCTTAGATGGCAAGCATTGTTAATATAGATATCTTTCATACCTGTTAACCTTTCAAAGCTGCTATGTGGGAGAATCTCCCCCTTACCAACTTGGCTAAGGGGGAGATTTTGCGTAAACGATGTTTTTTCACGTGAAATGCAAATATATATTTAAAATACTGTTAGATACCTTATTTTACCATTGTAATTAATGCATTTGCAAACATTTTA
This sequence comes from Magallana angulata, assembly GCF_025612915.1. NCBI lineage: Eukaryota > Metazoa > Mollusca > Bivalvia > Ostreida > Ostreidae > Magallana > Magallana angulata. The sequence goes on along the minus strand of NC_069111.1, from coordinate 27,525,210 downwards.
AATTTTATTATTTCTATGACTACCAGTGTGCAATTACAACTTGTGTTGCTGTACATGTTCAGAAAACTATTATTTTGTTTGCATGGTACAATACAAGAAGTCAATAATGTGACTTTTTATATTAAGTTTTTCTATTGTTCAGTATTGAACCATCACTACATGCTGACATATAGGGTAAACACAGAAAATATATTTTGCCTATTTTGAATTTGCAGTGAAACCCAGTTAAGAAAATATCAGAAAATAATATTCATTAAAATTATTTTTTGCCTTATCTATAGGATAGATTTTTAATTCACAAAACAATTTTAACATGTACTGTGGTTTCATTAATTTTCAAGGGTATCAATTTTCGTGGATAAAGTGAAAATCACATTTTCAAGGATACGTTAATTCATGTCCAATGACCCTATCAATAGAAAATGTTAATAGAAATTACACTTCAATGATCATTAAATTTCGTGAATCAACTTAACAACGAAATCCACGAAAATTGGTATTCAACGAATATTGATGAAACCACAGTATTTCTCCAGTATCATTTAAAAATGATCTCTGTTGTAATGTCTATAGCATCCCTGTAATTCTTAGTACCGGTACTATAAACTTTAAAAACTCTTGTGAAATGCTTTTACACTCACTTTATTGGTAGCTTGTATAAACACTCAGTATTCCAAACTCACTTTGATTTTTACCCACCGTGCTGGCCAGACAGAATTAGTCATGACTCACGGCACGTGGCTTGGGTGCTTTACCTGTGCACCTGTTAAGTGACACCACTGGCTGTTATTGTTTTCTTTGGTGTTACGTACAGAGTAAAATCAAGATGTTTTAAGCTTTCATTTATTTTTTTATAAGGCCTATAGATGCATAACTAAATACATAACTGATTTAAGTCAAAACCGGAAGTAATCGTAAAAAGTAAACTGGGCTATAACATGTCATACTATGATCACGGTAGACAGTACTTGGATAGATTTTGATATTTTCAAGCTACACAGCAGCTTTTCGAGTTCAAAATCAGAGAAAAACCCGCAGTGGATGTTGAAATTTGCATGTAAAGATTCAGAATTGGGGGGGGGGGGGGGTATGGGGAAGACAAATACGATTGCGGGAGAAATTTGTCTCCCGCGCGGGAGATAGGTTGGATGCGGGAGATCTTAAATTTTTAGGCCGTTTTGCGGGAGTCTCCCGCGCAATGCGGGAGGGTTAACAGGTATGATCTTTATTTACAAAAACTAGAACTTTATGCCTGTTCTACAGGGACTTAATGCCTGATTAACTAAGACTAAATGTCTGATCTTCTAGCTAGGATTTAATGTCTGATCTACTAAGATTTAATGCCTGATCTACTAGGACTCATTAAAAGGGCATGGTCATGATTTTGGTCAAAATTTATTTTTCCGTTTTAATGTTTACAATGCTTCAGTAAGGCAATTTTTATAGTCTACTGAAATTAAGTCGACATAAGATTGGTTGAAAAATTAATCCCACAGAATGGCACACCTTAACAAAGAGTGTGTTAAAATTTCAAGCATCTGCAATTAATAGTTGCTGAAAAAAAATGTGACAGGAAAGTTGTTACGGTAGACACACAAGGGTAAAACAGTTTACTCCTCTTTTCTTTGGAGCAGGAGTTTAAAAATAAAATTTGACCAAAATATTGACCATGCCTCTTTAATGTCTGATATAATAGGTCTGAATGTCTGATCTACTAAGACTTGATGTATTATCTACAAGGACTCAATGTCTAAATTTTCTACAAGGATTTAATGTCAGATCCACTAGGACTGAATGCATTATCCATTAGGACTTATTGTCTGATCTACTAGAAATCAATGCCTTTATCTACTATTAGGAATCAATGCCTTTTGTACTAGGACCTGGTACCTATAAGTTCCTTGATCTTGATCTCTTCAGGAAGGATAATATAGGGTTTCCTTCTTTGATTGTTCGTGGCTGCCTCCTCATCATCATCTGGGATGATCTCTTCCACAAAAAGTTTTCTCAATACATCCACAGGCTCTGTAAATATTGAAGCACAATTCAGATAACCTTAGCCAAAAACAAACAAATAAAATAAATGCAGCTTAAAGCACATAAAAACCTGCATGGTTAGCACATAAAAATTCTACTCTTAGTCTAGGAATATCATTTATATTACCGGTAAAGACATTTTGAATTCAATGTGCCCTGACATGCAGCTTATTTGAAATATTTTTTTTTTTTTTAAAGGCCTATGAATGCCAAAGGGGTTCATAACAATCTAGACTTTTAAAGTGCTTCTTGTTTTGATGTGGGATATTTTCCTGACTCAGAGACAGATCTTGAGCTACACTTGATACCTCACTTAACCATGCCAAGGTATAACGCATTATATGGTTGGCAATTCTTAGGTCCAAATGAACTTTGGTGTGTTAAGGTTTGATCAGATCTTTTACCACCAGGATTCCTTCCAGAATTCAAGCTGCATGTGCACACTAGACACTCCATGTTTCATTATATGTAAAGGTTCAAATTGGATTGGACTTGATGTCTTGTAATATACCTTGCCTAGGTTTATCCATCAAGTTTCATGTTTACTTTCACAGACTTAACTGACATTGAAGAATGTCTTGGGGTTAACCTTACTGAGGTTTGACCTTAACAGAATGTTTTGTGTTTACTTTTATGAAGTCAACATAAAATAAAAAAATTCTTATGGAAAATGTTCTTGATGTTTTGAAGTTTAGACAATGTTTTAAGTTTTCTTTCACAAAGTTGACCTTAAGGACATTTCTTGCTTTTTACCTTGCAGAGGTTTGACCTTCAAAGAATGGTTTAGCAGTGGCGGATCCAGCACCGGCGCGCCGGGCGCGCGCCCCCCCCCCCGTTTGATTTTTTTTTTTTTTTTTTTTTGTGGATGATTTTTTTTCTGATCATATAAAGTCATGCTTTACTTTAATATTAAATTCAATTTGTAAAATGAAAAATACAAAGATTTATAATTTGTAGGCATATTCATGTAGAAGTGTTATTTCATTCGATATAGTTTATTAATTAAAAAAATAGAAACGGTTCAACTTGTGTACGAGTGGACTTCTTGTGTAAGACTCGGTTTATGTACGACTGACTTTCGGCTGCAGCGTCTGCAAATTGAACATGAATAACATGGAAAATTTTGAATTACTTCGGCGGTCTGTCCTAGATCGTGACAAAAGTCAGTGTCAAGTCATTCATGCACAACTTATCAACGGTATTCGAGATATCATTAGAGATTGTCCCAAAATAGAAATGCTTCAGAGATTGAAAGAAGACACGCTGGCAAATGCACTTATTCCTGATGATAATTTGTGTTACGAAGCTAAAAAGGTTCCCGGTGACGGGAATTGTTTGTACAACTGCGTTTCCATCTTCATAACAGGTAATTTGTTTTAAAATTAATATTTATTAAAATCTGAAAACTTGCTATAGAAAATGAAATAATTAGAAGTGTTTGGAAATGAAATTAAACAAGTAAAAGCAAATTTTAGGCTAGATCTCCTGATCATTTTTTAGAAGCAAAAATTTTAATACCAGTACTATCAATTTATAATATCATATATATTTTTATAAGTTCAAAATGTGTGGCTTAAAAATTACCAGTGTTAAAAAATGCTTGAATTTTGATTGAGTTTCGACAGGACACAGTGCACCGTATATATTGCTTTAACTACACATATAAAACATAAATAAATAATGCAGTCATAAATATTTAGAAAAAAATCATTTAATTTTGTTTAGGCGATACGAGTCTTTTCTGGAAGATAAGGATTATTGTTGCAGCCGAGTTGTTTATACGGGCCAGTGATTATGCTGATCATCCAATACTTGACGATGTTCTTGCCTGTAAAAAAATATTTACTGATCACTCTGACACTCTGTTCTCGCTAATATTATCTGATGATGGTGGTGCAAATTTTGATAGAACACGAAACAGGGAAGATGCTATTATATGTGAATCGATGAAAACTTGTGAAGATAATTCATGGTCATCTATGGTACATTTACTCGGACTGTGTAGTGTGTTGGATGTTTGTATCGAGTCTGTGTACCCTAATGCAAATGAAGGATTGCGTCCACTATTTAATCAGACAATTTATCCTCTGGACAGAACAACTAACGACGAGAAACAGCCTGAGTTCGGCATTATATGGTCCCGGGATGGTAATTTAAACACTCAGCCCGGATTCTCATATGAACCTAATCATTTTGCCTTACTTGTTCCGAATTATGATGAGGGCAACAGTTATGAATTTGAAAAAGTGGAAGATAAAATGTCACAGCAGTCGTTGTTGTCGTCATTTTTCACAGAAGGAACTCGGAGAAAAAAGTTATCTTCAGTGAGTACTGCAGACAAGAGTGAAATTGCTAGTACTGGTACGTTGGAGCCTGACTCAAATGAACCTCAGCCTAGCGTAGGTCATCATAAGAAATTTAAATCCATACCGTCATTGTCAAGAAAAAATGACTTGAACTTTGCATTTGATATTTCAAATTATATTGCCGAGGGTCCTGATCTTGATGATGCAACTAAAATTAACATTATTCAAAATAGAATTCCACCTGCCGGACACAACTTCCCAGCAACAACCTACAGGGATAAACGCAGAAAGAGCGGAGTATCAAGCAGACGTTGTAAGAGAGAATGGCTTGAAAAATACGAACATTTGAGCTATTCTCGAATACAGGATGGGCTGTATTGCATTGCGTGTATTTTGTTTCTTAGTGACATAAAGTATTACAAGGGAGAATCAATTTTCGTCAAGGCACCTTGTAAAGATTGGAAACATTTACTAGAGTACTGGCAACTACATGAAAAGTGTCAGTATCACCAGGTTTCAAAGGACAAGTTTGGCAGTTTTGTGCTTCGCCATAATGACCCTTCTCTTCGAATTGACGCAAAGATAACCGAGCAAGCTGGTGTGAACTTTGAAAAAAATGTAGCGACTTTGAATTCTATTATCAAGTGCTTGGAATTTTGCGGCAGACAAGGAATACCCATTAGAGGTCACAGAGATGATTCAACATCCTGCTCACTGAATAAAGGGAATTTCAGTGCTTTACTTGATATGCGAATCGATGCAGGCGATGAAATTCTGAAAAGGCATCTATTAGAAGGCCCTAAAAATGCGTCCTACATCTCAAAAACTACACAGAATGATTTGTTGGAATGCATAGGAAGCTTCATTCAATCCCACATTGTGTCTGAAATAAAAAACCAAGAAGGACACAATTATTTTGCAATCGAAGCAGACGAAATTAGAGATATCTCCAACTTGGAGCAACTAGGAATAGCAGTACGATACATCAAGAACAATTGTGCAGTTGAGAGAATTTTACAATACGTTGATTGTGAATCAACAACCGGCGAACATATATGTAACGCTATCGTCAAGTGCCTTCAGGATTGTGGACTTGAAGTTAAAATGTGTAGAGCACAAACTTACGACGGTGCAGGGAATATGAGTGGCAGGTTAAAGGGGTGCAGGACCCTATTCCTGAATTTTGCACCAAGGGCACATTACTTCCACTGTGCTAGTCACATTTTAAATTTGGCCCTTAGTCAAAGTTGTGCACAGGTTGAAGTACAATGCATGATGTCAACAGTAAAAGAAGTTGCACTCTTTTTCAAGTATTCGCCAAAACGGCAGAGACTTCTAGAATCCTGTGTTCAGTCTGTCAACCATGATAGGACAGCGTCTGAAAAACCTAAGATTGCCAGTCAAAAGGTGAAACTTTTGTGTGAAACAAGATGGGTTGAGAGACATACATCGCTTGAGGAGTTTGAAGACACGTATGAAGCTGTTGTAGAATGCATGACAAGAATATGTGATCCGCAGTCAAAAGGTTCTTGGGATCCTAAGACTATTTCAGAAGCAAGAGGTTTGCTCACATCGATTGCAACACCAGGTTTTCTTTGTGCATTTGCCTCCAACCGTTATCTGTTCGGGTTTACTAAATCACTGAGTCTACTTCTGCAAGGATCGTATCAGGATGTTGTGACTGCTTATGAAGAAATTGGTCTGATCGTAACTGAACTGAAAGACATTCGTGAAAGAGCAGATGATGAATTCAGATCAAACATACTCCCTGTAATTGAAAAGCTTGCTGTTCATACTGACACAATTATTTCAATTCCCAGAAGATGTAAACGCCAGACTCTTCGAGGAAATGTTGAAGCGAGTTCACCAGAAGAGTATTGGAGACGTACCATTTTTATTCCACTGATAGACCACCTAGTTGCTGAACTCACAGATCGATTCCAAAATCTTTCTAAGTGTGCTGTTCGTGGATTGTGTTTATTACCACGATCTCTCCCATCTTTGAACGACCAGATTGTTGCGGACATAAAAGACTTCTTCTCTGATGACATGCCAGCCCAAACAAATTTCGATCAAGAGTTAAAACTCTGGAAAAGGAAATGGCTGAATATTGAAGAAGCCCCCACAACATTGTCTACTCTCATACAGGCAACAAATGCAAAAATGTTCCCAAATATTCACAGAATAATTACTCTTCTATTACTTATTCCTGTGTCGAGTGCTACTGTTGAACGAGGAAACTCAGCAATAAAACGTATTAAATTGTCCCAGAGAAGTACTATGGGACAGGACCGGTTAAACGCCCTTACTCTTCTCCAAATTCACAGAGATATTCCCCTAGACTACAAGAAAATTGTCGACATCTTCATTAACAAAAACCCAAGAAGAATGGTGTCTAACAATCCATTTAAATAAAACAGCTATAATTGTGTACGATATTTTGAAGTATTTCTTGTTTTTATTTATTTTAATTATTTACGACCGACAAACTCATTGGTGCAAATTTTCTCCTGGACAATTATGACAAATAACAATATTATTGAGTAAAATTGCAAAAGCCTACAAAATGAACAAAATTTAGTTAAAAGTCTTATCCCAGATACAATGAAATAAATACTTCTTATTTGTAAGAGCTCAATTGAAACTTTCTGCAGCTTTTGTTACTTCAAAATTAAATGTCTCATAACATTTTGGTAACATTTCTAGTGACTAAAATGACGGGAAAATAAGTAAAAATTGGCCCTCCAGACAACATGATTTTGCCTTTCAAAATATCTAGATTTCAGGAGCTTCCGGGGGCTTCGCCCCCTGGACCCCCACCAGGGCTTCGCCCTGGACCTACTGGGGGCCTTAAGGCGGCCCCCAGACCCCCTGCCTTTAACTGCGCCCCCCCGTTTTCAAATTCCTGGATCCGCCACTGTTTAGGTTTAATTTCACAAAGTTGACATTTGGTTAACTTTCCAAAGGTTTGATCTTGACAGACAGTTTTTGGTAAGATGACCTTAAAATGTTTTCTCGTGGCTTACCTTGCTGTGGTTTGACCTTGATAGGATGTTTTGGAAGCAGGTTTCTGGTTTCAGCCATATATTTTATGAGGCAGTTGATGTCTTTAAATTCTTCTTCATTCTCTCCTTCCAGACAGTACATGTTTTCTTTTTTATCAATCAACCTCTTTCTGGTTTGTCCGCCATAACAAAACAAGATGGCCAGCTGATCAAAGACTTGCATGCTCTGCTTCAGTATATAATACTCATCCGACAGATATTTGGTCTTTAACTTTCGTACAGCTGTGCTGGTACTAAAATGAAAATGTTAAATTGACAACTAGATTAGTATCATTATTCATGTATGTCTAATATATTTGCATGCTAAATAACAAAAAAAAAAACAATTACTTAATGAAACAAAAAAGCCCATCCTTGTTTTTTTGTTTTGACAGTTTTGTTTTTAAAGAATCTGATTTTGTAACCATGCAGACTTCTATTTACCCTAGTGGATGTAGGGCTAGCTTTTGATAATTACAGTTGAACTTCGATATCTCGAACACTGATATTTCAAATACCATGGATTTGTAGAAGTGATTTGTAAGTCCCAACCAATTATCTTTTAAAGTATTTTACCCTCGATATCTCAAATACTCGAATATCTCGATGTTTTTAAACAGTCCCATCTAGTTCGAGATAACGAAGTTTGACTGTACTGTACTAGTCTTGTATATTTTCATTTTCATTGTCTGAAATTTGTCAGTGATAACACTATATACGATTCAATTTTGTAATAAATATAGTCCAATACATTTCATCAATGACTAATATTTTAATATTTAATAGTACAACTACTAAAAGTTTTATAAAGTTTTATAAATATAAGTAATAGAGAACCATTCTTTGAATATTATGACATGATCAAATATGGTCGGCATGATCAAATCTATCATAAAGCCCTTTGGGCTTTATTGAATTTGACAACCCCTGACCATAATTGATCACCTCATCTTACTAAAAGAATGATTCCTTATTCCTTTTATATACACCAAAGACACATAATTCTCCCGTCATATCATTCCATCACCCAAAATACGAGCAAAATAAACATAATATCAACATAACAATCATGTAGACAGATTTTACAAAGAAACATAAGTATGGTAAATGTCTTCCATAGATGTTAAATGTTCATTAATTTTTACATATAATGTGATGTAAAAGATATTTGTTAGTATAAAACATGTGTGTGTGTGTGTGTGTGTGTGTGTGTGTGTGTGCCTGTCATCTATGACTATAGGCGACTAAATAGCTCAAAACAAAACTTTATTTACTAAAAATATTTCAAACATCTGACTATCTTTTGACTGCAACCAATAATTTGAATAATGAAAACTTCTAACTTTGACATCCATAATTTATATAATGCAATTACTACCACAATAATTGTATATAGAGTAAAATTGATTGTATACAAAGACAAGAGGCCCACGGGCCACATCGCTCACCTGAGGACCAATAGGTATAATAAAATCAGCTTAATGGAGTCATAATACAAACTATCTGGACAATGTACAATAATACATGTAGATCCTGTATAAACTAGAAAACTGACCAGTCAGGAAGGGCCCCGCTATGACAATTAATATAGAGAAGTGAAAAAAGCTTTGAATTCCATCCTCTTTATATTAACAATGATGAAAAATAAATGCCCGGCAGAAGATGTAAAGAACTGGAATATATAGGATCTCGTGATTTGTAGTTGGATATGATTTTCATCCAACAATTAAGTGTTTTGTTCCTGAGCCTTAGTGAGGGGATAAAACACACAAGTTGGATAAAAATCATACATGTATTATACTATAAATCATATGAGATTCTATTTATCCCATGTTTTATACACCACAATCAATGTTTACACTGTTTATAAAACTCTACATTATTTTACTTCATTATGCCTAGGCAAATCCCATTGTAAAGTCACAACTGTGGGATATCAAAAAAATATCCAATGAGTCATATCCACAGGATAAAGTGGGTTAACATGGGATGAAATAAAACTTGTTAAAAAAACAAAGAATTGATACCAATGCAATGATACCTAGGCTTTGTCTCAACTTCAAACAAACATCACTTGCAGACACATTGGTACGGTAATACATATAAAAGATAAAGACAGACCTTAGATTTTCTGAAACATGCAGGCAAGATAATCAATCTCAGGGGATTAATTATCCTGCTCTCATCCATTTATTGAATTTAATCAGGGCTTACAGAAGGAACATTTTCAGGTACTATTCTTAAGTTTCCTTTAATATAAACATAGCAGGCTTGGGGCGAATTACATTGTAAAGTAATGCATTACATTACCATTACTTCATGAATTTGGGCATTAAATTACCATTACCATTACTTGATTTTCTTGAAGTAATGCATTACATTACCATTACATGAGTAAAGTAATGCATTACCATTACCATTACTTTTTTTTTTAAGTAAAGCTAATAAAGAGTTTTTGCAAATGTTATAAATATACAATATTCTCTTACATATCTACAGCTTCATGCTCAGTATCAGGTTCAAATTCAATGAATAAACAAGAGTCATTCTTTATTTGCTCAATATATAATCATATTGTGGCAATATGAACAACATATTACATAAGTAAAATGGTATTTATAGACATTTGGCATGATACAATATCAGATATGAAATAGAGACACAGGATAACATGCGTAACAAAAAACAATTTATGAAATAATGTTGCAGTTTTTAAAAGCTAAATATAGATATATCCCCAGATTACACAAATCTTTATAACTTTGGACACTTAATTTTATTAATTTATAAACAGATGATTTTTCCCAGCTAATTTCTTAATATATTTTATTCGTATTTCTTTTTACGGAGGACACTTTAAGACAAAAGATTGCTGTTGCACTTAATGATTGAAGTTTCAAAGGGTTCATCTTTTAAATGCATCCACCTTCCGGTGTATACTAAATTAAATGTTTTGCAGGAGCAGTCAATGCTTGGACTGGAAAATACTGTTTGACGATCTTTATCTTAGGATATATTAAGTGCAATAATAAATTAAATACATAAATCTTGTATTTTCTATCAGTCCAAACTAATGTACAGTGTAATTAATATACAAGAGAGAGAGATAGAGAGAGAGTCGACAGAGAGAGAGAGAGAGAGAGAGAGAGAGAGACAGGGAGAAAGAGAGAGAAGATTTTCAAATAGGTTATAATATGGGAAGTGATATTGATTTTCATCATGGATGGACAGTGCATTCATTTTGCTTTTAAAGGTGCATGTCTGTCTCCTATTCTATTGTGACATAGCGAAGGGAAGGGGATTGGGGTGTTTAGCACTTCTTATAACAATAGATTGTTTTGATACTTACCGGTAGATTATCCGGGGGGGGGGGGGGGGGGGGCATAGTGTGTTGTTGACACATTTCTTATTGAAGTGCAAACTAATTGGAGTAAATTGTTTAAACACTACCTGAGGATGCTTCCACACAAGTGTCAGCTTTCCTGGCCGATTAGTTTCTGAGAAGAAAATTTTTAAAGATTTACTTTATGTATTCATATGTTAAACTTCGATCCCCCATTGTGGCCCCATCCTACCCCCGGGGGTCATGATTTTCATTGAAGTGCAAACTAATTGGAGTAAATTGTTTAAATGATTAAAAACTCTTAATAACAACACTCTTAAAAATGTTATGAAATTGTGCTGTTGTCTTTAGTAATATAAACAATTCAAAAATGAATTTTAAAAACCTTTTTTAATAAAACATGTACAATTAAAACATTTTTTTCTCAATTAGAATTATTTCTTTCTTCTTTAAAAATAAATTTAATCAAATTCAATTTCAACTATTCATTTATTCATCACATTTTTTAAAGTGAACATGCATAAATATGCATAGTAATGCAAAGTAATGCCATGTAATGCCAGCATTACACTAGATTTTGGAAAGTAATGCATTACATTAGCATTACTTGTAATGCTAATTTTGAGGCATTACACATTACTAGCATTACTTTGAAAACATGTAATGCATTGCAATGCATTACCATTACATTTAGCATTACCCCAAGCCTGAAACATAGCAACCAAAAACAACAACAACACCAAAACATCCATTAAAAAAGAAAAAAAAAAGACTAAAAAAAACTGGTATCTAATGATTTTAAATTTTTTTTTTTATTTATTGTAATTCATACATTTTTTTTTATTTTACAGAATATAAGTATTTGGACTAGAATGAAATATATTCTTTATCAAATACCACCCTTTAAACTGAGGGGTAAAAATATTAGGTCATACAGCTCATGGAATGAGAGTTTAATTTGCTTCAAAACAAACATCAGTGCAGACAAAGGTGTTCATTAATCTCGATATGACAGAGATAAGCCTCTAAATTTTCTGCAGCATGCAAGATAATTAATCCCAGGGGATTAATTGTTCTGCTCTCTCATCCTTTTCTTCTAAATTTACAATAAGATTTTTTTTTCCCGAAATGACAAAATGGGGTTATTATCTGATTACCTGTTAATATTAACAGCATTAAGGCAGTTAATATATATCTTGATTTTAGAATTCAATAAAATTATTATAAATCATTGTGTACAGTATTTTAACCAAAATAAAATATAAATATTACATTTTAAATCCATATTTCAAAGAATGTACACAATACTACACATCATTCAAAATTGACCTTAACTTCAAAACAAAGTTCATTTGCAGACACAGGCAGTGCAGTAATTAATCTCAATGTGACAAATAAAGATAAAGCTTAGGATTTTCTTCCTGTGGAAGGTTAATTAATCCCAAAGGACAAATATTGCACAGCCTTCCATGTATACAATGGTAACATTATCAGCAGTTATCTCTCTTTGCCCATTCATTCTCAGCAGTTATCTCTCTTTGCCCATTCATCCTTATGCATAGTTAGGAATCTACCCCACCACCCCAGCTCCAAACCAGAAGACATAGAGAACCAAACTTAGCATCAAAATATCTATTTCTGCCTACTGAACTACCATACCAAATTTGAACTTGATTGGACAACCATAAAAAAAGTTATTAGAAAAAAACAGGAAATTTGTGGACGGAAGAGTGACAGACGGACGGACAGAAGGACGGACGGACAGAGTGATTACTATAGGGCATCCGCAAATCCTTGCGGGGCCCTAATAAAATCCATTTTTCCCTGGATATTCTTATGTTTATAATCATTAGTCCCTTTTCTAACAGGATGATTTTATAGTCATATCAAGTCATATCATATGTTGAGTATTGCAATTCTCAAAAAGATCCTTAACAATAGTTTATTTATTGGATATAAACGTACATCAAACTCTGAACCTTCTCGTGAGGCCAAAGAATTGTCCTGGGGCCAAAGTCTCAATAATTATGAAGAATCATCTGGCTGATTAGTTTCTGAGAAGATTTTTAAAAATTTACCCTATATATTCCTTTGATAAACTTTGACTCCCCATTGTGGCCCCATCCTACCCCTTAAGATCATGATTTTCACAACTTTGAGTCTACACTACCTGAGGATGCTTTCACACAAGTTTCAGCTTTCCTGGCTAATTAGTTTCTGAGAAGAAGATTTTTAAAGATTTACTCTGTTTATTCCTATGTAAAACATCGACCTCCCATTGTGGCCCAAACCTACCCCCAGGGGTCATGATTTTCACAAATTTGAATCTACACTACCTGAGGATAGTTCCACACAAGTTTCAGCTTTCCTGGCTAATTAGTTTCGGAGAAGTAGATTTTTAAAGATTTACTCTATATAATCATATGTTAAATTTCGACCCCCCATTGTGGCCCCCACCTACCTACAGGGGTAATTATTTTCACAAATTTGAATCTACACTATCTGAGGATGCATCCACACAAGTGTCAGCTTTCCTGGCTGATTAGTTTCTGAGAAGAAGATTTTTAAAGATTTACTCTATATATTCCTATGTAAAACTTCGACCCACCATTGTGGCCCTACCCTACCCCGGGGGGTCATCATTTTCAAAACTTTGAATTTACACTACCTGAGGATGGTTCCACACAAGTTTCAGCTTTCCTGGCTGATTAGTTTCTTAGAAGAAGATTTTTAAAGATTTACTCTATATATTTCTATGTAAAACTTCGACCCACCATTGTGGCCCCATCCTACCCCGGGGGTCATGATTTTCACAACTTTGAATCTACACTACCTGAGGATGCTTCCACACAAGTGTCAGCTTTCCTGGCCGATTAGTTTCTGAGAAGAAAATTTTTAAAGATTTACTTTATGTATTCATATGTTAAACTTCGATCCCCCATTGTGGCCCCATCCTACCCCCGGGGGTCATGATTTTCACAAATTTGAATCTACACTACCTGAGGATGGTTCCACACAAGTTTCAGCTTTCCTGGCAAATTAATTTCTGAGAAGAAGATTTTTAAAGATTTACTCTATATATTCATTTGTTAAACCTTTACCCCCATTGTCGCCCAACCCTCAGGTGAGCTAAAAAGGTTAAGTTTACAATACAATAAGTTGTTAAAGTTGGTTTCTGGAAGAACAGACTTTGAAAATTTTCTTAATAAATATTGACAAATTTTTTACTTTTTTAATCTTTAGTTTTTAAGATCTGCGTACAAACATAGAATTGTGAGCAAATCTCGGTATCTTGCTTATAATTCGAAGCTTAATTAACACTCAAATATGGTTAGTAAAAAAAAAATTGTAAACAATTAAACACAAGAAACATGCACTACATGACTGTATAACAAATAAAGAACACTATTTATTTTATCGAAATGAATCATAAATATACATGTATATGCCTACATATTTCCGTCAGCAATATCAAACCCTATTTAAACTGAATAAACTCGAGAAAATGCCGAGCATCTCAACAAAACCTATTGCAGTAATCTACCATTACGCAAAAGATAATGCCTATGCGAATTACCGATAGAATGAATTGTATTTCAGTACCCCTACATCAGATTTTGCTTAATTTGCGCAGGTAAACAGTTAACTGTTTGATTTACCGAAGTCTCTGTTTGATTTGTTACTTAAAAATCACGAAATACAGACGATAGTTTCCAGGTTACAAAGCATAAATAATGAAAACGAAACGAAAATCAGAACAAGCTAATACCAACGTCATGTGTGAAAACTGTCAACGCATTGAAATATTTAGCCTCAATTTACTTTTTTCCATTTACAAAAATCTGCACCAATATATTTTGCATGTTTCAAAATTTCCCTTCATACGCGAACTGTTGCACAACAAGCAAATTCATCATAGTCAGGTCGACCCTTTTTCGTATAATGTCATGGCTGCTTTAAACAAAGAACCTCGTTTCAGAAGTATGGAATACGAGTCATGGTAAAATGGGTATGCAAACCCGGGCCGTGGCAAAATAAAAGCCGGGGCAAATCGGCAATCGTCAATTCCAAATACGCATTATTTTGCAGCAATATTCACAGCGAATACAAATATACAAGTCCATCAAATATCCTGAAATTTTAATGAGATTGGCAGATTAATAACTGCCAATCTTTTGTTTTGCCCAGGCCAAGTCTTGCCTACCCATTTTACCGAATGCCGAACCCGAGGCTTTTAAACTGATTGAAACACGCCTTTCCTATATTATTATTTTTGTAATAACTCAGATTTGAAACAGAATTACCCCTTAATTTTTGCAATTTATATTTTCCTTCCCATAAGGATAATTTATGCTAAACTACGTTGAATTTGCCTCGGTGGTTCTTAAGAAGAAGATTTTTAAAAATGCACCCCCCTTTTTCTACAGTTTCAAGGTTTTCTCCGCTTTGAATACAGAGCAGACTTTTATTTCTGCAATTTATATTCGCCCTCCCATAAGGATGCTTTGTGCCAAATTTGGTTGAAATTGGAGCGGTTTTAGAGAAGAAGTTCAAAATGTAAAAAGTTTACAGACGGACAGACGGAAAGACGGAAGACGGACAAAATGTGATCAGAATAGCTCACTTGAGCTTTCAGCTCAGGTTAGCTAAAAAACTGACTCGATTGGTCCATGGCATTTAAGTCGGTTGATTTCCTGTAGTGATGGCAGCTCCATCTGCTGGGAGAGGTTCATATAATAGTCAGTAATGAGGCGATAATACCCATTGACACCAGAGACAAATGACTCTGCAACTGTCTTACTGTCAAACCTCAACACCTGATAAAAAAAATAATATATGAGTCATATAAATTTAAAACAAAACAAATATCAATAGTAATAAAAAGTAAATTTATTTCACAACTTCAAACAATAAATTTTTTTTGTTGGCAGTATATATATCATATTACATACAAAATAATACAAACTTCACAGCTAAGGTGTTGAAAATAATTGAAATTTAGTAATCTAATGATTTTTTTTTCTCTCCTTAGATATCAGTATCACATACGTCATATAAACCCCCAACTCGTGATTTCAACACCTAGTATTAATAAAGGAAATAAGTTTAGAGGAAAATAACAACAGGTCTGTGCTTTTAACTTGTCACACAAGTATAATTATACCCGAGTGACTTTGGTGCCCTTTAATAATAATTGTAACAGCTTTTCAGAGACTGATATATTTGGTAGCAACATATCATTTTACATGGTATGTAGTTTAACAATAACTGGATTTTAAAACAGCATTGATTGATTTATTTTTGAAGTTGTCTTTGTTATTAACTACTTTCAGGTAAATGCAGATAACTTGAATAACAATAGTGTATCTATACTACTATATTAAAATAATACTTGAATTTTTGGGCTTTAATACCGAGAAATCGGAAGAGTACTGTCTTTTGTTTTATATTTTTTAACATCATTGGTACTTGGAGATTACCAATTTGTTTTTATTTTTTATCAATCAAGCTTCGCTAATTAATAATAAACGAAAATTCCTTTAAAAAATCCGGAAATCATGTGGATTTTTCGGAATTTAGAATCTTGCGCATGTACATTACATGTACATTCACGCTAAATCACGGGAGGCTCTTTAGTTTATGTTTCACAATATCACATTTGCATGGATAAACTCAGAAACGGTAAAACAAATGCGTGTAAATTTTCATTGAAAATTTGTCATATTTTCTATTTATCAGAGGAAATACGGGAGATAACTCTAACTCGGTGCATTATGAGAGTTTCGAATGTCAACATGGTAAAAAAAAGTTGGTGAAGAAGTGTTGAATTTTTCAAAAATATGTCATTGAATTAAATTTTTAGATGAAAGGTATTTATAGCCTCAAAATGGTTTGTTATGAATAATCTAACTTTTATTTTCAATGCAGCTTCATTTTCTAACAATACGGTGTGTTGATGTATCTATTTCGTAAATTTCCAATATCACAATGCAATGTCAACCCGTGCACGTGTGATTTGTCTTCTCAACTGATGGCAGTTATTAAGACAATTTTACATTCCCTTATTAAGGTCTTTTGTTTTCAACAAAGTGGTATAATTAAGCCCCCAACTGCCTCATTCTGACCAAAAAAGGTAAAAGCAAGACATTCTGTATTATAGCTTCATTTTAATCTATTTCACAAATAATAGTTTGTGATTTTTAATAATTATGATTCTTCAGAAGAAATTATGACTTAAGTGTTGTTTTCTTCCCCCCCCCCCCAATTTTCTGGATGAAATCAATTCTTGTTTCATAACATTATAAACTAGCTACCTGTGCCATGTATTAAGTAAGATGCTATAACAATTCTCAATGCAAAGTATACACCGCAGTTTAAGCCTTTTTCACAACTGACACACAAGCACTTTCATTAAAATACTTTGTGATCGGAATTTTTTAGCTTCACATGAGCCCTCGCATTTGATGCATGCGTTAATTAGAAGCATTTTAACAAGAGCTTGGACTTTGGGTAGTTGGTGCCAAATAGCAATGTGACGTAGGCCTGTCTTTTTTAATTTAGGACACTCAGCCATTGCTTTTTGAAATCAACAAGATTTGTCTGGCTTATTTTGAGCTAAGACTACACAGTCGGTGTATATTTCATTTGAAACCAGCGTCATTTTTAACTTGTTTTGACGCAAAATAGATAGTTCTCTGACTGAAAGTCCAAGGCCTTGTTAAAATGCTTCTAGTTGTCACATCAAGTCTTCTTAAAAAAGTGGACATGCACAATATTCAGACGCAACCGAATGCCAAATTATTGCCTTGCAACACACAAACATTAGTATGAATGTTTTACAATGTTTTGTGTACTCGCAAGAGTGATGCAGGATTTTTAAAGGTCTTATGAATTGCAGCTGTCTATGCATTTGTTTTGCATCAGCTTCACCTTGGGAAATAGACTTGCTCTTGGGGAACTGGAATATTGCTGACTCCCTCAATGGTATACTTTAATTGTATACTATCTGGACAATGTAATATAATGCACGTAGATACTGTATAAATAACCATATATCCATTTTTTTTTCACCCTGGATATTCTTATGTTTATAATCAAGTCCCTTTTCTAACAGGATGATTTTATAGTCATATCACCTGTTGGGCATTGCAGTTCTCAAAAAAAAAAAAAAAACCACAATATGTCAAATGCTTGCATATACATGTAGGTAAAACAATATATTATAACATTATAGGTTTGGTTAATAGTTAAAATACTTTACCTTGTAAAATTGGATCCCCTATATCCCCCCCCCCTTTACTCCTCAAGATTTTGATTTTAAAGAATTTGAATCTATACATTATCATTATCTGAGGTTGTATTGAGTAATGTTACAGCTTTTCTAGGAAAATGGTTTAAGAAAAATATTTTTTAATAAAGATTTTTCTCTTTATATTCCAATTTAAATCTTTGCCCCCCCCCCCCCCCCCCCCCCAATTTGTGAACTCATCCCCAGGGGATCATGATTCGAAGAAACTTTAATCTACCCTACGAGGATGCTTCCACACAAATTTCGGATTTCCTGGCCTATTAGTTTTGGATAAGAAGATTTTTTCTATATATTCCTATGTAAAAATTTTACACCCCCCTCCCCCCCCCCCCAATCAAGATCTGAGCAAGATCTAAACAAACTTGAATCTATACCCTATCTGAGGATGCTTCCACACAAGTTTCAACTTTTCTGGCTGAATAGTTTCTGTGAAGAAGATTTTTAAAGATTTACTCTATATAAATGTATTCCTATATAAATGATTGACACCCCATTGTGGCCCCACTCCATCCCTAGGGTCATGATTTTCACAATTTCACAATCTTCACTACCTGAGGATGCTTTCACACAAGTTTCAGCTTTCCTGGCCAAATGGTTCTTGAGAAGAAGATTTTTGAAATTTTTAAAAAATAGTTCCTTATTATTTCCTCTTGTAAAAAGGCATGATCCTTAATTTTCACAGCTTTGAATCTCTTTGCCTAAGGGTGCTTTGTGCCAAGTTTGGTTGAAATTGGCCCTGTAGTTCTAGAGAAGATGTTGAAAATGTGAAAAGTTTACATAGACGGACAAATAAACAGACAGACAGACAACGGACAAAATGTGATCATAAAAGCTTACATTTGAGCTTTCAGCTCAGGTGGGCTAAAAAGTAAACAGTTCATCTGACTGTAAGTTTTATAATGAGGACAGGAATTAAGAGTTATTAAAGAAATAGACCAATGCCAAACTTTATTGCATGAAAAATGTTATAAGTACAAAATTTACTTCAGTGAAATATAAGTACAATGTACAAGTGTCAATTTTCAACTATTAAGCCTGATCATAATCAAATAAATTAATTGTTCAGTGCCAGTCTTAATTCTAAATGTATAATAATCTTGAATGCACTCAGGACTAAGCTGCCAAAGGCACCTAACTGGTAATCTTGTTAAAGCAATTAAAAATGATAAACAAGATTGTTTAATAGTCTACCCAAGTTATTGTTTCTGT
Source organism: Magallana angulata (assembly GCF_025612915.1). Lineage (NCBI taxonomy): Eukaryota > Metazoa > Mollusca > Bivalvia > Ostreida > Ostreidae > Magallana > Magallana angulata. The sequence continues at coordinate 27,505,962 of NC_069111.1, read as the reverse complement.
CACTTTAGGCGATTTTTAGTGAAATTAAACATACCTATCAATTAAGTACAATTGAAATTGATAAAAAGGGAAATTAAAATTGCAAAATTTCTCATTGATACATGTACTATTCATCCGTTTTTACCCACAGAGAAACTCACAGAAACAAAAACAAATTTCTTACAGAAATTTGTTATGGGTAATGTTTACAGCTTTTCTCCATTTGGAAATACTTGAGACACCTGCACAATCAGTAATTATCATCTACCATGGAACTTTCATGTTGTTAGCAAATGCAAAATCCCCATACATGAAGACTTTTTATTTTTAGTCCTGTATTGAAACCTGACAAGTTAGTGGGGGCTTTTCAAAAGGGAAATCTTGGGATTTTTTCATATTATTAAATGAACATCGTTTGAACCCTGAGGTATTTATAAATATCAAATAACTTTAAGAAACTGTGCTGCAAAATCATCTCGGAACAGGGTATAGGACACTATTGCAGAATTAAACATTGCTTTGCGTTTATGATAATAATTTCTAAATCCAATTACTTGTAAAATGCATAAAAAATCTATCCAAAGTTATTTTTAATAATAAATTGTACACGTCACTGAAGAAAAAATCAGAATCAATTTAATGGTGAAAGCTAGACTGCTAGGTATTAAAGCTATTTATATACAAAAAGAATCAATGAAAGGTTGTAAGAATGTATGTATATATATATATATATATATATAAACTGCGCAGTTAGATTAAAGAAGTCAGCCAGTGAACAATATACCCTTCAGAGACATTAAATTGTGATAATTGAATAAGTTGAACTTTTTTTTTTATCAGAAGACATTTCTTTGTCTGTTCAAATATCTCTTCCTGCAACCTTTTCCTACTAAAAGTTTTAATTTAAAGGCTGCAATATCAGGAAACATTAGTCGCATAAAGCTTTAAACTCAAGACTATTAAACATTTTTATTGCTCATACTTGAGCTTTAAACTTTTTTCCTTCAACATATGGTTTATCATTGTATCATTCAAATCAGCATTCTCAGATAGCAATGAGAAGAAAATACAGTACACATAGATTATTAAGGCCTAAATAATCTTGGATTTAAATTTATGAAATTGTACATTCTCATTAAATAATATTTAATATGTAAAAAAAAATTATTATGAAAGCTAAAATTCTGCAGCTATTTGTAAATTGTTGTGATGATTACATATAGAATTTCAACATAAATTAAGGGTGATGTGCAGCCATCTTGTACATTTGAGGCAGGCTTGGGGCGAATTACATTGTAAAGTAATGCATTACATTACCATTACTTCATGAATTTGGGCATTAAATTACCATTACCATTACTTGATTTTCTTGAAGTAATGCATTACATTACCATTACATGGGTAAAGTAATGCATTACCATTACCATTACTTTGTTTTAAAAAAAGTAAAGCTAATAAAGAGTTTTTGCAAATGTTTCAAATATAAAACACTCTTTAACATATCTACAGGTTCATGCTCAGTATCAGGTTCAAATTCAATGACTATACAAGAGTCATTCTTTATTTGCAAAATATATAATCATCTTATGAACAACATATTACATAAGTAAAATGATATTTATAGACATTTGGCATGATACAATGTCAGATACGAAATAGAGACACAGAATTACATGCATAACAAAAAACAATTTATGGAAATAATGTTGCGGTTATTAAAAGCTGAAAAGAGATATTTCCCCAGATTACACAAATCTTAATAATTTTGGGCACTTAATTGTATTAATTCATAAACAGATGGGTTTTTTTCAGTTATATTTCGTAATATAATTTAATCGTATTTCTTTCTTCTGAAGACACTTTAAGACAAAAGATTGCTGTTGCACTTTATGATCGAAGTTTCAAAGGGTTCATCTTTTAACTGCATCCTGTTAGTTTGAAAATCTCCCCAGCTACACTTAATATATGTTTTACAGGAGCAGTCGAAGCTTGGACTGAAAAATTACTGTTTGACGATCTTTATCTTAGGATATATTAAGTGCAATAATAGAAAAAATACATGAATCTTGTATTTTCTATCAGTCCAAACTAATGTAGTGTACTTAATATACAAGAGAGAGAGAGAGAGAGAGAGAGAGAGAGAGAGAGAGAGAGAGAGAGAGAGAGAAGAGAAAATAAGTTAGTAAAATTATTTTCAAAAGGGTTATAATATTGGAAGTGATATTGATTTTCATCATGGATGGACAATGCATTCATTTTGCTTTTAAAGGTGCATGTCTGTCTCCTATTCTATTAGGACATAGCGAAGGGAAAGGGATTGGGGTGTTTAGCACTTCTTATAACAATAGATTGTTTTGATACTTGGATTATCCTGGGGGCATAGTGGGTTGTTGACACATTTCTTATTGAAGTGCAAACTGATTGGAGTAAATTGTTTAAATGATTAAAACCTCTTAATAACAACACTCTTAAAAATGTTATGAAATTGTGCTGTTAATTTTAGTAATATTAACAATTCAAAAATTAATTTTAAAAAATCTTTTTTAATAATACAATTAAAACATTTTTATCTCAAGAATTATTTTTTTCTTCTTTAAAAGTAAATTTAATCAAATTCAATTTCAATTATTCATTTATTCATCACATTTTTTTAAAGTGAACATGCATAGATAAGCATAGTAATGCAAAGTAATGCCATGTAATGCCAGCATTACACTAGGTTTTGGAAAGTAATGAATTACATTACCATTACTTGTAATGCTAATTTTGTGGCATTACACATTATTAGCATTACTTTGAAAACATGTAATGCATTACAATGCATTACCATTACATTTAGCATTACCCCAAGCCTGATTTGAGGATAAGAATGTAAACATTTGAAACAAAGTTGCACCAATTAAATTAGCAAAATTCAAACTTTTTCTCAACAAATGGTTGTAGAGAGGTCACCAATGAACCTCCTACATATTTTTTCAGAAGTTTTTAATCTTCAAAATAAGTCTGTTGCTGTGCAGTACTACAGCTGTTCTGAGTGATGAAAAAGGCATAGTCCTATTCTTGTATGAATACTTTTCAAACAAAATGGCATGTAGGACTTAATATTTATTGCTTTTATATCTTTTGGCAACATTTTTGGCAAGTTTCAAGCCAATTCAAGAAATGTTTACATTCTTATCTTCAAATGTACAAGATGGCCACACATCACCCTCAAAGTAACACCTAAAATTGTTGATATATAGAGAATGACAGCATTCACACAATGTTGTCATTCTTTTCTAGGAATAAAAAAAATCTGTACTTGTACTATCTAACTTAGTAATTCTGACATTTGAAGAGGTAAACAGTTCTCAAGTATTTCCTTCACAAGACAGTGGTCTTCTTAGGCTAGCTGACAGTTCACCATCACAAAATACAAATGCCCACTGGTTTTCAATGTTTGAAGTCAACGATAACTGTGGCCAAAATTTCAATAATCATTTAGCAGTTTGACAACAAAACCATGAACCTTTGTGATTCTATAAGAAAGCCTTTTTCCCAATTAATAAACAACCAAGTTCAATGGTTTTATAAAGGAAGTGACCATGATTGGTTGTTTCCCTGAAATTCACCTTAGGTTTAATCATCAGTATGCATGAACATATTGTTTGATATCATACAGTATTAAAAAAAGAAAAAACTCTTTTTTATGATCTTCCAGTCTTTCTTGAGATACAGTAATAATCTCATTGCCAATAGGTCATTATAGGGACAAGAGGTCCACGGCCCACACTACTCACCTGAGCAAAAATACCCACCTGAGACGAACAGGTAAATAGATGACTCAGGTGCTCAATATGAACAAAGGCAATCATCAGTACAAAGATTCAAGTGGGGGCAATGATCTAGCTGTTACTTTTTCATGGAAACTAAGAACTTGTTGTATTAAATATAAAGATTTTTATTATTGGATCCAAAAAAACTAAAAAATTGTTGTCTTAAATATAAAGATTTTTATTATAGAAAAAAAAAACATGCTGATAATTTCAATTAATTCAAACGCTTAAAAAATTTATCAGCACATGATAATCAAAGAGTATTCTACGTTAAAAGACCTCATTAACACCTGTTTGTATTTGGACATGACTGTTAATACAATTAATGAGAAAATTAATTTGAAAAAATTGAGTTCAATAGACTAAAATGATTTATAAAAAATCATTACAATATATGTATAGTTGAATTACAACAGACAAATTAAATATCATGAGAGACAAATACAGAGGGTTCGGCTTAATCTGATAGTCAATTTGTCAAAGAAAAATTATCACATTAAGCGATTATTGGATTAACCGATTTATCATTCTAGTGGTCTTTGATTTTGGATAGAATAGAATATAACTTGTTTCAACACATAATTTATCAATAGATTCTGTATGTCTATAGCTTGAAATGAATTATTTACCTTGCATTAGCAATGAAATAGCATTTTAGTCTTTTGTTTGTAAATGATAAAAAAAAAATGTTTTTCATTACAATCTGTCAGTGGCTGCCATTTTTGACAGGAAGTACCAAGAGGAATTTGCCCCTCTTTTCACTTGGAAAATTTAATTGAATTCTTTTTTCTGTTATATAACATGCTCCTATATAATTAATTATGCATGATAAAAAAATTATTTGAATTTCATTTTCTAAGTTTTCTATCTTGATGTAAATTTGAAAGTAATCAGAATTTCCTGAATGTCACATGCTTCTAAGCAAATCATTTTAGATTCAGAATTTCATGTTTAACTGATTCTTAATGGTGCAAGCCCTACATGAAATTAACATATACAATAGGTAAATAAACAAAGAGTAAAATGTGTAAGGTCAGTCCTGTGTGCGGTCATCCGGAAGAACTATTGATGTCGTTAGCTTTCATCTTACGAGGAAGGGAGCCACCTGTGTGCGTTGAAGTATAACTTATGCACTGTAGAGATCATATAACTGAACATATGACACATATTTTTTTCCATTCGATTATCAGAAAAAATATAAAAAGATAAATATAATTTATTTCGGTTGAACTCAGTGAATTAGAATAAAATTATTTTCTTTTGTGGAAACGCCAATAAGAGATAGGGGCAGGGCTTAAGGTTTTGTAGGTAAGTCGTGTTCGATATGTATTCATTCTGGTGTTCAAACTTTGCACGGGAAAGTTTAAAGTGTATGGTTGTGGTAATCAGTACTTGATAAGGTTCTTATTGAGTATACCGGTATTATGGTAATGTGCTCCTTAACCGCTATCAGATTAAGTGGAACCCTCCGTATTATATTTAAAACCAGTTTCTTCATGATTTAATATATCTATCAACAGTTACAGTATGTATACACTCAAACTTTCCAGTTACACAAATTGTTTTACAAAAAAAATGGTTAGATGATAAGTCTCACATGACTGCACAAGACTTAGAAATAGATTGTCACTGTTTACTGATTTAATCACCTTGTGTGAAATTCAAATCGGACCTAAAAACTGACATTTAAGAAGGCACGTACCAATTACACAACCAAATTGAAATTTTCCCATAAAAAGTGATCCCCCCCAAAAAAAGAAATGATGTCTGTATAGAGCTTGCTCATGGAATGATGGGCTTACCTCTGGGCAACCATTGGATCTGTCCAAATGAACATTCCATGACAGTTTCTTCTGATCTGCATGATTAGGTGTTATATGTATAGAGCGGAAATCATCAATTGAAGAAAAGAACTCCTGGGTAGAAAGAAAAAAAACAAACAAACCAAATAAAAAATCAATTCAACCACCATTTTGTTTATTACTGTTGTTTGTAATGAATATTTTGGTGAAGTGTTATTTTCACAGGTCTTCGTACAGGTAACGTTACATTTTTAGAGGACAATAAGCATCAGTTGTTCTTACATTGTCAATAAACAGGCCTTTGTACTGGGTGTTGCCATTTTCCTCGTGCTGCTGTACGTCCAGGGTGATGTGAACCGGTCGCAGACTTCCTGATACCTTCTTAGCCTCGTACCGCTCTACTCCGTAACTCTGCACCTCATTCAGAACATCCTGTTATATCATAAATATGTACAGATAACTACATTCCTGTACAAAGTTCTTTAACATAGTTTTCACTGTATCAAATAACGAGAAGAAGAGTATATTTTGAAATCAAAGTAATTTTATGGACTGCATGTATATAAAAAATTAATGTACAAATAGTCAAGAGCCACAGATCTAAAACTGGTTTTTTTTAGTGTGTTGCTATATGTACTAAAACAAAGACAGATTAGACCAAAAAAAATTTAAATTAAATCTTTGATGGATGCCTATATGTAACATATTCAATGTTAATGTTTTTCCGTCTCTTGGAAAGCACAAGAAGTCGCGATTGATTTGTTCATTGTGTTCTTTTGTTAATTCGTACATAAAATAAGAGTTATAGATACTTGATAATATCAGAGATCTTGAGATATAATTCTAACATACCTTTGGAAAAGAGTAGGGTTTGACCTATTACAATGCTTGACAAGTTGCAAGAGTGGATGAATATCTTTAGTCCATAAAGAATTTTCAAAAAATTCTACTAATACTTGTGATGTATAAGCTTTAACAGCCATACAATATCTGACCTTGATATATCCAATCAATAGTTCCTCCACTTTAGTATTGCTGTGCTGAGCCAAGAATTCTTCCGTTTTCGTTTTCATATTTTTTCTCAATTGGTAGCCTCTCCAGAGCCTCACAACAAGATGGGATGGCAGGAAAGCTTCTAGTTTCTGTTTGTTAAGGATATCCTGACAGTCTTTTTCCTCCATTTTACTTGCAATGACAATGCTGAGAACAGCATAACCTCTGGCTTTAGCCTCATTCTTTATGTCCTGTTCATAGATATCACTCAGTCGGCTTTTCACAAAATCATCTTTACACTGAAGGTAGAGATATTTCAAGATTTCGGGCCCAAGGGCAGGCAAGTTGTGTAGGAACTTTCTCCCAGGAACAAAACGAATTCTCAGAAAGAAAGTGTTTTTCCCACCAGCTGTTGGCGAGTTCAAAATGTGCCTTTTCAACTCCTCAATGGTGATACAAGGGTTCACCCACAACATTTTGGGTATCTGTTTCTTGTCAATGGAAGCCAATCCAAAAAGCTGAACAGCTGCAGGTCCCATCTTTGGGAAATAGCGTTTTAACAGCTGAATACACAAGTCCTCTACAACTGTCGGGTTGTCTTTCGAGTCCACATTATACACTGTGCCATCATGCAGCTCTACCTGAAGGCATACCCCAGAAGTGGATTGGACAGACACCGATGACAAAATATTCTGGACTGGCTGACTGTCAAGATCTGCACTAGTTATGGGAGGGGCTAGTCTCTCCTCTCTTGGGGAGGAAGAGGAGGAGGAGGTTGAGGGGCCATTGACTGTAGTGGAGGTCAAGTTGGTTACCTGTGTGTGAGTGGAGGACACAGAATCCGGGCCGGTCTCGGCCGAACCTCCTGGAACAAGTTCAATGTGGGAGTTTGCAGAGTTCGTATTTGCACTGGCATCGCTGTTGATCAACTGAGTTTTTGACATATTTGACATAGTTGCACTCTGTTTTAAACTGTCATATTTCGGATCACTTTCATTTGCACAGTAAAGGGTTGCAATCTTTCATCTGAAATATGAAGAAAAAAATATTTCCTTTTACAGTCATTATATGCATATGGTAAATAAGGAAGGAATAGATTGACAAGAAAATGTGATGCTTTATTTATATATAGCTACAGCTCTAAATATTGGAGAGTGGCCAATTATTAACTACAAGGGTTGAAGTAATGTCACACTATGCACCGCGCTTCTCACTTGCACTGTATTGTGTAAAATGATGCATCAAAATTGTCCACATCAAAATTCTAATTCGAATTAAAATTTTGATTAAATCTCATTGAACAGATATCAAGATGTTGATGTTTATAGCATAATAAATATGCGACATTGCCGTGTCATAAATTTACGTCTTTTTAAATTGTGTATTTATGAATAAATTACATACTTCAAAATTTGAAAAAAAGCCCCAAACAACACAATATTTTGAATCAGATATATAACATAGACATTTTCTAACTGTTTAAAAAAAAAAAAGGGAATGTTACTGTCCATTTCGGATATCTATACAATGCCTTTTGTCTCTATATCAAGGAATAAAAAGGCTGGCCATGTGAATAGTGATACGATGCATTTTTTAGTTCGATGGATAGAAATCACTAGAAAATGTACTGGAAACGAAAAATCGACCTAAAATTGAGAGTGGGTGCACAAGGCACCCTTAACGTGGTTTTAATATCTAATAAAAGCATATGACATGTTTATAAATAAATTAGATAGACAGGAGCTCTGAAGGAAAGTTAAAGCTACTGTAGGTTCTTAGGTAATGAGCTATATCATAAAGCTACGTTAATGACTTCCTAAAGAGACCTTGACAAACTGATCGCACATTAAATAATCCAATATACTAATCGATTGATTACAAAAAGAGTAATTAGTTACTTTATAAAAAATGATAAAAAAAATGTAAAATAGGGCATCGTGGCCAATGTTAATAGAGTTATAAATTACAAAATTCTACCAGAACGCCAAAGATCTAGAAATGACGTTGCTTACGTGTGGCGACTATTCTTACCTCAGGCTCTACAAAATATATTATCTTCAGGAAAATTTATCATAATGCATTAGAATTTTCAAATCTGAATTGAAATAGGTGGATATCTAACAGCACGAATTTTTGTCACTTTACGTCGATTTTTCACGATTTTATCGCATCTGTGACATTACTTTTGGATCAAACATATCAAACAATTAACAAATCATGATACAATACAATGCATTAACTCTGTAATTTCCAAAAGAAGAAGATTAGAATTTTAGCTTGAGAATCTTAAAACTACTATTTGGTCAAGTCATATTAAATATAAAACTAAATTATCACATGTTTATCTTATATTTAATATATGGTGGATATCACTCATGGGATAAATTTTTGATATTCCACTATGTGTTCTTACGCCACGTGATGTCCTAATTAAACATTATGTAGCTTTAGGCAGATTAATGACGTAAAATTGAAAAATTAACAAAATAATTCAGCTGAAAAGCATAGAGTTATAAATGAGCAGCTTTTAATGCTGTTTCAATTTTTTTATACATTGATAAAAATATACTAAAAAATGAAATGTTTGTTGGTTAATAATCTTCAAGGAACTTTTTTCCATGCGTAAAGTTGTTGATGTCCTGTAGTGAATGTGTTGTGCGGCTCACAATTATAATGTTTACAGAAAGAGTGAGGTTTAACTTGTGATAAAACATGTGATAAATAGAATCTCTCATGATTTGCGATGGTATATGATTTTTATCCAACTCGTGTGTTTTCTATCCCCTCGCCAAGGCTCGGGGATTGAATATACACAACTCATTTGATACCATTGCAAATCATGAGAAATCCTATATTTAATATGTAAAGCAAATATTAAGCTTTGTGTAATAAATGAATGTGCAATAAATTATTAAGTAACTAATGAAAAATCAATAATTAAACGCCAGTCAGTTCAAACTACCGTAAATTCTTTATTCTACGCGAGTACTTACTTCTGCGATTCCGCTGTTTTGCATCAAATAGCAAGAATAAAAAATTGCAAGAACCAATTTTTTGTCATGATTTCATACAGCTCAAAACTGTTTGAAAAAAAAGAGCGAGATTTTAATAATTCCTTGAGACCTGCTTAATGGGATCCTCAAGATTAATGAGGAATTAATAGTATGTCATACACACAGCATACTTAGTATATCTTTTACAATATTTGTCTATAGCTATTTGTTATCACAGATCATATTGTACTTCAACTTCAATATCTTTTAGTATTCAGTCAGTTCTATGAATGTCAACTGTAGAAATCAATGCAAAATGCATTTCTGTTTATTTTAACTATATGCTAAACAAAAGGAATTTGAAAATCAGCCAAAATTAGGTTTTTCAACTCACAATATTCATGTACATTAAAGCTGGTCAATTTACTTCAAATGCAAATGCACTGATGATTACTGGTGCACAGAAACTGAGTGCCTGAAAACAAGGCAATTACATGGGTAAATATTTTTATTAAGTCTAATTGCCTAAAAATAATAATTAACATATACTGCATAAACTGAAAATTAATGGACTCCGTGCAGCTCTGACAGGAAGATGTACAGCTTAATTAGATAAGGTTCAAAAAAAGATAAAATACTGTGAAAATGTGACAGTGAAATTTGGTTTATTGCCATTGTCTATTATTAGATTGAGTTAGGTTTGCAATTAATGGGCTTACACAATAAGGATTTTGCACAGCTTTGCACTAATTGTGAAGATCTGCATTTTAATAAGATTACATGTGGTTTGAACACTGTTTTAAGTTTTGAATGATTGCTAGATGTTGGAATAGAAATAAATGAAAATCAATCCACTGCAATATTGTTACTGCAACAAAACGGACAGAATATGGTCTGTTCGGCTAGTGACCTTAACTGACAATGACATACAAAAATCAAAGTACTGAAGTACTGACGGGAGTTGATTTTATCGATTATCATTTATTCAAAATCAACGATATGTGATTTTGCATGGCAAGTAGTATCAGTAATCGAAATATTTCTGAAAAATTGAATGGATCCAGGCAAGACTGAACTCTTGTCTTGTTCAACCAAACGCTCGGCTGTTTCCGTTTATCTCCGACAAGCAAGAGAGACTCGGAAACAGCCAAGCGTCTGGTTGAACGAGACTACATTGAACTCTAGCGTAGGAATACATACGACTTTAAAAAATATCTCAACTGTTTGTACAATTTAAAATCTTATCATTTTCATGGTATAAATAAATAAGTTTTCTTGAAAAAATGCTTCAGAATACATAGCATCGAATTAATCAATTATTTTCAAGAACTAAGTGTTGTCAGCGGTATTGATTTGTGCTAAGGTCCAAACACTGTTTCACTTTCGCTTTGCCCGAGTGAGTGCATAGGAGAGTTGATTAAAAACAACTCCCAAAAACCATAGTAACAAAGTATTATCAGGGACGTATATACTAACGGGATTAGCAACAACCGCAAGTCTCGCGATTTCTCGCACCAACCTATTCATACGAAATTTAAATCTCGCGAGATGTAAAATGGCCGATTCAGCGATGTAAACAAAAGATGTCAAAACTTTGACTCGCCGGTTTCTGCAAGTAAGTTTAATATTTTTATATTTTTGAAAGTCGGATAAATACTTAAACAGATTAAATATCAATTTTTAATGTTTATATGTCTTACGAACGATTCAAAATGATAATTATTTTAATGACCAAATCATTCATTGTAGGATAATTTTAAGTTTTAATTATGTTTTAAAAGGACATAGATAATAAACATTATCTCGATTTTATAAACTACTGGTGTTTGTTGTTAAAATGTAGTTAGGCACCTGGTACTGTACGTCGTTTTTACACCTTTCTATTGTTTTGATAACACTTAATGATGAGCCCATGAAGATGTGAGGGTACTGGGGTATATAATGATGGTGTACTGGGGTATAATGGGACGTCCCTAATTAAACAAGAGGCCCATGGGCCACATCGCTCACCTGAGGAACAATAGGTATGATAAAATCAGCTTAATGGAGTCATAATACAAACTATCTGGACAATGTACAATAATACATGTAGATCCCGTATAAATAAAATCCATTTTCCCCTGGATATTCTTATGTTTATAATCATTAGTCCCTTTTCTAACAGGACAATTTTATAGTCATATCATATGTTGAGTATTGCAGTTCTCAAAAAGATCCTTAACAATTGTTTATATATGGGATATAAACGTACATAAACTCTGAACCTTCTTGTGAGGCCAAAGAATTGTCCTGGGGCCAAAGTCTTAACAATTATAAAGAATCATCTGGCTGATTAGTTTCTGAGAAGAAGATTTTTAAAGATTTACCATATATATTCCTTTGTTAAACTTTGAACCCCCATTGTGGCCCCACCCTACCCCTGGGGATCATGATTTTCACAACTTTGAATTTACACTACCTGAGGACGCTTCCACACAAGTTTAAGCTTTCCTAGCTGATTAGTTTCTGAGAAAAAGATTTTTAAAGATTTACCATATATATTCCTATGTAAAACTTTGACCTTCCATTGTGGCCCCACCCTACCCCCGGGGGTCATGATTTTCACAACTATGAATCTACACTACCTGATGATGCTTCCACACAAGTGTCAGCTTTACTGGCTGATTAGTTTCTGAGAAGAAGATTTTTAAAGATTTACTCTATATATTCCTATGTAAAACTTCGATCCCCCATTGTGGCCCCACCCTACCCCCGGGGGTCATGATTTTCACAACTTTGAATCTACACTACCTGAGGATGCTTCCACACAAGTGTCAGCTTTCCTGGCTGATTAGTTTCTGAGAAGAAGATTTTTAAAGATTTACTCTATATATTCCTATGTAATAAAACTTCGACACCTCATTGTGGCCCCACCCTACCCCTGGGGATCATGAACTTCACAACTATGAATTAACACTACCTGAGGATGCTTCCACACAAGTTTCAGCTTTCCTGGTCTTATGGTTCATGAGAAGAAGATTTTTAAAGATTTACTCTATATATTCCTATGTTAAATTTCGACCCCCAATTGTGGCCCCACCCTACCCCCGGGGGTCATGATTTTCACAAATTAGAATTTACACTACCTGAGGATGCTTCCACACAAGTTTCAGCTTTCCTGGTCTTATGGTTCAGGAGAAGAAGATTTTTAAAAATTTACTCTATATATTCCTATGTAAAACTTTGACCCCCCATTGTGGCCCCACCCTACCCTCAAGGGTCATGATTTTCACAAATTAGAATTTACACTACCTAAGGATGCTTCCACACAAGTTTCAGCTTTCCTGGTCTTATGGTTCATGAGAAGAAGATTTTTAAAGATTTACCCTATATATTCCTATGTTAAATTTCGACCCCCCATTGTGGCCCCACCCTACCCCCGGGGGTCATGATTTTCACAAATTAGAATTTACACTACCTGAGGATGCTTCCACACAAGTTTCAGCTTTCCTGGTCTTATGGTTCATGAGAAGAAGATTTTCAAAGATTTACTCTGTATATTCCTATGTAAAACTTCGACCCCCCATTGTGGCCCCACCCTACCCCCGGGGGTCATGATTTTCACAAATTAAAATCTACACTACCAGAGGATCCTTCCACACAAGTTTCAGCTTTCCTGGTCTTATGGTTCATGAGAAGAAGATTTTTGAAAATTTCTCGAAAATTTTCATAAATTCCTAATTATCTCCCTTTGCAAAAGGGCGTGATCCTTAATTTTCACAAATTTAAATCCCCTAAGGCTAAGGATGCTTTGTGCCAAGTTTGGTTGAAATTGGCCCAGTGGTTCTTGAGAAGATGTTGAAAATGTGAAAAGTTTACAGACAGACGGACAGACGGACGGACAGACAGACAGACGGACGACAGACAAAATGTGATCAGAATAGCTCACTTGAGCTTTCAGCTCGGTGAGCTAAAAATAGGAGGGGGGGGGGGGGGGGGGTAATTGAAAGTAACGGGAGATCCCATTAAAAATACAGTATTGTACACCATTTTACAATCATCATTCCACCTGCCAACCTGTGTTAAATATTGATAAGTGCAATGTCTAAGGAAGATTTCTTGTGTTGGGACAATGACATTGATTTCGATGAACTTTTAGGGGAGTATACATACCATGAAGAGATGACCAGCCACCAAAAGAAGAACACAGTTACCAGTGCCCTGACTGTAAGAAGATCTTGAAATCCATATCTGGTTTTCGGGGACACATGACCAGGCAGCACAAGAAAAGCAAAACATCAAAACCATGCAAATTCAGCATTCAATGGCATATATATGAATATTAAAGTCTGAAAAAAAAGTTGTTTTTTTTTTAAACTTTTTAAAACTTGGACGACAACAAGTTTTGACTTGAGTTAAAGACTGGTCAATGATTCTTGGGCCATACAGTTGCTGCTGATTTCTTGATTTAATAATATATCAAAATTATCTCATCTAAAAACCTCCTTTTTGAATGAAAAGAGAAAAATAAATGCACACATTTATTCAACAAAGAAACAAGTCAGGTTCCAAATGAAAAAGTGATTTTCTTGAAGTTTGATTAGGGGGGTTTCACTTTCCTCTGCAGATACAGTCAAACTTTCAGACACAAGAAAATCAGCAGTCACATTCTCAACAGGCACAGTTTCAGTTGACAAAATAATGTCAGTGGTGATCTGTCCTGTAGAACAACAGTGGTCCATGGTCTGGGATGAATAGTCTTGGTCCAGAGGTTGGGCTGAGAGTGCACTATAATCGTGGTCTGAGGGTTGGGCTGCTTGAGATAAATAGTCATGGTCCACATGAGGTTCTGCTGTAGTACTCTCAGAGAATATGGAGTCGCAATTATCGGACACGCTTTGACTTCGATGTCTCTTGGAATGGTACTTTTTCCTTTGACCAATGGAACCACTTCTACGTTTGAGACGAGGCATTTCTCTGCAATAAATAATATCCATATTAAAAATTTGAAAAACAAATTTTCATCAAACACATAAATGTGCATCTTTACTTTTTTTTTAATACATCTTAAATTGCATGCATTATATTCTTCAGATAAAATAACAAACATGTCGACATAATGAGTAATATTGTCCGTTATTTTTTAAAACAAACATCATTTAAGGCATAAACAGCCACCACAGATACAATTTAAAAATATATTTAAGCATTGTAAATCAAATTTATATTCAATGGTGTAAATCATTTTGCAGAAAAGTTTGATTCACATTCGACAACATATGTGCAAGTTTTGGTTATGAAAAAAAAATTCTACAATAATTTTCTGTATTATATATAAATCTTGCCCTTTTCATAACTTTGATCTATCATTTAATACAAAAAGTACCAGTTTTAATTCATTAATTTACGTGAATTTTGAAAAATAAATACCATATGTTTTCTTCATTAAAATAAAATATTCCTGTATTTTGAAGTACAATAAAAAAAATTCTACAATAACCATCCATATGATATATGAAACTTGCCCTTTTCATAACTTAGATCTATCATTTAATACCAAAAATACCAGTTTTGATTCATTAATTTACGAGAATTTTGAAAAATAAATGAGATGTTTTCTTCATTAAAATAAAATATTCCTGTATTTTGAAGTACAATAAAAAAAAATCTACAATAACCATCCATATGATATATGAAACTTGCCCTTTTCATAACTTAGATCTATCATTAAGGTCTTCCGTTTCCAACGGAAGACCTTTCTATTATTGTGCGGGAAAAAAATTAAGATTATTCTTATTTTTCTTTTTTTTTTTTTGTTTCCTAGACGCGAACTTTGAGGCTTCATATCTTGCTCATTTCTGAACGGTTTTTGCTCAAATTTTTAGGGCTAATGTACTTTACAAAACACTATCTTAAGCAATTCATAAAATGTAGAATTCCCTTTCCGTTAAAGAGTTATTCCCCTTTTAAATTTTTTTAGGGCCTTTTGTTTCCAGACAAAGGCTCCGAGACTATGATAGCAGGGAATGGGAATTTAACGAATTTGAATAACAGAGACATAGTAGTTGTGCACATCTGTTTTTGTTTTTAGATTACGTTTTTTATTTAGGAAAAGGTAGGGGGTCAAAAAACAGGATTCAAAAAAGTGCAAAAATTTAGACATGTTTTCCTTTATATCTTTTAAACGAAAAACATTTTGTTAAGACATGTAGAATAAAAGTTGTGCAAAATATCAAGGGCTTTAATTTGACACCAATAAAAAGGGGCTGGCCCCTTAAATTAAGGGCCAATGGCCCCTAAAAAATTTTGCTTAATAACTCAAAAACGGTTAGGATTTTGATATGGCTGTCGCTGGAAAAGTTGTTTGTTGGGATCTCATAAAGGTCGTTACAATGTTATTTTGTATGAGATTTGTGTAGTATGAGTGTAAAATGCTTTACATGTTAACATGTACCTGTTTTCATTTGACAAGTTAACGAAAGTCTTTGCGCGTACAACTGGCATAAAGTTACCGCAGAAAGTATGCTGGTTTATAAAACGGCATTAATTCATAAGAATTTTTTTTTTTTTTAGAATACGTGCTTTATTTTAGGAGTTTAAGTCAATGTTGTTAAGTTCCTATAATGCACAATCCTTAAAAACTGGATTTGGGAAACAAATCATTGTTTTTCTTTTCTAGTAAACCACAAAATATGGGATGAAAAAAAAAATCTATGCATTACATTTTAGTTATTAACTCCATGCATTTAAAATCTACCTTGAATCAGAGCTGTGTGTGTGTGTACGATTACGTAAGCTCTCCCTCGCCCGCGGCCGAGAAAATCGGTCACCATGGTCGCGGCTGGACTACCTAGCGGTCAGCGGTTATCTAATACACGAGAATTGCGTCTCTCATATCCGCAAACTCAAGAATTGTTTTCGTTTTGATTACACATATTTTTTTTATGGATTAAACGATTGGGTGTCAATTAAGAAATCGTTCATTTAATTAATAAAGGAATGTCATTTTCAATCTAAAGCAATAATTGACATAGATCAATTGTGGGTTTTTAAGTTTAAAATAAATAACTTTTATTTGATAGAGTAAGGTCATTATACTGCAATCTTTTCAAAGCTTCCTGGGTTCTGAGCTGTGCGGGTTTGTGCGTTGTACCTTTACGTAATCTATCGTTCGCCCACGGCCGAGGATCTCAGCCACGGCTGCACTACATAGCAGTTATTTAATACACAAGATTCGCACACCGAGACGCACACTTCCATGCATATGAACGTGTTTAAGTTAATATAGCCGTAAATACAAGAACTGTTTTAATTTTATGTTATCAAAGTTTGTCCATTTTGTATTTATTTAATTAAATTTGAGTGTAAATGAATATTAATGAACGATATTACTCCAAATCGGAAACACCGTCAGACATAAATTAATGGTTGGTTTGTTTATGTAAAATATTTTATAAACTGTACAAATAATGCTTTAAATCAACAACAACAACACCTAAATATTAAACATTTAAATGATGATCATCCATCGCACATGGCTGAGGAGATCCGGCGCGAGTAGACAAGTGATCCGCGGTCGCTTCGTGATCTTCTACATGTACCTTATCACGCGTTCATGTTTCATATTTTGCACGGACACAACTATATTTTATTATGTTTTCAACTATTATATTGGTTTAAGGTGAAAAGATAAATTTATTTTACTTGTACAGTTGATTAAGCATTGATGTATACGATAGCGTACAAGGTAGTTTAAAAATCAAATCAAATTATAATCAAAGTTCCATGTTACATGTTTGCGGTAGGAGCTAGCACGATAAAAGAATGTCCTGAGTTGAGGTATCTGATGATTATTTAAAAGAATATTCACATGAGTTTTAAACACTTTAAATTAGATTCTATCGGTCACATATTAATCACTTCTGTAGTTTTTCTACATGTTCGTTTCATTGTGGAAGCGAACTCATTGCTGCCCCCCCCCCCCCCTCCTCCCGCCCCGCTGACAGGAGCTCGCGTTGTATCTTTTTTTTTTTTTTGATTGGCGAAACGATATCAAGATCTGTCGAAAATCATTTTTGGTGGCTTCTTCTTATGTGTAACATTTGGTTTCACTTTCCCACCCGTTTGTTTATTCGGTCAGTCTGTGTTAATTCAACCGCCACCTGCGACCGAGAATCTTGTGTCGCTTCAGCGCACACAGCTCAGAACATATATAGCCCCGGGTCATTAATTGTTATGATAATTGAGTAACAATTGGAATGGTGCTTTTACTACATAAAAAAATAAATAAAAAAATCATCCAGAAAAAATGTTACCGTAACTCAACAGTCAATACCAAAAATAAAATCCGCATGATTACAAACTGAAATCGGGTTTTCAGTATTCGGCGGGATTTGATTTTTCTTCTAACATTAGTATTTTTATTGGTTTCAGAGAATACGATGTAAAAATACAAACAGTAAATAAATCTGATATTATTTACATTGATAATGTTGAAAAATATTTAAAATTAAATTAGTCACATTCGTTAGAAAACAATGTTATACAAACATCCGTTAATTTTTTTCCTATGTCGTATCATTCGCGTAATTAAATATGTTTTGTACATATCCATGCACCTCAGAAAAATTCAAATGATTAAACAAAAAAGAAAGTTGTAATTACTATTTCGGATTTTTTTTCCAAAGTAATTTAACATTGTATTGAAAAGAACAAGAAATAAAAATGATTTAATTTTTTTACCCAATCCTAGTATATATTACCGGCGCTCCTTACATGTACACGTATAACGGCGTACAGTGTATAGATTATCATGATCTATTTGAATTAAGTACCATACGTAAAGATTCCTATAATAATTAATTGCATGACTGTGTACATTGTAGGCAGATCCCTGTGCGTTAATTACTTTTAAGACCTCTTGTTTTCCGTTAACAGTGGTTTAAATAATTAAAATAAGTACTTGTAACAATATCTATAATCGGGATTCCAAAGAACTTACTTCCTGCAATTCATAGAAATGATCAGTATGTTTTCTTTCTATGTTTACATTTAATTTTGTTCAAATAATTAATAAATTTTCTATCATTTAAATTGTGTGCTTCATCAAATACTGATTCCGATTACATTGAAGTTATTAATTTTTCCATTGGCTATTGACAAAAAAAGAGACGCTTGACCATCCAATGAAAACAAATACACAGAGTTTGATTGACAGGTTCAGTCAGGTGCAGGTCTCACCCGATGTCCGAGGTTATGTGTGCCGCTTGTACAACGCCGAATGGTCTTAGTAAGAGTTATCGATGTAAATAAATAATTTAAAAAAATACATGCTTATCAAAACATGCTCGTGTAAGTTAAAGTTGATTAAGGCTTGTTCCAACAGAAATCATGTTTTGCTAATTGTATTTAATATTTTTTATGTATAGCGAATTTTAATATTGCACAGTCATTTTACCGGTAACGAATCAATATGCGGTTTCGTCGTGCATGCAACTATTAGTATCGGAATTCCAAATATTTTTATTTTATGTTTAAATCGCGTTTCTTTGTCCTTCTAAACTGTAGTATCAAACTTCCGAAAATATAAAGGAAGTAATTTCAACACCCCCTCCATTTTCCTAGTTTTGAGAATTCGTTTCCCAGTATCGAATTAAGCGCCCTTTATCACTTCTGACCGGATATTTTGAGGCGAATTAATTTCAAAAATATACTAGAGGTACATGTTAATGGACTTATAAATGAAGAAGGAAAAACAATTGTGGGAATATTTCATTTAAACAAATAATATGATCGTTATTTTTATCATACCGTTTTCCCGTCAAATTAAAACTGGACTTGAACAGTTTTCATTTGCGTTACTTTATAATATTGAATTTTCATTAAAACACTTTATAATAGTAATTGATGATAAGTAGTTGCCATTTTCCTTTGTTTTTCCCGTATATCTATCAATATATGCAGCCAAATAATGCTTCTGTCGCAATGAACCGAAACTAGGAAAACTACACGTGGTTCTATTTAAAGTTGTAATTTCATTCGAAGCTCCATTATTATTTGATATGATGCATTATCTTTTAAAATGAATTATATTTACTAATTATCCACTAAATAGGGATCAATAACAAACTTATTTTCATAGTTGGGCTTAATTGTTTTTACACTTTCGTTTTTTCTGCTTTGAACTTCCGGCAGCTCATATCTGGGTCACATTTTTAATTTGTAAACAATTCGGTAAATAATCGTGCAAATGGCAAACAACTTCACGCACTGATAGAATATTTATTTCTGTTTTATAATAACCTAGCTAGGATTTTTTAAACCTCAACTTCGTCTTCCACTAGTAATTTTTCTAAAAATTATTCGATACTGGCAAATATTCGTTACCGGTAAAACGACTGGACCAGTACTGAAACATCGTATAAAAACGTTATATATACATGTACTCTGTAACTAGTCGTCTTTTAATACATATACCTTTCTTTTGTTTGTTAAAAATAAATTCAATTTTGTAAAAAGATAAGTATATCATTTCCTCTAGATTTTTTTTCCATGAAAATACCTACAAAAGAGTTTTGCCAATTGCAAACAGTTTAAAGTACATGTAATGTAAAACACAGGCGCCATTTTGAAACAAATTGTCAGAGAGTTCCGAATGAAATCTGATGAACGTTTCACATGGTTCTCGCACGCTTTGCTCGAAACGATTTACATGCTTTGTCCGAAACTCTGCACGCTTTGTCCGAAACGCTAAACGGTTTACACGAAACGCTTCACGATTCACACGAAACGGTTAACACGAAACGTTTCTTGCACGTAAGTCGCACGCTTTTTTGGTGTAGTAGTACGTTTCAGGGTCTGTAAATTTTGTCAGCACGCAACAATTCTAAATTGTACATTGTTTTCAAAAATTTAGAAATATTTAAATAAAGAAGTTATCTTAGAGAAAAGGTTACGTGTTTTGTAAACGGGTTCGGTTTAAAAAAAAAAACACAATTCCTGACATGACCCATGAGTACATACTGTTTACAACAATGCTTGCTACCCTCTGAAAATTTAACTCGCCATTAAATATTTCATTTTTTAAATAATGTTTGTTACGATTACATAAACTAAAACATTTTCTTATTTTCTTTTTCAATACACGTTTTATATGCAGGCTTTTAATCACAACACGTTTTTATAACAAAAACAGAACTGAAAATTTAGTAATTATAATCGTTTGACGCCACATCACATAATTGTATTTTCAACTCGCAGCAACAACGGAAGACCTACTCGTGGCTTTGCCACGAGCTCTGCTCTAGTTTAATACCAAAAATACCGGTTTTGATTCAATAATTTAAGAGAATTTTGAAAAATAAAAATGCCATACTCTCTTTAAAAGATACGATTTTGTCTCAACAAGTAGTCGGTGGACATTGTGTGAATTAAGCTAAATCAGTTTTATGAATTGGTCAATTTATATTAATGGCTATGAAAAGGATTATATGCTTCATTAGTTTGTACAAATATAACCCGTAGGACGCCCCAATCTCCAGCTGTGTTGTGTAAACATTACCAAGCGTCATTACGCTTGAGCAATCAATCGTGACTGATAACAAATTCCTATCAAAACACTAGTCTACAGGCCTCATAAAATTTGATAGATGCAAGCGTATTATAACTTACCATGTCGCTAATAACTTCTCGGTCTTCAATACCATCAATTAACGGCTTTATTTGCTGAAAATATCAGTCAGATTCACACTCTCGATTTAAATTCAAAATGGCGCCGATTAAAATGGAAAAGTCTCGTAACATCTCGTGAGGTGCGAGACTTCGCCCAGAATCCTATAGAAAAGCATACAGTTGCCAATCCCGTTAGTATATACGTCCCTGGTATTATTATTCAAAACTTGAAAAATTAGTATCATAAAAAATAAAATGCTCCTTAGAGCATGACATAGATATATTTGACACAATCTAGTAGAATCTGTAATTTGTGTGCATAATTTGATTTTTTCCAGTTATAACATCAACTAAATTTAGCTAAGGTACTATAATATGCATTTTTACTGGTTGTCGGATGACAGTTGGTTACAAAGCACCAATTTGAGTGTCAGTTGTCAAGTTGTAAGCGAGAAATAAAGCCCACATTTCTTTGTTATGTAAACAAAGCTCTGGTCATGTTTTTGCTTACGTTTTGTATGTTGAAAAGAAAATTCCTGGTTTCGAACTAAAATGAATGTGACAAATTTATGCTATGAACTGTTTATTTTTGTTCAAAACAAATTAGCAGAGAAAGAACTTTGCTTGAAAAATAATTTTAATTGGTATATTGAATTAATGTAAACAAAAACAAGGCAAGAGCTTTTGTTTTACATAAATTGTGAGCTCTAGCTGTATCTTGACTGACTCTCAAAGTCTGGTTGATCTTTTGAAATTCATTACTAAGACATTGTGAACGATAAAAATAAAAAAAAATAAATGTGACCATGCTCCTTTGAAAGAGGACCCTGCATTGTACAGTAAATTAAAAATATACATACTCAGTAGTACTCTTTCAGTAACAACAAATTCCATCTTAAGTATCCTCAATTAAGTTATAGATTTAACTGTTTTTTTGTGTTGTGTATGTAACCAGGTATATAATTTGTATATTAAATTACAGCGCTAGCGTGTTTGATTGGTATACGTGTTTAGAGTGAGTGGTTATGTATGAGAGTTTAATATCTGTAAAGTGGACAATGACAAGACTGGACAATAGGGTCACATGACTAACTCTGCATGCACCCTTCCCCGCCAAAATCTTATACCGGACTGGCACTCTCCGCCTAGCCCTTGAATGGGTCAGAACTAAAGCTGTATAGCAATATACTTAAGCATAAGGATTGTTTGTCCCGGTAAGACTTAATGTAATAAATTAAAGTCATTCTAAATTATAATATTACTGTTTCATTTCGTTTTCTAATGTGTATGTTTGTCTGTGTCTAATTGTCTTGTCATTTGTGTCTATTCTGTGTTATTTGTTTAATTACGAAATTTCAGGTTTATTCTGTATTAATAAATATTTAACAACGACCCAAGCTTGGCTTATTTCGAACACTGGCTACATGTAAATTATACCATGGGTTGGGTTCATGACCCCAGGTTTAACCACAAGAGACGAAGTTAAATGAGGTTTCCTGGTTATTCCCAATGGGATAACTGCAATGCGTTGAAGTATTTATCCACAATTAACTTTAACATAGTATCAATTCATAAGTTAATTTTTTTTAAAAGCCAACAGTTATATACACTGTACCAGAGGTGTCACTATAGTGAAATCTATAAAATACCTGTACCTTTTTTGACACTTTAAATTAATTGGGGCATGAAATTTTAAAATATTAATGTATCAATCATGGAATATAAAAACAAAGGAAAACATTACAGATTAATTAATTAATAATTATAAATTAATTATTAAATTATTAATTAAGCACCTCATTATCTTTCATACAACTTACATGCATAAGATATATACAAATACAATATATATAACACAGAGACTTGTATATATATTTAGATTTAACGAGGACACCACTATGCATTCGAGACTGAAATCGTCACTCAAAATTTTTCAGTCTCGACGAATCTTGCAGAGATAAATTTTGACTGACGTTTTCAGTCTCGACGAATTGCATTCTTATATGTCCAACTGCTTTTTGACGCTTGTGCTTTTTTTTTTTTTTTTTTTTGTAGTAAATTACTTACCACTGAAAATGTCATGTACCCCGTGAACGGAAGGAAACGATGCAAGATTCACAATATATCACATGTTTAAAAGATACGTCTCCCTGCAATCAGTTTTATTCAACAGCATTGAACCATTGTTCCTGTTAAACCCAAGAAACCACCACAATCATTACTTTCTTTTTAATTTTTACTAGAAAATAGATGTCATTTCCAAGAAGACCCAACGATAGCAAACTGAAAGTACAATTTGTTCGCTATTTATCGCATGCCGATCACGATGCATTTAATCTAAATACAAGGCCCTTAATTGATTCTTGTAATAAAAATTTACCCTATACATAGTTATTATTATACTTATAAAAATACTATAATAAATAGATACTTATTGTTATACTATACAGGCACGTAGCATCGTTTTTGAAAGTGTGTGTGTGTGTGTGGTGGGGGGGGGGGGGGGGGGGGGCAGACTCAGTTCGTAGTATATAACTTCAATTTCACTCCTAATTTCCCTTATCTTATATCAATTTTTACATACCCTCAAAAAAAGGGGGGGGGCAACTTCATTATAATTCAGTTTTTTATATGTAAATTTAAAAAAAATTAGTTGCTGCGAGAAAAATAGGCCCGGGGCCAGCCCCCCCCCCCCCCCCGCCATCCCCACCCCCTTCTCCCGATGCTACGTACCTGCTATAGAGTGAACTTAAGTTTTTTATTGCAGAAAGGAAGCGCCTGCATGTGGTTCTATATACATGTATACCGCCAATATCCCGATTGTGGAACATCTCGCAGCACCCCCCCCCCCCCACACACACACAAACGCGAGCGCGCGGATTAGGAATTTCATGATTGGCAAATTTCCTTTTACTTTATTTTCTTATTTTAATTGCTTGTCAAGAGTTTTCCGATTAGCTTGACCCTCCCCCTCCTCAACTCAGTTTAAAAACGAGGCTGTGTGCATGTTATTATATCAATTTCATGAATTCGATTCACAAGGATTTTTAAAAAATCTCATTTCTTACCATGCATAATATGAAGTAAATACTGCTCAGTCATCCACATATATATTAAAAATATGCAAATATCTTCATGATATGTCTAAATATATAACGTTATTGAAAATAATGTATCTCTCGATCATAGATAAATTCCTCCAAGTCAAAGAGCTCTAGGAGAAATGGTGCGAATCGACTTCCTCATTAACTGACACATTTGCATGAACGTACTACCTTTTGAATCTAGGTGTTAGGCAAGCAAATTTGCAATTGATTCGAAACATTTAATTAGTTCTTGACAAGTGAACAAAAGCATGCAGACGGCACACATGCAAAGTACATGTAATAATAACTTTTAGAATTACATTTAGATGCATGTAGTAAGGATAGTTGCCGCACTCCTGCGAAATTATATTAGGATTCTGGCCTTGATATACTGTTTTTACTATTCATATTTTACAAAATATTTGATTGAATACATAAATTAACTCTTTAAAATACGTACGATAGAAAATAACTTCTTGATCAGTTAAATTAATCGAAGAATCTTCAAAATGTCTCTCATTTCCTTAATAATATCGTTGATGACATAATTAAGGCATTGGCTCAAACTTTTCTTCTGACCGTCTTTCTTCGACTAATCATTACTTTGTTTATACGCGTGGCTCATAATGTACATTCATATAAACTTGGTTTGAGCTTTAGGCAGCCCGTTCACTATATACATCTATCGTAACGCTCATTCTTTGTCATTTGGAGTTTTATGATATTTAGTTTATATAGATCCTCGAGATCTAATCTTATTTTCTGGCGGGTGCCTTAGCCAAAGTGTTACTGGAAAGTCTCCTCCTATAGTGACCTCTACATGGGGAGTAGCCCGTGTCCCAGTCTGTTTATAAAAAGATGAGATAGAAAGACAGCTCCCAGATGTCTACCCCTGTTTTACATATAACATTTTAACATGACATTTTAACAACAAATATTAATTTAAATGAAATATATCAACATAAATATTCATTACCAAAATTTCTCCCCCAAAAATATTAGCTGAACCCCCTGAATCTATTAACTTTACTTTGAGAATGCGCGCAATTGTATTTATTTATCTTTCCTCTATAAAAAGAGGAGGCAGAAAGACAGCTTCACTCTAAAAAAAGTTTTACTATACATTTTTAAAATAAGAATTTGAATTTAGAAAAACTATAAATATTAAGTAATACAATTAGTCAGAATAGCAAGTAAAAGGCAATCTCGTTTAGTAAATGGAATCGTAATTAGTAAATACCACTAATACAATTACTTGTGATTTACTTTACTCATCATTTCTGCAATTACTTAAATGTATATACAGATTGGTTATTTATTTACTCAATTTAATACTTATTTTAAGTAATCAAAATCATTTTGTTATAAGTAATTTAATTACTTGCAGTAGACTATTTACTTTTTTGCAATTACTAAAATGTATATAAATATGTTTTTATTTACTCAATATAATTCTCATTTCAAGTAATTAAATTCATTTATTTACATTAGTTTATCTAATATGGTTTGTTATAGGTAATTTAATTACTTGTTGTAGACAAATTTATTACTCACTATTTCCTTCTTTTTTTTTTTTTGCAATTACTAAAATGTATATAAATACTTGTTATTTATTTACTCAATATAATTCTCATTTCAAGTAATCAAATTCATTTATTTTAAAATATTCTATAATTAAGTAAGGCCTAAAAAAAAAATAGGTTTGTTTCCGCTTTCAGGCTGAAAAAAATTAGGGTCGGTCGGTCGGCTTTTTTTTTTTAAATCTTTTTTTTTCCCCCTCTCCATCTGTTCAATTGTGCATATTAAACCATTTATCTATTAAACTGGGTAAGATAAAAAAACAACATCTGATGTGATAGAATGTAAATTAATGTTTATCAAACGCCTTAACTGTAACAAAGAAATAGGACATCAAAGTAATCAAGTGTAGCTTTGGGGAAGATACTTATTAGAAAGGCGGGATTGAAGGACAATGGTTTCAACTAAGAAATGTGTGTTTGACACTAATAGAGTTAATGCAATTACATAACAATTAGCGGATTAACGCAGGTGAATAAATGGGCGTTTACCTGGACGATGGTCAGTTAGGATCAAGAAATATATTCTCTGATTGGATGATTTATACATGTCACTTATTTAGATGGTCACGCCAGTAAAATATTATTATATGTTTTACAGATGATTCTAAGTTAGTTGAAGGTAGTGGAGAGTCAGAGTTCGATGGTTAGAGGTTAAGAGTCAAGGTACAAGTCGTCCGTCTAATCCGTTACGTTTTCCCTCACTGTCATATGTAGGTTAACATTAAGTTAGAATTATTTATAAGCGAGTTGCCCCTTTTAAATGTGTACGGAGTGGAGAGTAACTGTTTGTATAATTGTGTTATTAACTGGAATAAATGTGGAAAATACAGCGAGTGTTGAGCTAATTCCCTAGGTACGGAAAATACCCATACGGTACAAACCTGGCGGTTATAATATGATTAAAGATCTGTGGAGGTGTTTCGATGGTAACCTGAGACGACCTACTTAAGGTTGCACACCACTATTAATTTTAACTATGTATTCTTACCAAAATTACGCAACTTTAGATACGGGTAGCGAGTTTAAAGCAAACTTCTGGGAAAATTCCTCTTTACAACTTTTAAAACAATTGTTCCTAACCAGTTTAGTAGCAAAAAACACACTGCCATCCACAAAGGCACGAGAGTTTGTTTACATTAAAGTTAAAACATGTGCTTGAAAATCATGTCCGAGCCCTTTCACCCCCTGCCGAAACAACTGGCATCAAAAATTCAAGTGACCTCGTATTTTTACAAAGGTAGGAAAATCAAGCATTTTATACGTTGTTTTTCATCTCATAAAAAAGTACAGTACCTGTCGCTGGCGGAAGACTCCTAAAAACGAAGGGGAATTCGGGAATTATTTTCCCTCAGCCATGTTTTGAACCTTCGGAAAAATAGTGTTGTGAGACCTTATATAATGTCATTTTCACTAACCGTGTCGCTTCAAGTGATGCTAGCTACATGTATGAGATTTTATGCTACCGGTAGCTGTCAGGCCGCGACAGCTGATGTCCATAGACTATCTGGGCCTAGTGTATCAAGGGTGATCAAAGATGTAACTGATTTTTTGGTGAGACTCTATCCCGAATTTATTAAAATGCCCACTCAACAAGAATCGGCGTATGTTACACCATTTCTGTAATTCTTACATAAACTTCAATATTAAATGAATTTGTTCTAGTTGCCTTCTCAAAACCTTTGCTTAATCATGTTTAAACCTTTTCTTTCTGGAATACAATTTCTCTTTATCTTGGGAGTTCCAACAAATAATAGTCCTATGTTAAATGACAAATATTTAATGCATTCCATTTTCTACTTAAGCATTGGTCTGGAATAGAAATATATGCCATATCAAAATGTGCAGTCATATTTTGTGATATTATCATTTAAGTTGATGGGGTATTGAGAATATGGCAGTCTTGGAGTCATTGCTCAGCGACATGTGAAGGTCAGAGAAAGAGGACCCGAACTTGTGTCCCTCCTAGGTACGGCGGAGTTCCATGCAGTGGAACAACTGTCGATACTGAGAATTGTGGTACTACACACTGCCTAGGTAACACATTATAAAGTTTTTTGCTCTCAATTCAAAGATAGGTCTTTAACAAAAAAATAGACCATTTATTTATTATTCAATATACCATTGGCTCACAGTTTTCATGTATGTTTGTATGGTTAATTGGGTTTTGAATAGTGCAATAAGTTAAATGGGTAAAACGCAGCTTGTCTTTCTTTAATTATGAGGAAAGATGCTAACAAAACAAAAATGTTTTTCCAGCTATTCCCAACTTTATCAATGTGTGAGACTTTTTCATAAAACATTGTAACCATCTTTAACGCCTCTTAAAAACTCACTCTCAGAGATTTTTTGATACATCGATTTCAACACATTTTCTGATGTTTTTCAATAATTTTCCTTTTAATTGAAAAAAAAAAACCATTACATTCCATTTCCAGCTACAAAGCCACACAGTACATGATAGAGAATAAGAAAGCCTTAAATTTCTGTTTTAAATTTAAAATAAATTCGAAAGAATTTAAAAAAAAAGAGTAATCAACATTGATAATACCGTCGGCAAAATCATATGATGGATCATTTCTTTACTATTTTGTAACCGTATTGCTAATATATCCACATCCACATTTGTTTTCTGGACGCGAAGACTAAACCCCTTGAGTTCTAAATTCCAAAATAGCTGTGTGACATCAACTCTATGCGAAAACTGAGGAAATACGTACCTGACTTTGAACAGTTCGTTTGGGTGTATATTCTTTTTGATTTAATATCATTACGCATGCTACTAGTATAGATAAATAACTTATTTATAAAGGATTAAGTTAATATATTTAAACAATAAAAAGAATTCTTTGGTGATTCATGCGGGATAAAAATGTGGCGACATTGCGGAAAAATACATATTTTTTCTGCAAAAATCGCTACCATCATCAAAGAAAACATTTTATTGTTTATATTTACATCTTTTTTAACAAATAATAAATTGATTATAAAAAGTAAGCAAAAATTACTAAATGACTGTTTATAGCGTACATCAGCTAAAAGAAACGGCTAAATCGTCTCCTATGATACTTTGAGTCTGACATCATCATGGTTATTTCGTGCAGTCCGTGTTTTGCTTAGAACGCTGTAGGTTTCGACCAATCGATAAACGGGGCGTGTAGATTTCAGTCTGGCTTTATAAATCTAGATTGAGTCTTTCCCAAGGAATTGGACGCTAAATTTTGAAAATTTGTGTTGGCATATTTCATTTAGGTAAAGAGAAAATATCCCCAAGTCTCTGTTAAAAAGGACCCTATTTATACTGTATTGCAGACACTACATGAAATCCAAGGTCCCCAAGGTATCATTATATAAATATTTTCAGGACCGAATGCTTCTTCATTAAAATCAAATAAAGCAGTAAAAGCTTCAAAGATTTAATTCAGTTTCTATTATCATGATAAATGCAAACTTCTGGTTTAAGGCAACTGATTTACGTTCACCAGTAGCTTTTTAAAAATAAAATTTAAATGTTAATTTTGATATATGTCTTTCCGGTCATTATAATTATAATTTAGCAGTTATTTTGACTACGACGATTTCATTATCTTTAAAATGTGAATTTTTGGGGTTACAGTTGATGGATATTTTGAGCACTGGAGTGACTGGACCACGTGCAGTCAAACTTGTGGTTCCGAATTTAAGACGAGGGCGCATGCGTGCGTACCTCCCCTTCATGGTGGCGCGCCTTGCGGACCGAACAACATAGAAAAAGCACCATGTATACAGAAGCATTGCCCTGGTAATTTTGTATTTTAAGAAATTTTTACACAACATACAAATGAAATATTCTTTTAAAAGTTTTCAAAACATTGTCATTGATTAGATAGCGAGATTTGTTTTATCATTAGAACATATTAAAATAAAGAGTGAATATCACATTTGTGAAATGTGTGTGTATTTTCGACCACTTTTCCTTACCATGTAGAAACTGACTTGAGGTTTGAGGATTTAAAAAAATAAAAATAACTAGTACTTAAATGGGCATGGTCACGAATTTGGTCAAAAATTATTTTCCCGATTTTAATGTTTACAATGCTTAACTAAGCCATTTTTAATACGCAACCAAAATTTGAGTGACATTCGTTGAGTTATAAGCGAGATACAGAGCTTACAATTCTTTACTATGTAAACAAAGCTTTTTGTTTAAATTTTGAATATTGAAGTGAAAAGCCCAATTTTAGACCTTAAATGAATGTGTTAAATGTTAGGAACTGTTCATTTATGCTTAAATTGAATAAGAAGATGGACAAATTAGCTTGTAAAAGATTATTTTACTGGTATATTGAACATATGTAAACAAAAGCAGGGCAGGAGCCTTGTTTACATTTCAAAGAATTGTGAGCTCTGTATCTTGCTTATAACTTAATGGCTGACTCTCAAATTTCATTTGATCATTATAAATGCATTTCTAAAGCACTGTAAATAATAAAAACAGCAAAACAGAATTTGAACAAAATCGTGACCATGCCCTATCACTCGGAATACATGGGCCAGAGTGTTTCTTATTTAAACGGTCATTTTGAAATTTCTTTCTAATAACATGTATGTTTGTTTCATTTCTTATTGCTTTTATGTATACCAGTTGTGACAAACAATTTGGAAGGAATAACTTTTTATCTACTCACTAACATCTCCGATCAAATTAATTGAACATATTCAATAACACAATCATTCTTTAACTCATTGCAATCACACATAATTTCATAATTGAAGTTGACGGTGTACTTGGGATGTGGCAACCTTGGGGTCCTTGTTCAGCGACCTGTAGTGGTCAGAGGAGGCGGGCAAGGACGTGTGTCCCCGCTCATTTTGGTGGGGCTCCATGCAGGGGAAACATTGTTAACACGGAGCATTGTGGTGCTAGACAATGCCCAGGTATATCTGTTTTTTTCTTAAAAATGAAATATAATAAATGGCCGGACGACAGACGGATATAAAAAATAGTTAAAGATAGCATCTTTTGATATAAGCCGTTATGCTATATTAAAAACTATTTATAGCGCTTTCGTTTTATATGATTCAAAATGTCATAAAATATACAAAAGGAACCTAATAAAAATAATAAATAAACCTTGATATATCCAGGGTTGCAATGTCATACTATTATCTGTGGATGAAAATCCCCCAAATGTCATTTTGTGTTGCATTTTGGATAAATAACATTCAATCCAGCATACTGATAGTACTAGTATGTAACTCTCAAAGCTTAGCATATGAAATTTAAAAATAAGAGTCAAAGTCTATTTTAAGCTTAAAAAACGTCACAGAAAACGAAACGATCATCTTTTTTTTGTCAAAACTTTGGTTATCTTATTAAAACCCTTTCCTGTTGGTTAACAGTTGACTCATCTAGTTGGACAACTGTATGAAATTTATAGTAACTCATTCTATTATTTAGTCTTTTTCCTCCAGTACCTTAACAATAATAAGAAATAGGTCTTGGATTATTCAGTTCGAAGTCAATTCCCTTGATATGAAACTAAAATCTAATATTAGCTAGTGTTCATGTGTATGGAATACATTTGTCCCGAAGCGACAGATTAATTTTAATAATTAGTGGCTTTTTTTTAAATTGTCAAACAAATTTCATTGTGTATTGGAAGTCAATGTTACAAGATCTAGAGGTTTGATTACGTTCAAGTTTATTAGATTTGCTTTTGGATGAACAAGTATAATTCCATTTCAATACAATACTTTTTGTAATGCTTTCTTTATCACAATTAATAAAAGGACGAAGCAAATGCTAATCGACTAAGGTGGCAGGGGACAGTTTTTTTGATACAATTCATTGTAGTCAAGGGATGCATGTCTTCGGAACTCTGTAACTAGAATTTCCTCAGTTCCCATTGAGCACAAATACCTTTAATTCACTCTTTATAAGGCCAATCACCAATTTCTGAAGAAAATTACTAATCAAAACCTGTAAAGTTCTCTACATACTGGTTTTTATGAGATTTTGACCCTTTCATATTTTGCTAATTTTTCATGATTTTTCAGCTTTTTAGACCTCCCCCAGCTAATTCCCTGCAGAGGGATGACCTTCCGTACCGCGTGCATGTTGCACCATCACATGTCACAAACTTACCGGTGTATAGTTTTCAATGTCCCATCCACCTACTTTTCGTGTTATTTTACCTCCCGTCTGTAACTTGCAATTTCACTGTGTAAAGTCAGCACAACAGTCATAGCCGCAGGTTTCGCATTTTACTTCTGATTCTCATGTACCTAACATAAGGGGTCTACATATTGCATATCAATTTCAACAAGAGACACCCCTCTAACTAATGATAATCATTAAAAATCATTTCATGAATTTTAGCAACACTCATAAGCCTTCAAGTACAGCAACTCTCAATTTTACAAAAATATTGACGGGTACTTTATTCGAAACTGTCCCTTGCTACCTTTAACATACACTTACATTCTCTGAAAAGTCATCTTGTTGTAAAATTAAAAAGCTTATGCTATTCTGAAAAAAAGTACACCACATTTTGCCAATTCCATTGAGGTTTAAGAAAAATATGGCCATTTAAGTGAACCCACCATTTCCACTTTCCTCTATTTAACACAGATTCACAGGGCTCTCCATAAATAAAGCATCTTTACCTAATCTTTTAGAGGTCAACTGTTGTTCAATCTCCTTAAATAAGAAACCTTATTCAATACTACATACATCTGCTTGATATTATCATGATAAAAGCATCACGTCACTTAGAAATCCCTTTACATGTATACCCTCCCCCTATCTTTTGATTTTCACATGAAGCATTAGGTTGAACACTTTAACCTTATATTATGAAACTTGTGGCAGTTTCCTTGAGTCATTTCTTACACATAATTGAAAACAACCATCACTGATATCTAAAATTGATCTTTTTTATTAAATGGATGATTTGTAGCATTTTTATTCACAAAAAGTCATGTCGCCCTACATGTGATTTCTTGTTTTCATGAAAAACTAAGCCTATAATCATATTTAGCGGATATCTTATATAGTCTGGTTTCTAGTCTCCTTTTAACTTTGCTAAATTAGTAAGACCTACAAGTGTGATGTGTGCATTTAATTAAAATGAAATTCAAACACACCCGGGTACCTGGGGACGGATGAGAATTCCATGAAAAATGTTCAAATTTTACATGTTTTTCTACATTTTTGATGCACATATACAATAAAAGGGTAAAAATATGTTGTTTCTTGTTCATTTCAAAAGTAATTATCATAGCAGATGTTATTTCAAGGTCAAATGTACATTTACATTTCCTACATGTAATGGTAATGGAGTCCATTGGAAAGAAGGGGTGGCTTTTTCAATTCTGTAAATACATCTAAAATACCATTTTTTGATAGGAAGGAGCAAAAACTTGAGTTTTTTGACATATTGTATACTTTGATAACTGCATTTGTCTACATGTATAGTTCATTTGAAATAAAAATATGCTGTTTTAAAAAAATTGGGTGATATAAGTCAGGTGGATTAATGTTATTTCATAAAATCAGACAGCAAAATGGCTGCAAATTCATAAATTTAATGATTTAATTGATAAAAACTGTTTTAAAGTATTTATTCTTATCTCAGTAATTAACTTAAGCCTATTAACTGTCATCAGGATAGGAAATGCCTACTCTCTAAGCCAATTTACTCTAGTGGTGGTCATTCTACACATTTAAGAGGGAGTTACTCCCCTTGAATATTTTAGCTAATAAATCATGTCATGACATCTATAGCCAAGAAAATCATCCATTTTCACAAAATGTATTACTTATGGTACAAAATCCACTCAAAATTACACTCAAAGGAGAAATATGAAAATACCATATAGTCTTGAAGGTGGCAGGGGACAGTTTTTTTGATACAATTCATTGTAGTCAAGGGATGCATGTCTTCGGAACTCTGTAACTAGAATTTCCTCAGTTCCCATTGAGCACAAATACCTTTAATTCACTCTTTATAAGGCCAATCACCAATTTCTGAAGAAAATTACTAATCAAAACCTGTAAAGTTCTCTACATACTGGTTTTTATGAGATTTTGACCCTTTCATATTTTGCTAATTTTTCATGATTTTTCAGCTTTTTAGACCTCCCCCAGCTAATTCCCTGCAGAGGGATGACCTTCCGTACCGCGTGCATGTTGCACCATCACATGTCACAAACTTACCGGTGTATAGTTTTCAATGTCCCATCCACCTACTTTTCGTGTTATTTTACCTCCCGTCTGTAACTTGCAATTTCACTGTGTAAAGTCAGCACAACAGTCATAGCCGCAGGTTTCGCATTTTACTTCTGATTCTCATGTACCTAACATAAGGGGTCTACATATTGCATATCAATTTCAACAAGAGACACCCCTCTAACTAATGATAATCATTAAAAATCATTTCATGAATTTTAGCAACACTCATAAGCCTTCAAGTACAGCAACTCTCAATTTTACAAAAATATTGACGGGTACTTTATTCGAAACTGTCCCTTGCTACCTAACCGGTCTTCTACCAAAGAAAGAAAGATAAGTCATCTCTGCTTCTTCTCTGGGTAGTTAATTAATGCACCGATTAACTTGAAGTTTTATTGCTCAGTTAACGGGCATCTGAACGATTGGGGGTCCTGGGGGTCAATGCAGTGCAACCTGTGGAGGTTTAGAAAGAGGACTCGAACATGCAGCCCTCCACTGTTTGGTGGTGCTCCCTGTACCGGACAGACAACACAAACAGCTAGATGTGGGACTGTACACTGTCCAGGTATAATTATATTCTCAAACATTCTGCAGTCTAGTCTAAATACGTTTGAGCTACTCTAATAATAGCTTTAACAGAGAATAAAATGTTTTGTCTTTATCTTTTGTTACAATTGATTTTGTGTTCACTTTCACGAACTTGGAACATTGTGTGCGCATGAAACAATATAAGCTGTCTTTTGACCAGAAATTAATTACGTAAATTTGGCTATTTTATTTGTCAAGATGGATGATAGATAGATAGATAGATAGATAGATAGATAGATAGATAGATAGATAGATAGATAGATAGATAGATAGATAGATAGATAGATAGATAGATAAATTTCGTTTTTATTGTTGAAAGTGAATGGTGTTTTATCGGCTTGGGGTAATTGGTCACCGTGCAGTGTTACCTGTGGGAGCGGCTCTAGGGTGAGATCCAGAGCCTGTGTCCCTCCACAGTATGGAGGTCACAATTGTACAGGGTCGTTGTTTGAGATGAACAGCTGTAGCCAAATTCCATGTCCAAGTGAGTAAGATATTACGTTTTAGCATCTTTTGTAAGTTTTCTCTTTCTTGATGTTGATTACCTTAATGCTCCTTTTTTCCATTTAGCTCAGTCTTTACCATCGACGCAAACCCCACTCATACCACTTTCAAATACCACAACTGTTGGTTAGTATGTAATCTTCCGGAACTTAAATAATATCTCATGTTAAATAAAACTAGTACTTGTTGTAAAGATAGTATAGTGTATGTTGATGCTGGAAACAACTCCAATGTTTTTTTCTTCTTCAAAAACCGACTTTGAATTATGAAACTTATAAAGAAAGTTGTTTAAGAGCATTGAATCACTTTTCATGTTATTTTTTGGAAACCAAATTTTAAAAATAAACTTGGATTTGAATAATTAACTCTATAACACAGGCACTTGTTTCTGAGAAAAAAATTTATCCTATAGTATAATAATAACACAAGGTATCTAACTCCGAAAGAGGTAAACCCCCCCTCCCGTGTGTTGCAGTCGTTTTCGCTTTTATACGAAACGCAATGCAAAAGTGTTTAGTTCCATTTCTCTCGGATTCTAATTGGCTAGGAGTCTGTTTCTAAAATTACACAGGAAAACTGAACGAGTTATTTATAACCTCGAAGGAAAAACATGGACTCCTAGCCAATTAGAATCCGAATTACTATTCTCTGCGATACCATCATGTCAGTGCCTACGGTTCAATTGGAGTCTATCATGTTTTGACGCAGATTATGCACATTAGAATACAACAAAAGTAAGCATGCTATATATGGGTTGTTTAGATAATTTAATGTAGAAGAAAATGGCACTAAACACTTTTGCATTGCATTTCGTATAAAAACGAAAACGACTGCAACACACGGGAGGGGGTGGTTTACCTCATTCGGAGTTAGATACCTTGTGTTATTATTATACTATAGGGTAAATTTTTTTTCTCAGAAACAAGTGTCTGTGCTCTATAACCAGAGGATTGCAAATAAAACATGATTACGATATCAAATTCTTATTAATATTAGAAAATCTTATACAAATTTCTAATTAAGTGAACTATAACTTAATTGATCATTTTTAAATATAATTTTGAAATCTGATTAGATAAATATTTATGTGAAAATTTTGATATGTCTGATAAATATTCGAAAAACCTATTTATTAAGGTTAATTTTCCCTAGGTTTTACTTGTTCGAGTTGTAACGAGAATCTGGAGTGTACCTGGAATATGGCGTGCCACTCGTCTGAAGATTGTATCGTCCGATCCATTCCAGGATTCAAATTCACCACGCACTGCATCATGGTACTAATTCAGTACACACTGTGCTCGATAAAGCAATTTTGTTCAGGAAATATGTCTATATTAATAATTATTGCTGTTTTTAAGTCGAAAACCCCCAACAATAATTATTTTAATATATGTTTCAGCGACGAATTGATACGGACATATCAAATTGAGTTTAATCAAACGAAGATTTTAGTTTGAAGCCATAGCCGAGCAAATTGAGAGACGCGATATTTCATTGGGCGATCTATTTTAAGTCCAATGTTGAAAAAATCAAATGTTATATTGATCTCCTGGGTCACGTGCAAGTGAATATAACGTTCTGGGTTTTTTTTTCTAGATAGTTGGATATGAGCCAATCAGAGAACCAGGAATTAATCAATCATATGATAAAATAGGTTAATGCAAATACTATTTTTCCCCTTTAAGCAATGTATTTTGAATTTTAACAAGTTTCCTCTAAATTTGGATTTAGAAAGACAACTGTGCTGTAATGAAAATGTTGGCTAAGTCTCATGGGGAAATTTTCTGCTGTGCTGATATAGCCTGCCTACGGACTATTCTTGGGATTTAAGTTACAAAATAAGTTTGTAACTAATTCAAATTAAAGATTTGATTCTTTTGAAATATCAATACATGTAAAGTAAAACATAAAACGAATTGTTGAAATTCAAATAAAACTAATTGTAGTGTATAGTCATAGATATCTGAAAGTGTGTTTTTGTTTCCAGTAGGAAGAAAGAAATGAACATTTTCGTAGATCAAGGAAGTCAAGAATATTTTTGTTTCATAAATTGAGAAGAAGATAATTTCAATTAAAGTATTTATTCTTTATTACAGAGGTTAACCTTGCTGTTGCATTTGTTGCATGAATGCATTAACTCCAACTGCAAAGTAAAATATAATACACATATTCATATGATCTCATTTTGTGTCTCAAAATTGAAAAAAGAGCCAAAGATACTTTAAACGGAACAAAATCAAAATTTACACATTGACAATTACCTTGTTGATTAAATGTCATCGCATTGAATCCAGGGCCACCTTGAAGTCATAAAATTATATTAATTAGATAATGATAATTAAAAATTATTGATTTTTTTATTATTAGATTTGAAAAAAAAGTTATAACTAAAGCTATTCGTCCGACCTGTCGAGTATATTGAGTAAAATATTCACCTCTGACATGCTTTAAGTATAAGGCCAACCAAGAATATGTGAGAAACATGCATGGAAGTTGACATGGAACTGATAAGTGCCAAGATCGTATACCTGAGGACGATGATCCGCTCATCATACTCTGAAAGGCTTGCATCATGGCATTGGGACCTTGCATCATCAATTGGTAAAAGTTACTCATAGGATTGGACCCACCAGATGCTGATCCGCTGGGAGAGGATGATGATCCACTGGAAGATGACGATCCTCCAGATCCACCCATGTTCAATCCCAATCCACCAGAGTTGATACTCAGTGCGCCAGATAAACCAGTCCCCGGTCCTCCATTTAAGTTTCCACTAATACCTACACCACCAATGTTAGTGGAACCACTTAAGCTTCCACTGACCCCTCCGGATCCAGCATTAATATTCCCACTCAGGGTACCAGACCCTGTATTTAATGTACCACTAGCTCCACCACTTACACCACTAGGACCAGCATTGATATTCCCACTAAGAGTACCAGACCCTGTATTTAATGTACCACTAGCTCCACCACTAACACCACTAGGACCAGCATTGATATTCCCACTAAGAGTACCAGACCCTGTATTCAATGTACCACTAGCTCCACCACTAACACCACTAGGACCAGCATTGATATTCCCACTAAGGGTACCAGACCCTGTATTTATTGTACCGCTTGCTCCACCACTCACTCCACCTGGACCGGCATTAATATTACCAGTTAAAGAACCTGCTCCTGTGTTCAGAGAACCGCTGGCGCTTCCACTGACTCCGTTGGGGCCTATCGTTACACCGCCACTCACACTACCAGAACCGGTATTCAAAGAACCGCCTACCCCACCACTGATACCACTAGGCCCTACATTTACATTACCATTCAATGACCCAGCGGTGCCTAGATCTAATGTTCCACTAGCACCACCATTTACTCCATCTGGGCCCGCATTGACATTGCCACTCAAGGAACCAGACCCTGTGTTTACAGTTCCACTAGCACTTCCGCTAACACCGCTTGGGCCAGCATTAAAGCTTCCGCCAATAGAGCTGTTTCCAATTCCTACGTTAGCGCTCGCCGAGACACCATTCTGATCAACACCTACACTTCCTATAGGAGTATTGACAGACACCCCATCCAAAAACAAACGTTTTTGCACTGTAAAACCATATTCAAAAACCCAAATTAGTTTAACCTAATTTACGATGCAACATATTATAGTCTGTCCCAAGATATTTATGCTGCACATTTGGACGATTTTTAATAAAAATACACATACCTGTGGAAGAAGTGCAATTGAAATTGATGAAAGGGAAATTTTCCAAGATAACTTCATTCACATATTAAAGTTATCATTTTTCCCTCGTAAAAATTCAAAGGAACGAAAACAAATTTCCTACGGAGATTCATAGTGGGGAATGTTTACATCTTTCCGGAAGTCACTCGGATTACCTCGCACAATTTTTCAACGTTATCATCCGAGCATATTAATGGCTGATGCAATGCAAAATCCCCGTTGACTTTCTATTTTGAGCCTTTGTATTGAAACCTGACAAGCTAGAGGGGGCGTTTTAAAAAATGAAAATTTTGGTATTTTTTCATATAATTGAATGAACATCGTCTGAATCAAGAGGTATTTATAAATTTCGAATGATTTAAGAAAATATGCGGAAAAAATATCTTGGGACAGACTAAAGTAATCAACCTCATAAATTAGCAATTGCAGTCCTCCTGGGAAGGTTTTATACAATATTTCACGCTCTTAGAGTTTAGAAGTCCTCTCTTTTATGAAAAGTAGAAAATGCATAATGGAATTTTTTCAATCATTTCATCGGTTGAAATGATGTTTTACACAAGGCATACTTAACTGGTGATCTGATATACGTACGATTTAACAATTTCTTAGATTTTTTTATCTTAAGAAAAGACATTAACACCTACTGCATCTCCAAAACTTTTTATGTAATACATGTACTTATTCATTGGTATAGTTAATTTCATTAACCTGATAAAGCGTCGTAACAACTTCCTTTTATAACCCGGAAGCCTCGGCTGTCCTCCAATCTTTTAGCAGAAGTAACGTCGACGTTTGCGCATAAAAGTTTCGAAGCTGAAAACGTGAGATTGATTTTAAAACAAACTTAAAAAATCGATCTTCAGTCGTCAATAAATCTTCTACTTTAACACTTTAACAATTAAAATGAAAATTCGCATCGACTCATTCCTTTATATTTTTTTTAACCACTCTGACAAGTTATTATTTTTTTCTTGATTAGCAAAATGCTACGTTTATTTCTTATATAAAAAATGAAAACATTTTAGTTAATTATCTATTCGCGAAATATTTTATTTATAAGTGAACATTATAGTATAACGTAGTTTTCCAGTGTTCTGTTTAATACTCATCAATTAAATGCACTCAATCATACTGACCGTGCTTTTGCATGCATGCACAGTACTCGGATTGTGTTGTTTCCGCAAATACGGATATGAGCAACACCACTACTGGTATCAACATTTTTGCTGTAAGAGGTAATGTCCTAAGTTTGTGATGTCCAGTTCCACAGATAAGAACACGAGAACAGAGGAATTCTTATCATCTCTACTAAGTAAGATGAATTGGCTTAAGTCAGGCACATTTACGGGATGGAAATTAAGGGAGTGAATTATAAATGCTATTGACACTGTACCAGTAATTGGTCAAAGGCTAAATGATTATAAAGGTAGCGATCATCGCAAAAAAATGCATAACCCGCGTTAGCGGGTTACGTATTTTTTTCTGCAATGTCGCCACTTTCATAACCCGCATTAATCACCAAAGAAAGCATTTTATTTTTAAAATGATCAAAAGCATTTATGTTAATTATGTTTAATCTTAGTTATTGTATTAAGTAACTGTAAAGTGATTGTTCTTCTGTACACATCAACTGACTCTCTTATTTATAATATTGTTAATTTACATAAGATATTAATAACGTGTAATTTTTTACATGAAAATTCAAAGAATTTGAAAGCATTTGATCGTCTAAAATACATTGATGGTAAATAGGCTTTTTCTATATTCTTTCAAATCTGGACATATCATAATATAGTGATATCCATCGCCAATGTTATTTTTACATAAATTACAAAATCGTTAATTTCTAGGTACATTGTTCCATCTGCCTGTCTCAATCGGCAGTTTAAGGTTGGTTGTTCTAAATCTAAGTAATGTAGCAATGTTATTAATATAAGCACCAGAGTTTATGTAATTTCTAGATACAAAAATATCATTGGTAAACAAGTTATAGATCATTACATCGTTTATATTGATTATAGTGTTATAACTGCCGTAGCTTTCAACACACTTTACAAGCCAAAAATATGTGTAATGTAAATATATTTTAATGTTCAATATATGACTATATATGATAACCCCCCCCCCCAAAAAAAAAAATCACCAGTACCCCTAAATCGGTGGTCATGAATTTCAAAATTCCAGATGAATCCTTTCTGTTCATCACAGGAGTGTACTTGAATGCCTGCTAGTGTTTTATACATGTAATGGAAGAAAGTTAAACTATTTGACCGCCCTCTAGCCCTGGGAATATTAATCCAATTTTTGGTAGAGATCTCCCTGCTCATCGGATCCTATCCATGCACGAAGTTTTTAACAGAATTAAAGAGGAAGATTTTTAAAGAATGAATGAATACTCAAAGACCCTATAATATAACAAGAGCTCCACTTTAAATTGAGTCAATCTTGCTTCATGATATGATACAAATCATAATATACATAATGTATCATATGATACATGATGCAACATATACAAACACTATGTAATACGATATTGTATAATATCATACAATATTGTATAGTATGATTTACACAGTAATATCAAATTATATAACATTGTATCATATCACTTGATACAATATTCTCTCATATGATATTATATGATGTTATATTGTATAATTTTTTCATCATATCTTGTGATTGCAATTGTGATATTTACATGATTTGAACGAAGATAGTCATATCAATTATAT
Source organism: Magallana angulata (assembly GCF_025612915.1). Classification (NCBI taxonomy): domain Eukaryota; kingdom Metazoa; phylum Mollusca; class Bivalvia; order Ostreida; family Ostreidae; genus Magallana; species Magallana angulata. Next base: position 27,464,294 of record NC_069111.1, on the reverse strand, counting down.
AATAATGTATAAGATATTATGACAATAGCTTTACTTATATCATATCATGATCTTGATCATTAACTATAATTTGCATAATTATTGGTCATGTTGATAACACCTTGTCTCAGTGAGTTTTGTAATCAAAATCAATATCAAACAAAAACATGTCTGTCATTAATTAATATTAAGTTTACTTATCTGAACATGCATTAGAATAAGAAAAAACGTAAAGACTCTCTTTCAACTGAAAATAGCCATACATGTATGTATGCCGAGTTGGCCACGAGAGATGAGGATAATTAGCGATGACTTGATGTACACTGCATGGTGTAGGAAGATAAAAATATGTTTAACACAAACTGTGAAAGGGTAAGGGTGAGTTCCAGTCTCACATATGGAAGGGGGGTAGAAATCAACCATAGATGATTATTATACTTTCATGTTAAATACTAAAATCTTATTGGTTTAGACGCAGTTGATAATCCGTTCTATTACCCTCAACCTTAGCAGCACACTTGGCAACGGGTAACACAACGAATTGTTACATGCGCGTAAATTATGCGCGTACGGTTCGCCGTAAAATTAACTTCATTTCTATATAAAAGCAGTAAAATTTTCTCTAAAAGTAAGACATTCAGTATAATAAAATAAATAGTGCCTGCTTGGGAGGGTGTCAATTTCAACAGTTACCCTCCCAAGCAGGCACTATTTATATAATATCACTTGTAGAGGATGGTTTAACAACTCCACTGCTGTCTCATTCTTATGTCCCCTTCTATTCTAAACATGATGTTAGTAATAGCTGAATGGATTTTTGGCTAGGTAATGGGGCACGTCTCCCAATATGGGGGAACCTACTGGAGATTATGTTTCAGTGTTCTATTCCTCGTCAGAAATAATTTAATTGTTAATTCTATCTTTTTCATTTTCATCTTCTCTGGAGGTCCTAAAAATTCACAACAAAAATCTTAAAATTCAATATCATTCACATAAACTTTTAAAATGCATCCAAGCCCATTTTCTCTCTCTCTCTCTCTCTCTCTCTCTCTCTCTCTCTCTCTCTCTCTCTCTCTCTCTCTCTCTCTTTTTTAACATACACTAACAACACTGATAATGTTTATCACATGTTCAACTCAATATGCGTTGGATAACACTCATGTAATAGTTCTGTTTATATTACACTGTTTATTCTTACCTAACATGACGTCATAATTAAAATACCGTAGGTTTAAGTCAGATGATTGACAAAGAATGAAGAAGTATCAAAATGTAACAGTTGAAAAGTGTAGAGTAAATCTGGGTTATAAATCTGAAGCATTTAATGCTGTTTATATATATATATATATATATATATATATATATATATATATATATATATATATATATATATATATATATATATATAGCTCGAAAAATGACAGGTTTGATGTTTGTTAAGCTTGGCACTTTTTCTCCCTGCATAAAGTAGTTGACGTTTCTAAAAGATTGGAGTTTAACAAAAGACGTGGTATTAATAACATATTCTAGCCATCTTTATATCACCCATGATAAATATATACATTAAAGCATCCTTAAAAGTTAACAAATATGGGAAATTTATTTCCTGCTAGAATATAAATAAAATTCATATATCAGATTCCTCAACAGGTCTGTGCATGGGCTATAGTGCTCAGGTGACCGTTAAGGTGGAATAACACACCTGGAAAAAGTCACTCAAATTAACAGGACATTATTTGATAATGAAATATATAATGATAAATAAACTGTACATATGTCAAATAAGCGAAGAATTTGCAGTTTGGGGATAAAAAATGAATATTAAAAATAATTATTTCAGTAAGTAACAACAAAAGTCCCTGCGAGATTCGTACTCTGGATGTACAGATCACAAGTCCAACACTTTATCCACTCGGCTATGGAGTAAATTACATATTATAGTCAATAAATTCCTTTTAATAAAACGAAGTGTCGTTTCGATCAGCGGTCAGCCATTTTGTGATGATGTGTTATTCAACCTTAAAGCTTGTTAGCGTCTTGTTCTTATTACTGCATGGAAAATGCAACCGAGTGCTTATGAATAAAGCCATAATATATATTTTTCATTGCAACTATATACCCAAATAGACAAGTATCAAATAAAATGAAATATAATTTCGGATTTACATAGTGGAAATCTTCATATTGCGAAGATGGCAAAAAATATGAGAAAAAAATAGAAGCTATGTCGCTTCTCACCTTAAGGCACACACTTTGTCGATACACAAGATACTATCATAGTTAACAAATACCATTGAAACACTTGAGGGGTCCTCTGCTAATTTGTTTTTGAGTCGGAATCAATTAGGCTAGTTCTCTCGGCTTTGGTCAAGAACATAGCAGAATACATTAAGTCTTTGGAACCATGTTTTTCCAAAAGATACAAAGATCAACTGAGGACATTCGGTATTATTGCGTAACCCTCCGCTTACAAGTATACAGTCAGTATTTCTTCACTTCATAAATACCATCTTACTCGGTTTTCCTTATCTTTGTTCCAATGATTTTATACTGTTACCAAAGATAACATACTTTTACATTGCGAAATTCAAAACTCAGTACTTCCTCGCCGAAAACAATCTTGAATTTGCGTGTGACATTTTCTAAGTATTATCCAAACGTATTCAACCTGACAAATATGATCTTTTTTGTTTGGGGTGAGTGAATTTTTTTGTGTAAGATATAGCACTTTCACAGCCATCATCTTTTGATTGATTTGATCTCCTGACATTTTCTTATTTCATTATTTTCTGATCCTGGATTTTTTGTTTTTCGTCTGTAGCAACATTTGTCGCATTATCCAATTTACCGAGCAGAATTGAAGGTAAGTAAGATATAGAAAATGCTTTTTGTAAAAATTAACTCAAAGAATAACACAACCTTGCATGGAAAAAAGGGATGTACTTATTCGACCAATTATTCCTTTTCAATCATAAATTAAAATGGTTAGACTACTGTCAATTAATCAGTTCTATCCCTGATTAGTTTTTCCATGGTCATGTGTATATTTGAACAGCTCTCCAGTGTCTGAGATGTTCCAATACTTTTGAGCCCCGGTTGTGTAACAGAATAGAAGCATGCAACAAAGGAGAGGTACGCACAAAATTGATTCACCGTTAGCAATTCAACGGGGGCGCCGTCTTTTTTTTAATTTTAGATTCCGACTTTAAGCTTATTTTCGAGATTTGCATGACCGATTTATGGCCAATCATGGAGTGGTCTTTACCGATGTATTATAAATGAAACATTAACGATACCCATAGCTACAGTTGTTATATCTAGTTATTGTGAGAAGTGTGTGTGTAGGTATGTGGGGTGAGGCTGTACAGGACAGATAATGGAGATACCAGCTTCTGGACTGGATGCATGTCTTCTTTGGTAAGAATATCATGTATATATTTTTTTTCGACCAGTAATCGGTAATTACCTACGCTTGTGAAATTAAATTGTGGTGAATTTTTTTCATGATCTAATCAATATTTATCATCAACGAATTTGGCATACTGTAAACCAGCGTTTGTTCGCGTGCGAAATTGCGATAATAATTCGTCACGAATAAAAGTTGGTTTACAGTACTTCCTGTGTGCATGTGAAAGGCAATTTTTCCAAAATAAACACGTTCAACAAAATGTTAAGTTGTGTCTGTTTAGTTGTCAGCAAACAAAATACAACTTTATAAATAGACAAAATTTAAAGTTTAACCTTCAGAAATAAACAATACATATTTATTTAATTCACTATATAGAAAATTAAAAAATAAGCGCCTTCTCGCAATTCCGTCTGCTTGAGATCAACTATCAACATTTATGGCGAGGATGGTTGTTCCAAATCTAGGAATTATAATAACGAATTAAAAGCATATACACTTTTAAGGTAATACTGCTGTTCAAATTTGGTAACGATGAGTTTACAATTAACACACGTGCATGATCGGTCATCAGAATAAGCATAGAAAACCAACGATATGAGTAGTGTATCAACTCCTTCGTACGATTAAATATTCATATATAAATATTTGTATTATGGTTTATTAATTACAATGTAGTACAAAATCGATACGTAGTGTTATCACAGGCAAAGACACTGGATAATGTAAATATGTCCATATATTTACATTTTCCAGTGTCTTTTCCTGTGATAACGCTGCGTATCGATTTTGTACTATATAACTCATAAAGCCAAATTGAGGCGCCAGCGGGGTTTGCTTATTCATATTTAATTAAAGATTTAATCGTACGATGGCCTAAAATTATATAAATATAAGGAATAAGGAATCATTCTTTGGGTATTATGAGGTGATAATTTCGGTCGGGGCGTGATCAAATCTATCATAAAGCCCTTCTGGCTTTATTGGATTTGATCACGCCCCGACCAAAATTATCACCTCATAATACTCAAAGAATGACTCCTTATTCCTTATTTAAGTACCTCACATGCTATCCAGTTACCACAACATTTACAAAGGCGCACAAACATACTATTATTTGTCGACATATCAACTATATTCGTCCACGATCGTGTCTCCTTGCATGGTTATGCCCAGTTTCATATTCAAGCGATTTAACTCACATTAAGACATGTTATTGTGAATCTTGCTGCGGAGTGAATAACATCACAAGCTTCCCTTTCGTTTTCAATGCAGCCGGTTCAGAATTCAACTCTCTATTTGTGTTTAATCCATTAAATTCAGCTCTGTTCAACTAAAGGCGCATCCATTTTGAAAATTGTTGCTGTTGTTTTGTATTCATACGCGCCGCTTCATTTTCATTATTTACATTTCTTATCAATGACACTTCACAATTTATGATTTGAAAATGTTTTATCTAATGATAACGCACAGCGATGAAGTTTTCCGGTCAATTTTTTCCTTTGATATGGCGACCAATAGAAAAATTATAAAATTCATTTCTTAAATCAGAATAAACATTTTGTTGCCAGGACTGCACAAAGACTGTCAACAGGACAGTGATCAACTCGAAGCGGGACGGTTCTTCTCATATCCCGGGAGTGGTCCTGTGTACGGAATGCTGCGTGGGGGATCTGTGTAACAGCGAGGGGTGCGGAGCCGTCGGTGAGTGTTTATGCAACATAACCTATCACACTTTTGGAACATCCTGCGCAACATTTTAATGCTACCACCGGGGTACTGCCGGGTTCTTATTTTGCTTGCAATGCAAATTATTTGTTGAGTTCTTATTTTTCAAACGTGTTTTTAAGAAAATGTAAATTTTCTTAGGTTACCCGACCAGCAGAGGCCCATTGTGTTACGATTGTCGTGATATACACGCCCCGCACGACTGCCATAAAATTGCTCCTTGCAGCTCTAACGAGGTGAACTTTGCTATAAAAAAAAGTCTGTCCCAAGATATTTATGTAGCACATTTGGACGATTTTTAATAAAAGTACACATACCTGTGAAAGAAGTGCAATTGAATTAGTTGAAAGGGATAATTTCCAAGATAATTTCATTGACACATTATCATCTTTCACTCGAAAAAATTCACAGGGACGAAAAAAAGTCTTACGGAGATTTATAATGGGGAATGTTTACATCTTTTTTCCATTCGGAATACACTCCGAATACATCGCACAATTTTACAACGATATCATCACCTGGCTTCCTGCAATACAAAATTCCCGTAGGCATCACATTTCTTGGCATTATATTGAAACCTCATAAGCTAACAGGGGCGTTTCGACTGAGAAATCTTGGAAATTTTTCATACTTTTGAATGAACACCGTTTGAACCCTGAGGTATTTATAAATATCATGCAATTAAGCAAAATATATCTTGGGACAGAGTTTTATTTTATAATTTTAAATTGCTACATTTATCTGTTTCTATAAAGAGTGCTACTAGATATATACAAAAGAACATTTCTTTTGAAATACATGTATAAATGTGTTGGCATGATAGTAAAATAAGCCCCAGAAAATGTGTAATCAATTTGAAACTGTCATATTTTCTCAGAAATGCTTGGTAGAAGAAAGAACGGTGTTTGGACAGCGGTATTTTACCAGTAGGTGCGAGCATGGACAGGTAATTGTATTTATGTACAGAAATTGGTTCACGGTGGTCCATGCTAAGGCTATTTTTGGGAACTGCATGTGGATACATTGTACCGATATAACAATCCAAGTCTGAATGGCCCTGGGGGACAACCTAACCCTATATAGTATTGTTGTTACCATTACTATAGTACATGTATATGATGGCATATTTCTGCCCCATACATACAAGATGAAACCATGACAACACGCATAAAACTTATGTAAGCATGCAATATAATTACATGTAGTTTTAGATGCAAGATCAAGCTACGAATATTTTATTAGGATCTGTTTCTGAAATTGGAAAAATTTACTTCTATATAGGCAGTGTCTGACAGTATGCATGCAAATTACTTTATAATTGTGTGCCTTATTTATGTCGATATTAAAACATGTAAACAGATTTATTCATGTTTTTATATACCAAGAAACGAGTTAACTAAGTATACTTATATAATGAATAAATATCAATGTCAACATGCGATAAAGTTATATTTTACATGCTTAATATGTATGTCAATATACGAAATAATTATGTAAAAATGCGACAAATCATGTCAACATACATGTACGAATTGTATCTACTTGTAACACATTAATGTCAACATGCGAATATTTAAATTCTATATTCAAGATAATTATGTCAACATCAAAAATAACTGTGTTAACATGCCAAAAACCCCCCCAAAACCAAAACCAAAAACAGTACATGTTTATCAGCAAGCAAAATAATTATGTTAGCATGCAACTTATATCATATGTATGTCAATATACGAAAAAAATATGCAAACTTACGACAAATTATGTTAACATACAAATTAATTGTGTTTACATGCAACAAATTTATGCCAACGTGGGATTAATTAGGTCTACATTCAAGATAATTATGTCAACATCCAAAATAAGTAAGTTAACATGCAGCATATGTCAACATTCGATAAAAGCATGTAGATACATGTATGCGACTTCTTTATGTTGACATGTGAATTATTAATATCAACAAACGAGTTAATTCTGACTACAAGCAAAAAAATAATGCAAGCATACAAGATAATTATACTGACATGCGGCTCAGTATCTACAGAAGTGAAAACTATGTTTTATGGTAGCACACTTCTGCAAATGAATTATGGTTAGCATGCTTGAAATGTATGTCAACATGCTAGATAATTATGTTACATGTACATGCGACAAATTATGTCGACTTACAAATGAATCATGTCTATTTGCAAGGTAATTGTGTCAACATGCGAAATACGTGTATTTGCTTTTTTATGTTAACTTCTAAGCTATTTATGTCAACATCTGAGATTGATTATCTTAATTATGTCAACATACGAGGTAATAAATAATATTGATGTGAACTTATTTATGTCTTCATGCGAGAGAATTGTATTTCATTGCAGCATCTTGAAAAGGACAAGTCTCATGCCAACATATTTAGCTTCGTAGGGACCTAAGTTCGTGTGTTATCTTAATCATACGAAAGAAAATATGAATTTATTAACCTAATTTATCAATTCGTGGAAGATGTTAATTCGTGGATGATAGGTACCCACGAATTCCACAAAAAATTGAGCGACCACGGAATCTAACGACTCCTAAGTAACTCGCCTGTTGACATGAATATCTTGCATGTAAACATGCTAGTAATTGAATGGCATGTTAATAATGAAGTCCATCGCATAACGAGATAATTATCTTGCAAATTACGCGCACGCTGTCTGATACTGGCGTCAGTAAGTAAATTTAATTTTGGGTTATTTACCTATAATAATATCAGATACATATTTTTTAAGATTGCGGGTAAGGGCAGAAATATGTCACTATATTATTATAGTTAAATAATATGTTTTACGGGGCAACCGTTGGGGCGAGCGCAGCATGTGATCAAATAATGAATTATGATAAATCAATAAAAATAAAAGTATCAACGTAACGTAAATGAATTTGAATGCAAAAAAAATATAAACATGCCTATTTTTTCTATTAAATTTCATTATTCATAATTTATAAGATTGTTTATTTATTTAACTCAGATACAATGTTGTTGAATAATAAAGATTTTAACATAATGTTTATTGCAGTTTATTTCCTCTTTTCTTGCAGCAGACATTTTTCTTAAACTTACATATTAAAAATTGACTTATCATGGAGCCCCCCCCCCCCCCGTTTTAAAAAAAAAAATAATTAACGTATAAAAAAAATTTGCTGATCATATGAGAAAAACGGTTTTGGACCCCCCCCCCCGGAGGATGTAATAAATATGAAAATAAAGATACCATTGAGCAGTTAAAGAGCTAAATGCATACTACGCACTCACCATTCCTCACCCGGATTAGAATTTCCCTGATTTTGAGAATTTCTTTTTCATTTTGCTTGTAAATATTTTTTGAATGATGCTACCGCGCCCCCTTTTAAAAAACGTTCCTGGAAATTACTGTAAATATATCGTGAATAAAATAAATGTGAGCATTCATCCAAATGAGAGCAAGTTACAACTGTTTCCTATTTAAAAAAAAAAGATGTCCCCATTCGTTAGCTTTGCAAGATTTTGAGAAGTTTTTGGTATTTATATTTCAGCAGATTTACAATAAATATTTAGAGTAATTTCCCCTTATTGTGACGTCAGAGTTCACGTCGGTCAAGTGTCGTCTGTGTCTTTGAAAAAACCCTGAAGAAAAAAAACTAAGTGAAATATACTGTTTTGTTTACTTAAAAAGCATGATATTCTTGAAATTACACAATTTATCTGTTTCTCAAAAGTTTTACTTTGATTCTCGCGAGAAGGAATCAAGTCTAGTGAGATCGTCCGACATTGATAAATTGCATTGTGGGTCGAAATTTACTGACTCCGAAAAATTCTGTAGAAATCCATTGTGACGTCACTCGAAAGGAACGACAACTCTGTTAGTCTTATGTAATGGTTTTATTTACTATGCATGATGTACATAGTCTTTTATCTTGTTCTCGTGAGAGTGTGAAATGGGAAACCATATTTACAGGGAATTACTGGGACGATTAAAACAAGGCATTACTGGTCCGATTTACTGACGCCAAAAAAATCCGTTGAATGAATGTGCAACTAGTCCGAATTTTCTATTCACACATGCCTTGCCGGTAGAGCTCGCTTCGCGCCGGCGCTGCGCGCCGGCGAGCTGCGCTCGCTATAATGTCATATATTTCTTTTTACGATTTTGATGTTTAAATTGTATGGGTGAAACTAAAAAACTATACTGAAAAAAAACCCACAAATAACAACTGAAAATAATATATTTTTCAGACGTGCGAGTCCCTTGCCCTGTATCCCTCAGCATTTGGCAGACGACGAGCTGTCGGCGATAAGTGTCATCAATGTTGCCATGGCGACCTGTGTAATAACAACTGTAACCTAGGTATGGCCCAACACAGTTAAGCATTTCGAATTCTAGTTATGCATTATTTCGTAAGAGTTAAAAAATGAAACAAAGATACCTAATTATCCAAATCATTGATTTTTTAAATGAATTTATATAGTAAAACATTTATTGAAAGGGTTATTTCAAATCTACGCGCTTACCAGCCGGTATTACTGAATCTTAGATGATTTGATATCGAAAAACCTCTCTTAATTATATGAAGGGTTTTCAATTTATTTGAGCATTATTATTTTTGTTGTCGAAAAATCAAACCTTACCGTAGAACATATTTGTTATATTTTACAATCCTTCTATTTATACTTACATGTACCATACATCACAACCAAAAAATGTTTTGTTCATTTAGGGAATAAATAGAATATTTATTTGTTTTATACGATATAAAATGGTTTGGGGCAGTTTACGCTTTATAAACCGCGAAGCGGTTTATAAAAAAGCGTAAACTGTTTCAAACCATTTTATATCGTATAAAACTAATAAATATTGAATTCATTGCTTATAATTTATTTTTTTACTCTTCATTGTAGAAAAAACGGTCATTTGACCTTTAAAATGACGTTAAATTATACAAAATTCAAACGTAACGTCAGGCGGATTGATACGGTTTTTGACGTTACGTTTTACTATGACGTAGACAACATTTTTAATACGATATAAAGTAATTTTATAGCCAATCAGAAAACGCGTTACAACCAGAATTAAATTATTTTAAAATAAAGACCTTCAGTATAATAAAAAAAAATAGTGCCTGCTTGGGAGGGTGGTGTTATTTCGACTGTTTCCTTCCAAAACAGGCACTATTTTAGATTGCTCTTTTAAACAACATCCTGGTAATAGGGAAAATGTTTTATAACCTTGTCTACGCGGGTTACAGTATTATATACTTAGGGTGCTTTCCATTTAACCGGCATCGCCGGATTTGCCGATGTTGCCTTCGTCGCCGATTGCTGGAACGCGCGTCGCCAGCGAGCGATTGTGGCAACGCAATATGCCGTTGCCGATTAGGAAACAATATGGCGTCGAGGTTATCAAATTCTACAAAACCAGTATTTCTAAAACTACAATTTGTCTTACTACATTGAAATACATTAAAACTGCAAATAGCCAAAATTTCTGGATCAAATTTTAAGATAAGTATCAGTTTCAAGCTGCAATCGTCATCGTTGGATCATTGTGACGTTGCCAACCGTTCCATTAACGTCACCGTTTCCCGATAACGTCGCCGGCGAGGCAACGTTAATGGAAAGCGCCCTTATTCTGCAATGCTTGCACCCTTCATGCCCGCACAAATACTGTTAAATAATTTAATTCTGGCTGTAACGCGCTTTCTGATTGGCTAAAAATTATTTTATGTCGTATAAAGAATGTTGCCTACGTCAAAGTAGGATTAACGTCAAAACATGTCAATACGCCTGACGTTACGTTTGAATTTTGTACAATTTTACGTCATTTTAAAGGTCAAATAACCGTTTTTATCTGCAATGAAGAGTAAAAATAAATAAGTTATAAGCAATGAATTCAATATTTATTAGTTTTATACGATATAAAATGGTTTGAAACAGTTTACGCTTTTTTATAAACCGTGCTTTTATGAATTTTACGGCGAACCATGTAACATTTCGTTGTATTACCCGTTGCTAAGTGTGTTGTTAACGCTGAGCGTAATAGAAAGGATTACAAAGTAATCATTTTAAATAATGGGTAAGCTAGCGCTGTAGCCATCTTAAAATACAAAAGAAGATTTGTTAACCATTGGTTTAATTTTTTTAATCGATTTTAATAATAATTAATAGGAAGGCACTGGAATTGTGTTTTGGGTGGGTTGGGGCAGTCTCAATTCAAAATGGTGAATTAAGCGTAGGCTTCACGTAGGCGATGGCATAACTCATAAACTGTGTTTTAATCATTCTGTATTTATAGTAAATACTTTCGATTTTGAGGTTAGAAAAAATAAGAGATTAGGAGAACCATTGGAACTGTTTGGAGCAATCGTATCTACTCGGGCCTTTCCGGTAAGCTCGGAAAACATATCCGATGTTGTTTTCCGAGCTTAAAGGTGGATAACGAAAGCTAGCTTTTATCATTTTTTAAGAAATAACCTAGCATTATAAGACCTAAGATACTTTTATTTTTTGGCATTTACAACAAAATACAAAATTTTAGAACATACGTAGATGATAAAACAAAAGCGCTCGCTCTGGCAATGCGATCTGGAATATCAACTTTTTTTCATGGATCTAGTACTGGTCAATGTGAGAGCAGACTTTATAACAATATGTATTTTTAAAATTACAACATTTGACTATTTTCAGCAAATGGGGTAACTGCATCCAGCACAGCTCAAACAGTGATGTCAACAACGTCTGCCCCCGTGTCGTCTAATGTCGCCTTCTTTGCAAAATCCACGTCAGTTTCATCCAGTGGACGCATTATATTCAACCAAACCTCGGTTAATATAGGCGGTGGATATAACGCTGGGTCGGGGCTATTTACTTGTCCTCACGCGGGCATTTACATGTTTGCTTTCGGAATTGATTCTCATGGCCACAGCGTCCAAACGTATTTGACAAGGAACGGTCGTGCTGTCGGCGTGGCAGCAATCACTGATCCAAAGATGTCGTCCATTGACGACTCCAGCACCGCTTTTGTCGTGCTGCGTCTGAACACGAACGACGAAGTCGTCGTACAACGGGCTGGCAGCCAAGACCCAAATAACGGATTCTTCGCTGGTTGGCAAATCAGTCCTCTGGACAGTAAGTCACTTGTTTTATGCGGGAAACATTTATTTGATTTAGATACAACGTGAAAATTGAAGATGTCTTATAGAATAAGATTTGAGAAAACTGCTCTTTGTTTGTTGGTTTGTTTTGTTATTTTTACAAGTGCATTGTTTGATATTACATGTGTCTCATTTTTAGTTGACGCAGTAGCTTTCACGGTAGCGCTGAACAACAGCTACTCTTCAAGCCAGATTCCTTTTAACAGCGTCATCTACGACAACAGGGGAAGCTATCAGTCCACTAACCAAAGCTTTACGGCCCAAGAGTCTGGGTTGTACGTCATTGGGCTGACTGGAGAGCAAACCGGGGGCCAATACAGTGACCTAGGCATTCAAATCAACAGAAACACGGGTACCGGTCTTAACGTAAGTGTTATTGATACATGTATAACGTAAGTATAATTATTATATATATATATATATATATATATATATATATATATATATATATATATATATATATATATATATATATATATATTATATATATATATATTAGTAATTTCTTTATGACAGCTTCACTTTTTTTTCGACTTTGAAAGGTATAGTCCAATTCAGATCATCAATTACGCGAATGGCGTTTATGAAATAAAAATAACGTAAAGTCAATTGTCAATAATTTAAACTTTATTTGAACAAAATGTGAAAATTATTTTATTGTAGTTAATATGAAATATATTTTATCTATCTTTGTATATGATCTATCTTATCTATCTTTGTATATTATGAGTTGGCCATTGGGGTCTAACATGATCAAATCTATCATAAAGCGTTTGATCCCCCCACCAAAATCATCACCCATAATACTCGAAGTCAAGACTCCTTATTCCTTAGAAACATTAATCACATTTCATAATCATGTGGAAAATGTAAATATATTTATCACAAAGTGTCGAATGTTTTATTGATTTAATAAATTCTCGATATTCTAAAAGGTTACATTGACGTCACACCGGTATACTAAGTGAACCAGTAATTAACCAATCTCGGTAAATAACATGTACGTCTCAGCAAGACTCTGACATGAGTATTCCTCTTTCTTAATCAGACATTTGCAGATTCAGAGGGTATCCACTCGGATTCGTCTGCTTCTCTCGCTGTCTTCAATCTAAACTCTGGAGATAATGTCCGCGGGGCAGGCAGTCACTTTGTTGGGTACAGAGGGACAACAACATTTTCCGCATATAAAGTTTCAAGTATTTAACTTTAACAATTATTTGATTGATCTTAAATCAAATCATTACTAATAAGAATGTAGTGCTTGTTTCTTGATACCTTTCATTGTCTTTCCTTTATTCAAAACCGGTTGTTAATTAGTACAGAACTAATTATTTTCCTTGTTTTGACCACTCCAGAGAATATCAAATTTTAGAGATGTAGTCTTTATCGAACTTTTTTAAATGCATGTACCTGAATTGAGTCTTAAAGATATCAAGAGGCCCATGAAACACATCTCTTACCTTCCACTCAAGGTTAAAGCTGAACACCGCATGTAAATAGGCACTGTACGCCATATTTCTCCTTCATCACTGCTGTCCCTTCGACTCCTATATAAGGATCAGACCTCTAAACAGTTCCAAGTACTTCGCTGTAGAGGTCTCACCTGTGTGGACGTACATCTTGTCTCGCCGTGTTACTCGGTCGCGATAAAATTATCAATGGACTTTATATGGTTTGAGCCTAAAATGGCCCCCTTAAATGAACATGGCCATTTTACTGTAATTCTTTGTTTTATTTGTTCAAATATACATTTGAAGTTTTTTCATAATTTTCATTTTCATTCTAGTGCCAACAATTTAAAACTATGACATCAAAAAATTTTACCTTTTACCGCCATTTCCGCATTTTTAGCATAAAACGGCTTGTTTTGAGGCAGTTTTTCTTTAAGGAGACATTGAGCGACTGCTTGAACAAACAAAATATTTTTACCAAAGATGTATCTCTACAGTACTTATAACTGACAAAAAGTTCGCTCTTGTTTAAAGAGTCGCTCTATATTTTCAATTCGAAAAAAGATAAGAAAAATGTCAATTTTGGACTGATTTTGATTGAATTATAAAAATAGCGTCACTTCTGACGTCATATACTCCCAGTGAGTGCATATAAATCAAATAAATAGGTGAAAAACATATTTTATGTCAGCTCTTTTATAAAACAACACAACAAATTAATGTACCTGAATCACTTTAAAAATAGCGAATTGTGGGGGCCAAAATTGAGTAATATCATATATAGTTCTTTTACACACTTTTTTCAAGCCAGGAGAACAGTAACATCAAAAGAATTGGTCAATGCATTATTTGCAAACAGAATATGCACATAAAATAAGAAATAAATGCATAAAATCCAAAGACAACAGAAGGAATACTACTTGTCGGCCACGAGTTTCAGGTGTGCAATCAGGTGTAACGAAATAGAAAGGTTTATATACCAGGTACGCTATTTACGAGCGGTGTTCAGCTTTAAGGTTTTTTTTAGAGGAAGATATTTGGAAAAAACCCAATAATTCATAATTATGTCTCAATAAATAAAAGGATTTGCCCTTCATTTTAACAAATTGAATCTGCCTACTCAATAATACTCTCTGCCAAATTTGGTTGGAATTAGCTCATTGGTTTTGGAGAAGTACATATATGTAGTTGCTTTCAGCTCAGATGAGCAAAAAAAATTCTTTGCCGTTCTTTATACCAAATTCTAAAAGATTAAGATGACCTTTATATTGTATTATTTTTAGTATCAGCTTTCACTTAATTCTTCTAACTCTTTTGTTCTATATTTCATAGTTTATGACAATGGTATCTAAATTCTAATAGGACCAGAACATATGCAATAAAAGTCCAGACTCATTGAACATTCCATAAACAAAAAGATATGTTTGAATAAAACCCTGTGGTTGATAAATTTTATGATTTTTACCCGACGAGTTGTGAATATTCTTAAACAGACAGCCAGTTATAGATAGGTGTCATATACCATCACGAATAAATTTTATCACATGTTTAAATCCTATTTTTAATCAATATTTTATAGGCTTTTTGATACGAAGTTTGTAACGTTTTCAAGTCAATCCGCCATATACTGAGCCAAACAAATGAAAAATTCTATCATTTTACATAGACAGATCAATGCCAGCTTACACTGCGTTACTGTCAAGCGACACATCCAGTACCAACATAGTGTTCAATGACGTTATCGTAAATACGCACCACGACTATGATCATCTGACGGGTGAATTCACGTGCAGCGTGCCCGGGACCTACCTCTTCACGTGGAATGCAGTAACCAATGGCCATTCTCTCAGAACACGGCTGGTTATTCAGATCAAAGGAGGGTCTACTATCACCGCTTTAGACATCGTAGGAGAGGAGAATAAGGGTGACGAGTATGATAGCAGCACTGGGGTGTTTATATACTCTCTCAATTCCGGGGACACTGTCAGAATTGTGAAAACTACGGGGACAGTGGAAGGAGGATATTCATCCTTTTCTGGGTGGATGCTTTTTTAATTTATGTTGTCATGACAATAGGAATAAAAGACTTAATATTTGTTCGTGTTTTTTTTATTAAGGCGTCGAGCTAATGCTCGGCAGCCTTCTAGCGATCGTCTGGATTGGCAATCGTCCAAAAATTCACGCGCTGCACCGCCTTTTAAATGCGCATAAGAAATAAGTTCCTAAAAGTATTAAACGTATTACAAGATTTTTTTTCCATTTATTCAACTAAATTGTGTACAAAAAACCCAACTTTGCCTCCCTGGTGATTGACAACTCATTGCATAAGAATAAATTTGCTTAATCAAGAAATGGCGGATGAATACAATCAGGCCTAAGTGTAAAGATTCACTAGATATTATTTTAGTTTATCGCTTACATTTTAATTGGAGACCGTGCCCGATAGAAATAACATTTTAGATGTAAATTTATTTGTTATCGGGCACGGTCTCCAAAATAAATGTAAGCGATAAGCGTATCTAGTAATTTCGTTGCAAAAAGTAAACTCGATAATGCAGTTAGTTTGGTCGAGCATTATAGATAGCACGTGTTGTGGATTTGTTTGTAAACAACCATACCATAGGAAATCTTGTTTCAAACGGGAATTGAAATAAATAAATGTATGTTTTATTATTATAATTAGGGACACACTGTTAATGTATTCAAATTATGAACCTATGAAAGTTGTTCAAAGACTGTTTGAAGCAGAAAGAAACAAATTATTTTTGAACTTTGAAATTTCTTCGATTTTTGCAATTATGATGAGTTATTGTATTAAAAAAGCACCATTTTATAAGAAAAGATACCGATTTTTGTTTTTAAAGCAGCAGAAAACATAATTCAAATACTTTCTATTCTAAGTCTAATATCATTTGATATGACTATTAGTACAGAAATTCAAATTATTGGTATCATTCTATATAAAAGAAAAAAATGTCAGCTCGACGCCTTTGTGGCCGTTCCGGCCTTTGATTTATTTTTTTAATAACGCAAAAGGAGACACGTGACGAATCTAGATCATATTGCTGTTATGATGTTATTTAAGGATCGTAAACAGTGTGATTGACATTCATTTTTCGCCCCAAATACCAACCATTTCTCGTATTACCACCGTTGTGAGATCGGTTGGTCCAGTGTGAGACAGCTTTACGTCTTAAGCTGTGTATTACTACACCGCTTCAAAACGTAAACAAACGTGTCTGCTGTAGGGAAATGCAAAATAATGGATTGAGATTATCCATCAAGTATTAGTTTTGCTTAATTAATAACAATTATTTATATTTTCATTGAAAAAAAACCTGTCGTATGCTCTCAATTTGATTTGCACTGTTTGAAGCGCGCGGAAGGACAAACCGAAAGTAATCTTTTGAACGTCATAACAAAAAGTTGTCAGACATCGTTTTTTAATGTAAAATAATGTAAAACAATGATCATTCATTATATACTCATATGAGATGGTGAAATTCCACCTCGGGGTCAAAATTCACGGTCTAGGGCTCTGCAAAGCCTCGTCCTAGACCGTAAATCTTGTTCCCTTGCTGGAATTTCACTATCTCCCAGGAGTATATAATGATTCTATTAATCCTCAAGAAGAAACATCATCTTTCTTGTACTGTAAACCGGGATTGAGTACAGTCTATCATAGTTCATTTTTTCGTTATCATGTCGTAAAAGCTTTATTATATGTTCAACAATTTTTAACAGCGGTCGCTTCATGCATATCACATTAATAACGTCAGGGGGCCCGAGTGCACACGGTAGTTTCCCCGAGTTCATTCGTCAGCATCCCTTAGTCTTCACTGTAATTTATATGTCGATCTTGCATATTGTGGTACAATTAGACACTACAAGTGTGGTTCAGCATTTATTTTCTTTTTTCATTGTTCATTGCTGTATCTTTAAAGATGAAGAAAAAAAAACCCTTTTAATAGTCATATCAAATAGCATAATATCTCTCAAAACGGCCTGTCTATTTAAATCGGAAAGCTTCAGGTATCACGGACTGCACGAAATAATCATGATGATGACAGACTCAGATTCCATAAGAGACGATTTGGCGGTTTCTATAAGCTAACATGGTTTATGTAAATTTTCTGCAATATCGCCACCTTCATATCCCGGATGAATCACCAAAGAATGCATTTTATTGGTTAAATGTACTCGTATTAAGAGGACTCGGTGGCCGTGCCCATTTTTAGACAAGTAATCTTTCTTTAGAAAAGGAGCTCTTTATAGAAATATATGAAAATACCCAAATTTAGAAGGTAAAGTATATAGATTATTTCTTTACTAAATGCAGGTAATGGTCTGAAGCGAAAAAAATCAGATTTAAATCTGATGGCTGATTTGTGGACCATCCGGCCTCTTTAACATTTTTTGGGGATGATATGCTACTTATCATAGAATGTCAGGCGGGATTCAGGAAAGGTTTTTCCGCACTTGACAATATCTAAGCCTTTTAAAAGTATTTTTTAAACACTTACGTTCACAATGAATCATTACTAATCAGACAATACTCTGAACATTTTTAGATTTTAAACAATATAAAGTTTCTCTCAAGAGGACAATTTCTTGTTTTTTATTTGGTTTTTTTTTGCAAGACATTCACACAAAGATGCTTGAAATTAGTTAAGTGGTTGTTGAGAGGATAAAAATATGTGAACACCGAAGAGCCTGATAACAGGCACTAAACTTTGACCTGCAAAGTTTGCTTGAGCCCGTAGCTCAGGTGAGCAAAAGGCCAACAAAAGAGGACCAGGGTTCACTTTGCTCACCTGAACAGCAATAACCATAACCATGATCAAATCGGCTTTATTATATCATATACAGAAAAATCTGGATAATATAGTAGAAAATAGTTCTACTTGAGCCAAATCAATCCTCAGCCAAAATCATTTTTCTGGCCTCCGGCCCTCGGGTTGATATTGGAGTCTATTGTAAAACAAAGTAATTCAATGTGGTTCTCTTATACTTTCAATTGTAAGTTTCGTCAAAGCTATTTCAAAGATATTTCCATCTTCCGACTCAATTCTGATAGTTTATCATAACCTTGAGTCCAAACCCATTGTTAAACAGAATTGCAAATCCTCTGGAATTTGTCAATAAGAGGAGAGATAGAACAACCCTGTTTTCGAAAATGTTTGAAAACTTATCTTTCTTTAATTTATAGCATCGTTTTAATCTTGACAAACAACGATAATACATTCAATTCAGACATAGGGAAGTATAAAATTTTGCTTATTGCCTCTAAAAAGCAACTGTAAACGTTTGAACCGTGAAGATACTTAAAGTTTATAAGATAAGAATCTGTGTATGAAAATACAACAGCAAGAAACTGATGATTATACTATAACCCCCCCCCCCCCCCAAAAAAAAAAAAAGAAATCGGAAAAGAAATTTTAGTCCAAATTTCTTTTGTGTAGATCTATACTTTGTCGTTGTATATTTCCTACAAATAATAATTTTGAAAAAAAAAATAATATTGATGTTGACTAATAACTTTTATTTTGTGTCGTATTAAAAACAATTTAACTCTTCTGATATTTAAGGAGTGAAGTTAATTTTGACTTTGTTATACGATAAAACATAACTTGGGGCAGTTTACGCTTTATAAACCGCGGTTTATAAAAAGCGTAAACTGTCCCAAGTTATGTTATATCGTATAACATACGTCAAAATAAAATTCATTCCATATAATTTAACACATGAAACAAAACTAACTCTCCGTACCATTTTCATGCTTTTGTTTTAACCATAAGTAACAAAAATTAAACTACCCACGCATTAGTACAACCTCCTCTTGAGTGACTCGGGTTGCCAGTATCAAATAATCGGCAGTTTTTAAGCTTCGTTTTAAGTAAAAGACTTTTTATAAACTAGAGGTTTGGAGACTTTCCCTGCTACCCGTAACAACTGAATCAAGAAATATTTTAAAAGCATGTAAAAACCAGCTTGGCGCAGGTGAAAGATCAACACAATTTTAGAATATTTTAAGTAAAATTGGTGGAGTACCAATATGAATCGTGCCAATATTTTGTAAATCGCTATTGATTAGTAAAAATGTGCATTATTTTGATGATATTAAGGAATGTTTCGACACTATCATTCATAAAAGAAATATCTATTTCAAGCCCAAGCAACAACTTCAAAGTATATGACATGACAAAGGATTTTTCTTTAAAATATTTATGATTTAATGTCATTAATCACCTGCGCCGATGTAATTTCAGGACGTTGGATCTTGCAATCAAAAGTCTTTTAAGTTTTTTTCTAAAGTATTTTTTAACATCAACACGCATAGCTAAACCAAAATTCAAAACAAAATTTTGGGGCCTATTTGCTCCTTTCGGTGTTACGGTGTATTTTATATGACCTTTCTGCACTGAAAGTACAAATTGCACATAAATCACTTTTTCCTGTATAATTTTTTACCTTTTTGTACTGAAAAAACACTATTTTTATTCATAACCGATTCAACATGCAGTAGTCTCAAACTTTTTCTAAAATTATGATAGACTTATCAAAAGAAACAAACTCAGAAAATAAAACCAAAAGTATGGGTCTATAATCTAAATTTTGAGATATGGCATGAAACAAGCTAATTCTAAGGGAAAATTGGAATTTATTTTTTCTTGACTTATATGAAATATCAGTAAAATATGCCAATATATGTCGATAGAAATATTGAATATCGCATATGGAGAAATGATGTACATTTTACTAATTTGCATAGCGGCCATATTGTTATGTGATGTTCAGTAAAATAGAATATATAGAAAGGAATGAGAAAAATCACAAATTAAAAAAAAATAAGTATTTCGGAAAAATTTTCTCCTCATTTGGTTTTGTCATTTACTTCATCCTGGATCGGAATGTACTTGTTTTGTTTACATTAGATATTAAGATGGCGGTTCCTTTTGAACCTGAAAAATCGAAGCGGGCGTTGTAGGAATAAAGTGTGCTTTAGTGATGAAAGGCGCCATGAAGGGATTTTGGAATTATATTTTTAAAAAACTTGCCATTCATAGGTAAAGTAGTTGGACTTGCAACCAGGCATTTAAACTTTATATTGAATCATTAGGCATATTGCATAATTATTTCTTTTTAAGAATTATCATTATAAGTTGAATGAAATTTTTCAGTTTATAATTCTATTCTGTTTCAAGCTGATATTTTTAGCTGTTTATTTATTTATTTACTCATTTTAGCCGGTATAGTCCTATTTTTAGATTATCTATAATGGTTGGATAGAGGGGCATTCGAAGTGAATTTGAAGTGTGAATCACTGATTGTGGTGACAAAAACATACACAGATAATCTATGCATTGCCCCAACTCATTTTCTCATTCCAAAAAAATGAAAGTTTTGACGTAATCACACAAATTTAATACATAAAAGGTATGTTATTTTCATTCGTAAGGGAGACAATTAGAAGACATGAATATTAATGAGAATAGTGTCACGTGGCATTTAGCTCATGAATAAAGTGTACGTGATTTCTCCATATGGTTAAAATATGTTTTTTGAAACATAACGAAGATATCCCAATACATAAACTATCTGAAAATTTGGTCTGCACTGAAAATAAGAAAGCTAAAATTACGGTACTCTAAAACAACTGAGCTATGAAAAATGTTCATTTTCTTCCTGAAAACCTTCCGCCACACAATATAGTCCCCTACTTAACTCTGTAAATATGTAATTTTTCCTTCACTATTCCATTCAATAAATTTTATTTGGCATTGTGAAAAAAGAATTTACTAGTAGAATTCATATATGGCACAGAATTTCCAGACTAGAAGTGATCCAAAATGGCTACCCAAAACCAGAGGAACGAACCTCTTTAAATACATCATTTGCAACATTCGGATTCTCCCGTCACGTGGATTAAAAAAGTACATATGACGTCACAAAAATGCATCAAATATAATTTTTAACATCGTTGTCAATAATTGTAACATAGATTTTAAGAAAAACTCCCGGTTTGAGTATTTTTGCAATGAGTCATTTAATATCGTTTTCCAGCCGTATTTTACCTTAGCGCCGGGACGCCTTAATATTTCTGCGCATTACTTTCTTGGTTAAAAGATCTGAAAAGCAAAGAGGCAAGGTGTACCACATCGACAGGCTACTTCCTTATAAGGGCCGAAGCGCCCCGAGATGGTACAAAAGACCAAGGGATTGATAGCATCCCCCAGATATATACAGTTAGTCCAGATTTGGAATTTTGAGACTAATCAACGGATATTTATTTTTTACCTTATGTATATAGTCTTTGAGGCCAGTGAAGGGAGGTGACGAGAGTGTACAATCTATGGCCCGAACCATTTGGTAATGGGAGGGGACGGAGGTGCGCACTCTATGGCCCTTGCCCAAGTGGTGACGCGAGGCGACGGACGTGTACATCCTATGGCCCTCACTGGGTCGACATCCAGATGCACCTGGCCATTGCATCTCGGGATGTGACCATTGCCTGTGTTGTGTGAATAAATAATACTGATGTTGTTTGCTGGTTTTTTTTTTATCTGTATTGGTCTCTTTGCAATTGTTTCACTTCAGTGACAAAACATATCCATGGTTTTGTTGTGCAACTACTTTCCATAGTGTAGTATCCTTAAGCACTGGATTACTATAGATTAATATCGATTGTCAATGACCCATCACATGGAACACACTATGCATTTCAGACTCTTTTAATCAAGGCCAATAATCCAAAGATACATTACATACAGAGTTATTGTTCTTACATATAATCATTACATTCCTCCTTTTCTTAAATTTAAACATAATTCAAATTTATTTGAAATTTAAACTGTAATGAGTTTTAACTTTAAAGTCCAAAATCAAGATAAAATTCACTGAAATGAGTTGCGTCAAAATTTTTTTTAAACAGTCCATAAAAATTTCACTTTATGTCAAAACAAAGTCTTTGAACCGATCCGGTAACTTGTGTTGCCGAACTGGTCTTGTACGCACAGAGTCTCCACGGCCTGTCTCAATCTTCTGGTCATCGTCCATGTCAGTGATCTTCAGGTCGTCCCCATCATCTAGTTCACTTTGTGGAAGATCTAGGTCAGTCACATCGTCTGCATCATCAAGTGGAACGCTACCGTCAATCTCCAGATTTTTCACTTGCTTTACGTTCCTGCGATATGTACCTCCATGTGGTGCCTTCAGCAAAACTTCATTTCCTGTACGTCCAACGACCTCGTATGGTTTTGTCTCAAAGGCAGGTGAAAGTTTGTTTTCTTTTGGCTGCTGAACCAACACTTGGTCTCCAACTTGTACTTGGCTGTATTTTGCGTTTCTGCTCTTGTCGGCATATTCTTTCTCTTTCTTCTTTTTTATCCAGTCTTTAACTCGGATATCTTCCTCATCTCTCTCTGGAAAACTGGGAATCTTGGTCTTCACTGGATATCGGAAAATGAGTTTGTTTGGTGCAACTCCAGTTACTGTATGTGGTGTGTTTCTATAAGCTGATAGAAATTTTGGTAACTCCTTTCTCCAATCCTTTCCCTCAACATGAGCTGTCCTGATAGCCTTGAGTAAGGTCTTGTTCTGTCGCTCGACTTCTCCATTAGCTTGTGGCCAATAAGGTGTTGATGTTTCATGGTTGATGCTGTATTCTTCTAAAAACTTTTCAAATTCTGCAGAACGAAATTGGGCTCCATTGTCACTCCTCAGGGTGTCAGGAATACCATATCGAGCAAAAATCTCCTCCAAACATTCAATGATTTTGGTTGATCCTGTGTTCTTCAAAATGAAAGTTTCAAAGAAACGGCTGTAATAGTCCACATACACCAATACTGATTCCCCTGTTGGAAACGGTCCCATTAGATCAATTGCTGTAGCTTGCCATGGATAATCTGGAAGCACTTTACGGCGTAAAGGCTCAGGTGACGATGGACCTCCTACTACTTGACATGCGTAACATTTCTTGCAAACACGTTCAGCATCACTGTCAATCTTTGGCCACCATACTTTCTCTCTCAGTCGTTGTTTGGTTTTAGTGATTCCTTGGTGTCCCTCATGAGCAGCGCTTAAAACTCTCTCCCTCAAACTGGTTGGAATCACAATACGTGTACCTCTGAGAATCACCTTTCCTATGCTGCACAGTTCAGTTTTAACGGATACGTAGCTTTCCTCACAATCTGTCCAATTTCCAGTTAGTAAGGCTTCTTTCACTCTGTGTAGCTCAAGATCTCCAGCGGACTCTTTCTCCACCTCCTGAATCGTCAAGGTTCTTGGTACGGCTTGCAGAGCCACGAATCTCACAAAATCCTCTGATATTTCACTTGGTGAGGGTGCATCAGATTTATATATACACAGTCGAGAAAGTACATCAGCAACATTTTTGTGTCCGGGAATATACTTTACTGTGAACTGAAAGGGTTGGAGTCTCAATACCCATCGCTGAATGCGTGCACACGGGTTTGATTTCTTGCTGTAAATGAACTGTAAAGGTTTATGGTCTGTCAGCAAATCAAATTCGATGCCATACAAATACATGTAAAAGCGTTCACACGCCCACACCAGTGCTAGGGCTTCTTTCTCGGTCTGCGAGTATCTTCTTTCAACATCTGTCAAACTTTTGCTTGCAAAGCAAATAATACGGGGCTCTCCCTGTTGTATCTGTACTAACACTGCACCAAGCCCCACAGGACTGGCATCCGCTATCACTTGAGTTCTCGCTTTTGGATCAAAATATCCTAAAGTCTCAGCTTTCGATAAACTTGTCTTCAGCTTTCGGAATGCTTTGTCTTGTTCAGGACCCCAAGTAAATGGTTGGTTTTTCCTCGTCAAAAGTCTCAACGGTTCTGACAGTGATGCTAGGTTTGGAATGAACTTTCCACAATATGTAACCAATCCCAGGAAACTTCTGACTTCTGATGCGTTTGTTGGTGGTCTAGCTTCTACTATAGCTTTCACCTTCTCTCGGGTCGGGTCGATTCCTTTGTCTGATAAGACGTGTCCCATGAACTCTAGTTTTCGGAGACGAAGTTGACATTTTTCCTTATTAAATGTTAATCCCTTGCTGCCTAATTTCTCAATCACAGCTAGCAATCTGCGGTCGTGCTCTTCCATTGTTTTGGCATGCACAATAATGTCGTCCGACATATTTCTCACTCCGTCACATCCATGAAGTGCCTGCTGAATGGTGTGCTGATAAATCTCAGGTGCAGACGTGACACCAAAACTAAGTCTCTTGTAGCGAAACAGTCCAATATGAGTAACAAAAGTGGTAATGTCACGAGATTCATCAGCTAGCTCCAATTGATGAAAACCCCACTTAAGGTCTAACTTGCTGAAAATACAACTCCCATTTAGCTCATGCAGGATCTCATCAATGGTAGGTATTGGATGTCTCTCTCTAATAATGGCCTCATTAGCTTGCCTCATGTCCACGCACAGACGAATATCTCCAGACTGCTTCGGTGTGACAACAATAGGGCTGACCCAAGATGATGGTCCCTCAACTGGCTCAATGATGTCCATGTCCTGTAACTCCTTGAGTTTTGCCTCAACCTTCTCCCTCATAGCGAATGGAATCCTCCTGACTTGCTGTGCTACAGGTGTAACATTCTCATCTATATGTAACATCAACTTAAAGTTCTTTAATTTTCCCACACCATTAAAGTACTTTTCATATTTGGTAAATATATTGGCTTCTGACAGGAAATTTGCATGTGCCACCTTCAGAATTCCGAGCTCTGTTGCTGTTTTATGTCCTAACAGGGCCTGTCCTTTACCTTGAATCACAATGAACTCTGCTTTCACTGAAGAATTTCCCACTGAAATGTCTGCCATAAAGCTTCCTAGGGTGTCCAGTGGTTTTGAACTTCCATACGGATAAAGTTTTTTACTAGATCGCTGTGACGTACATCTTACTCTTTTCTTCTTTAACTCCTCCCATAAGGAGTGATCCAGTACGTTACAACTAGCATCAGAATCGACAATCATCACAATATCTTCTACTCCACCAATATTTGTGGTAACGGTTGGGTGATACGGTCCATTGACTGTAAGTGTTTCAAGTGTTTCTTGTGGGTTATCCATAGACAATGTAAATGCATAAGCTTCATCAGAATCCTCCTGATCTGTTGTGTCCACCAGTCTAACTCGTGGCTTCGGTTTGCTGCGTCCGGAATATTTGTGACTATAATTGTGAGTCTTTGGTGTGAACGATTTACAGCACTTAGCAAAGTGATCGGGCTTGTTGCATTTAAGACATTTTTGACCGATGGCTGGACATGCTGGATCTGACTTAATGTGTCCTCTTTGACCACACCTATAACAAGTTATACTTGAGTTCGGTTTGTGTTTTCGTACACTTACTTTATTCACAAAAGCTTCTGAATTCCTTCCTCCTTCAATTCCGGTAGCTTGTTGTTGACTTTGTTCAAAAGCCCTTGCTGTAGTTAACGTTTGCTCGAGTGTCAAATCACCCCCTCTTTCCAGTAATTTCCTACGTAAGTGAGATGATTTGCATTTTTCGATGACTTGATCCCTAATATGTTCGTCTGCATTGTCAAAATTACATTGTTGCGCTTTCTGTTTCAATCGAGTCACAAACTGATCCACACTCTCTGTCGGTTCTTGTGTCATCAAACGAAATCCATGCCTTTCGAATGGTGTGTTTACTCTAGGCCGGAAGTAGTTGTCAAGTTGTTCCATAGCTATGTCGTACACCGTCTCATCTCCATCAGGTTCGCGAGCCGCGGGAAATGTGAAATATATATCTTGCATCTTCATACCTCCGCAATGCAATAATAATGCTCTCTTCTGTGCCGCATTTTCTATCCCTTTACCGACAACAAATAACTCAAAAGCTCTGCGCCATTTTTGCCATCTGACCCCTACCGTAGTCGGTTCTCCATCACAATCAAATGTAGGAATTCCCCCTAAATCAGTCGTAATTAACTGCGCCATTCTAAATCATAGAGTCTATTCACAATCCTCGTCGCCAATGTAGTATCCTTAAGCACTGGATTACTATAGATTAATATCGATTGTCAATGACCCATCACATGGAACACACTATGCATTTCAGACTCTTTTAATCAAGGCCAATAATCCAAAGATACATTACATACAGAGTTATTGTTCTTACATATAATCATTACACATAGTTGGTCGTATCAACATTTGGACCCCTTGCCCTCGTGTATGTATGAAATTGTAGTTTATCACACTAAGTCAAAGTTCTGTCATGTAAGCCCTTCCATACCCTATACACCATAAATATTGAAAACCGCTTTTGTTCCTCAAAATTATGCTGCCATGGTACTACATTTGTGTCAGGATTTTTTTAATGCCAATGCCAAACCAATAATCTGTGTCCTTTCTAATGAAAACTGTTCTTTCCACAGGATGCCCTTCTACAGTAACCTTGAAGTTGACGGAAAGCCCTTTCGATAAGCGGCGGAAACTCAAGGAGCACTTAGTACCAGTGCCTCACTGTGGCATGGAAGTTATATGTTCTTTTTGCATCACAAAGGAAGCCACCTTTAGCCTGCCAGCCGACCTAAAGAACCATGTATTAAGGAGACATAAGGAGGCTACAGCATCCATCAATGTTCCTACAGATGACCTTTTCTCTGAAGATAACTGTTTTTGGATCTACTGCTGGCCTGCCGTGTATAGATCCCTGGTAGAACCAACCGACAGAAACTCCAAAACCTCAAGTAAACTGAGGACCCTGATTCTTGATTGGACAAAGAAAATCATGTTTACTCCAAAAAGGTCAAGGCAAGAGTAGCTTGAGGGGTGGGGGGTCCAGGCTTGGAATTTTCGTGCGGTATCATCTACCGAGTATAACAAAGGATCCCCAGGACTCTTCACCATTCTTTCTATTTCCCTGGTCCCCGACAACCTAATGGCTGTACTCGAGGAAGACAGTTCCTAAAATCGGGTAGAGGTTGACAACTTCTGGCCCTGCAAATAAGAGCCGAGTCTACCTGTAACAGGCACTAAGGAACATTGCGAGGGGAAACACATGTACATCAGAGGATGAAAACATCATTTGCTTTCTGAAGGCCAGCAGAGTTCACAGAAACAAGCAGTGGGACAATTTCATCTCTACCGTTGATGGAGCTGGAATACCCTTCCGTTTGGCTCATTGAATTTTATAGACTGTATTTTTCAAAAACTGTAACTATACAATGTATAGGGAGTAAGCTATTCTATTAATTCTGGAGAATTAAGAAACTATTTTTGAACTATATTTCCGCCTACTGATCGATGAGACTGAAAAATAATTGTTTGTGAAAATACCACGTGTGTGCACTGCCCATTGATCGGTATAATAAATTGTAAAACGAATTTTAAGCTGCGTTGGTAATGTTATTAATGCCACAGGGTGAATTATTCATTGATTCAATATTTATTTTAATAAACTCATTTATAATGCACTAATATTCATATATAATTTTCATCTTCGTCTATAAACATAGTGAATTACAGATCACTGGAATTTACCTCGTTTCCACATTAATATTCATGGTGTTTTTCGTTCATTGCTTGAGTTTGGAGTGTGAGAGGTCAAAGGTGTTTGGGTTTTGTGAGAGTTGTATGATTGATTGATATTTAAGAAATAGTGAATGAGTGGTTTTACATTTAAGTGCGCATGCTTGGCGCCAATTCCTTAATCTAACACACTTCACCCCCAGACAGCCAAGAAAAAGGAAGAGTTTATCTCCTTCTCCATGATTATATTATCTATTTCATAATAGTAATATAAAATATCTGTCATTTCGGTAAGTTCATTTACCGCAGTTGCCTAATTTATCTGTTAAAATAATTAATAATATTAAAACATCTTAAAATATATTTAATGCGTGAATCTTAGTTGTGTGAGTGTGTATTTTATTATATTCATTTCTGTAATAATTGTTACAGATCACCATCAATATATAAATTGAAAAAATATAAAATACAAGAACCCAACAGCTAGCTGAGTTGTTATATTATCAACAACAACGATTTGCGTAATCATCAAAAAGGGGCTGTGACATTAAGTTTTATGTTTGATCATATAAAAATAAATAAAGAATACTTAAGTACAGTAAATCAATTATCAAAATTAAATACACTGTATTTATGTGATTTAATACTAGTATTAATGACATCTAGTCATAGATATAAATTGATGAAAAGTTAAACCCAATGCATACTGGCATAGGAAAATTTAAACATGCCTCAATTTGAAGGTCGCTTGGACACAAGAGTTCAAATGGACTCTGATACAGCGGTAGCTATCAACAGTAGTTATTAACAGTGTCGAATGCAGACGTGAAGGGGTCATTTTCTTTATAAAGCAGGACAAAATTCCAGTTTTATACCATTTCTCTGTACCAGCTACCAGTGTGTACAAGTTCGCATGACAGTAAGTGTGTTCGTTTTCTCCAAGCGGCAACTGTGCACCATTTATCCACCATGGTTTCCATCCTTCAATGGCTAATACTTTCGCTATGCGTCCCAGATATTTTTGCTCAAACTCAGGGTTGGAATCTTTTGTTTGGCACCACTGTTCCTGAGGAAGTTGTAAAAAAGCCAATAACCTTTGATAATCCTGTACCAAAGTGGATCAAAGGTTCATTGGTGAGTAACATTTTTAACTGGAACAAAAATCTAAAGAATTGATATACCGACACGTGGTTTTAATAATTGACTTCTATTTTTAGATACGTAATGGGCCCGGGCGGTTTGAAATGGGTCCACATTCGTTTTTAAACGTCTTCGATGGATACGCAAAGCTATATTCGTGGCAATTTCCTGGAAATGGTTCTGTCTATTTTTCTGCGAAGTTCGTTCAGAGTATGTTTTACAACGAGTCTTTAAAAATCAAGGACATTGCAAGATACCAGACTTTCGACGATCTTGTCCCGCCAATGTCACAACTCAATAAAGAAGAAGCATTTATTCGCGGTTTAGACAACATGAACGTCAACATTTACAATTATACCGGTGAATGTGTTCTTCTCACAGACGTATGGAAATTGTATGTAGTGGACTGCCACACGTTAAAAACCATTCGATCATGCGACCCCCCTATTCCAGGGGACCACACGACCTTTCCCTATATAAGTGGAATGTCTGTTGCGCACCCAGTGCCCGAGGTCGGCACAGATTATCACTTAACAATTAGACAAAGTTTGGCTATTTTACCAGGAATGTCTGATAAGTTTACCCTGGTTCGAGTCAAGTCTGCCGACATTCAGGAGAAAGTTGCAGAGTGGGAAGTTAAAAAGATGCCCTATCAGCATTCCATCTTATCCACAGAACGTTATGCCCTTATATTTGCAACTCCTCTTTATATGGACACCAAAGCGCTTTTGCAATCGTTCGTTGCAAGACAGAGTCTAATTTTTAACAAAGATGAAAAAACCACAGTTTACGTTGTTGAGATAAAAACTGGACAAGTGCACACGATTCAGACAGAAACGGTCTTTTCTATGCATTATTTGAACGCATATGAAATTGACAACAACACAATTGTCATGGATGTGGCTTCGTATCCCGACGGTTCCGTGGTCGCCTTCTTTGAAATGGACAATCTAATGAACAAGACAAGGCGTGATAGCGCGCCATATAAACCTTCCTTAAAGCGGTACAAGATCGACATTCTAGGGAAAAAAATAAAGCCCATGTCTTTTGGGGTAAATCCAAAAGTTCCACACGTCAACATGATGGATATGCCGACCATCAACGAACGTTACAGATCGAAACCGTATTGCTATGCGTATGGTGTGGTTTTTAAAAGTGACTTTAAAACGTTTGGTAATTTCTCCATCGTGAAAAAAGACGTTTGTAGTTCTTTCGGGGATCTCTCTTGGAATGTTGCCGATCAGTACCCGATGGAGAGCTGGTTTGTTCCGGATCCGAACGGATCGAGGGAAGACGACGGAGTTCTGTTGACCCCAATGCTTGATGGGAAACTTTGCAAAAGCTACTTAGTAATCCTCGATCCCAAAACGATGAAGCCTATATCTAAGGCCCAGCTACCGATCCTTGTCCCTTTTCATTTTCACGGCCGATTTATCGATAATGTGTATTAAAAGATTTACTTTGGTTTTGCAGTTTAGTTTAGAATATACTTGTGTATTTTAAGTAATAAAATAAATTGATAATGAAAAAGTTCTTGATTTGTTTATGACAGTAATAATAATTTTTTTCTGCAACACGAGTTACTAGTATTCTATGCATAAATGTCTCCTGTTATATCTATTTTACCCAATAAAATCTCGAGTTATATGACTTTGATAAGAAGGAGTCTTCTCGTTATCAAACATATACTTCTTATATTAGGAAATTCATGAAATTTTGACACAGAAAAGCAGATCATATAACCAATTGATTCTATCTGTTTAATTAAATTTGACCTCCTTGTTTTTGCATAAAGGTCGGTCAAGGTCTCTACCTTTTTCCTCAACTTAATTGATGATAAAAATAAAATGTAGTTCTTTGCAGTTTATAGACTTCTGTTTAAGATATGAGGATTCTATTCTTCAATGAAATGATGAATGTCAGAATGTATATCAGCTTATCCTACTAAATTGGAATAAATATTGAAACTAAAATTGATATGGCTTAGCCCACATTTCCTCCGATTTTCTTAAATTTTGAAGATATTTTGATATTTTCTGCTTCCAATATTAAAAAATTTCTGATTTTTACGAATTATGAGGACTTTATATAAAGATATAAATTGCCAGAAAAGCTAATATATTGACCATTTAATATGAGAGAAAAAAACAAATTCTAAAACTCAAGTATCATATCATTAGTTCACATTTATTTAGTTAAAAAATCAAACATTAATGTCATTGAATTTGTATTAAAAATGCTAAAACAGACTCATTCATCCTCAACAATTCTGAATTGCGAAACGTGATATTTTCCTATGCCAATAATCCGCCAAAAATACAATCCTTGTTAGATTATAATTATTGATTACTGTTTCTATGCCATGTTGTATGATAGTAAAAAAGAAAGAAAAATAAACTATTTTAATTTCCTTTCATCTTGATTTAATGAACAATTAATCAATTTTACGTTTGACAAGTCGAAACCAGAAAAGACTCCTTCCTTTACCAAACATGTTTTAAAATCAACTATTTAAAGCTGACTTGAATTCATAAAAGCATTCGGTCGCCATATTAGTTTCGATCGCTCCTCTACAGCCACTGGGGTATATATACCAGTCGAGAAAGTTACGGTCGGTTGCTTTCCGATCGAGGCATTCAGGTTGCACGGACTTCTAAATGCATGAACTACACATTGTAGTAAAATGTTTGTACAGAATAAAGGAAAGAACAATCAATGAAATACAAAATATATTTATTCTTTGAAAGAATTTCCAAGTTACTAGTATCCGGATTATTTTGCACAGACAGTGCTGCCTTACTTCACATGCACATCGAACACGTTTGTCGTTCATACAGAGTGCACAACGTCTGCATCTTTTTGAAAACCCCGGCGGCACTAAATTCAACCCAGTAGCTAAATGATAGTAAATCCAAGAAAGTAACAACGTAACATCGACTCGTTTCCATCGGTTTCTACAAAAACGCTCCGTTTTTAAAATCCATGCTTTCATTGACATTGCTCGATCTGCCACCACCGTGTGTGGTTGCGCATGTGCAATGTTATAACATAACAGGAAAACAGTCTACAAGTATTATCGAGGATTTTTGAAGTATATGTGCCTGGATTTCAGTCTGTCTTGTTTCGTCGTTCATTGGATATTCGTTGTCAATGAAGAGGTTGTCATATCATTTTTGTTCAAAACGCGTTTCTTCCCGTCTTTTCGTTTAAGGTAACGTGTTCGGGTGTATGAAATACCTGAATGCGGCGAAGCATGAATAGTGCTCTCAGCCTTATATAGGGGGTTTGTAGCGATGAGCAGAACAATAGAAATCGACAACTTCTCCTTTAAATCCATTCATTACTTTCCAAATGAAAGCTGAATACTATGATACTAGTAAATAACAACACATTGTGTGGAATTAGCAACGACACGCTGCAGCTATTTAATATTTGGCATATTAAATGTACACACACATAATTATGGCATAAAGTTGGATCACATGATTTATTTTAATAAAACAATTCTGAAAATTTAAACTTTCCGCTGTACGTGTCGTCCTAAACTGGTATTTAACACCTGAGTAATTCTTTATATAGCCTTGCTAATAAACCGGTTCTTAAGAACCAGGTGACACAAACAGGTATTCGAATGAAAACCTTATACATGTATATCCGGATAATTAATTCATTATTATACCAAGTAGAAATTGATTTCTGTCTAATTCGTCCCTCAAACGAAAGAAATCATATTTCTCCTTTAAATCCATTCATTACTTTCCAAATGAAAGCTGAATACTATGATACTAGTAAATAACAACACATTGTGTGGAATTAGCAACGACACGCTGCAGCTATGTAAATATAAAGAACGGGGAACTAATGCTACTATTAATATAGGATATAATAACGTAATCCAACTTCATATATATTCAGAAAAATCAATACAAAAAGATACAATATAATCAATAAACAACATGATTACAACTATTATAAACCAAGTTCTTTGGAAACACTTAAACGTTCACTAAGCAGATCCTGGACATATCCATCCTTAGCAGATTCCGAACGCCAACGTCCATGTCTCTTGAATATCCTGTCCGGAATTCCCCTCACTGCCGACGCAGTCGCTCCACCTGACCGCAAACTGTGAAGTCCATAAACTTTGATGTTATCTACAATTCCTGTAAATGCTTCGATGAATAATTCACGAACCCTGGTGTAAGACAGAGGCTTTTCACGATTACGCAACCGGTAACTACTTCCCGATTTCGAAATAGCACAAAATACATATTCCTCTGAATCGTCTTGAATCCCAGCTAAACGAAGATACGATTCAAAATTAGAAACAGGACACATATATGAAAATGTTCTTGCTATAACAACTCTTGTACCGTCTCTGTAGATATCAGTCTTACTAGACTCGATGAATATTACAATATGATCAGGTAAAAATTGAATATCAGATCTCTTGATATTTATGAGTTCGCTGCTACGTAAAAATCCAGCGAATGCCAACAAGACCATACAAATGATTCTTTGATTATAAAGATTATTACATTCAAACAGTTTCAAATACATACAACGTAAATTTTCAACAGTTATTGGTTCTTTCTTTTGAACAGGTTTTGCCACTATACGTTTCCCACCTTCCATAATGTTTTTAACAAACTGATTGTCAGTCGGAGAATTGAATCCCACAAGATCATGAGCCCATTTGATTCCATAGAATGCGTCAACAATAGGGGATGGAGAGTTTGCCCGTTGAACCAAGCATGCTAAATAAATAGATACATGTAAAGGTTTTGAAGGAAATAATTCACTTTCCTCGATTCCTTGTTCTTTTGCCCACTTCTTACATCTCAGGAAATCTCAGGAAACTGTTACAATATTTGTTTATAGTTGAATCCGCTCGTGACGTTTGCATAATCCCAGGAAGTGCATACACCTTTTCACGCAACTTTGAAGGCAACTGAATCAAATCTCTTTCAAATACCTGAAAAAACAAATTTGTAAAGGAACACCAATAAATATTTTTTCTCTTTGAAATTATCTACCGGATATGTATAAAAATACATATATTTATATCTACATATCAGCTTAATTAAGATATTTAGCACATTTTCTTCAGAAATGAAGATATCAGTTTGATAAAAAACCAAACTTGCCAAATGGCAAACCACAAATGTGGTGAAAGAAACTTTAGTAAATCCATAGTGATAAAATATTTATCTCTATTACAACATAGCGCAAATTGCCTGATATTTCTCATACAAGTTTATGGGAAACAATTCCCAATTAATCAATAAATTTGTTTATTTTGAAGAATTTAAAACTGCCGAAAAACAATTTTGAAATCAAACTCTGAAATCAAAAACAAATGCAAGCATTCTAAACTTTAAATCTTCTTTACCAAAAATACCAGACCCGAGTTTACCACGTGTGTAAAACTCCTTTGCTACTGGAAGATCCTTCCAATCTACAATATGTGACCTGTAAACTTCAGAAATTAAAATTGGCCAAAAGGCTGATGATTCCCATAGCGGAACTACTAATGTTCCATATCCTTTGCATTCGTTCAAATTCTCCAAAACTCTTGGAATAAGATAAAATGGCGGTACGATCCATGCATTCCAACCTGTCCAATTAATAGTAAATGCATCAACTGCATACGTAAAAGGATTCCAATACCTGGAACAAAATTTATCTACCTTTGCATTGTAATCACAAGCAAATAAATCAATATCATACGGACCCCATTCCCGTGATAGGTCATCAAAAACAGTTTTCACGATACCCCAATCATCAAAGTCGACAATTCTGCTCAAATAATCTGCTTGCTCATTGAGTTCTCTTGGTATCCATTCAATTTCAATACCAATCTTATATTCTAAACAAATTTGAAAAATGTTCATTGCAAGATCTTGTAAGTTATTTTTCATACTCCCTTTTTGAACAATGGAAACAACATTTGCGTTGTCTGTAAACCATTTTATATTCTCACCTTTGAGAAATTGTACAAATGACCGAAGAACTCTATCCACCGCGGCCAATTCTCTCCATGTGGAACTCATAATTCTCTCAGATTCTTCCCATAAACCATGAGAAACATTTTTACCTGTCCGTACGCAATAACCGCCATAACCAGTATTACTTGCATCTGTGTACACTACCAGATTAGAACTTGGTTTAACTTTCATATCCCTTCTATTCAACATATCTAAAGACGATTTCCAGAAACTTATCTGTTTTTTACTTTCCTCAGAAATTAAAATCATGCTATTCCATGTTGGAGCAGACACAATGCAATACTAAGACATTTGGTCATTAACTGGGCTACACTTCCGATAACAACAGACATAGATATGATTTGTCCAACTAAACTTGCTAGTCGTCTTACCTTTATTCTGCAATTCTGGTTCATAAAATGCTCAATTTTGAAAATTGTTTTTTGAATCTTAAATACACGCTTTTCAGGAATGTAAATTTTCCCCATATTACAATCCAAAACAACACCAAGATACTCGATAACTTGACAAGGGATCCACATGGACTTTTCCACTTAAGGCACAAAACCTGAACAAACTAAATCATACCGTACCTCTTTGGATATTTTGCATGCTTCGTCATACTTACTATGGCAGCCAAACCCATCATCTAAATACATAAGTACAGTTTTACCTTCTGTACGCCATTTCTTAACTAAGGGTCGTGTGAGTTTAGTAAAAATATATGGCGCAGATGCGAGACCAAATGGCAAAACATTAAAACAGAAATATCGATCTTGAACACCAAATTTCCATGAAAATCCTAAATATTTTCAATGGTCAGGAAAAATATCTATATGGTGATATGCACTTGTGATGTCAAATTTAAAACACCAACTATTTTTATTTGTATACATAAGAGCGGTTCTTATATCGTCATATTTCACAGACTGTTTCCATACATGCTTATTAACTTCCCTTAAATCTAATATAAGCCTTCTTTTCCCACTGGAGTTCACTGAAACAGAAAGAGGATTAGTAACCAAAAACTCTGTATTTTGTTCGGATATCAAACCGTTTTCCAATAGCTCCATTATTGCTCCCTGCACGAAAACATCTTCCTGTAAAGCAGATTTATTATTATGCGAAAAGCTCTGCTCTGGTAAAGAATAAAAAGGTATTTTATAACCATCCTGAATAGTATCTATGATATAATGACAAGCATCAATGCATTTCCAAAATTCAATATTTGATTTTAATCGCCCTCTAACAGAGACTTTGCCACCTTCTTTATACTCATAGCATTCGTTAAACTCATCAACACAACTTTTTCCATCATAATACTTATCTTTTATCAAAGATGATTCTTTAGACTGTTTAGCCTCTCTATTTAGCGGACTTAAGCTCTGGGCATTCTTTTCTTTGGTGATTGGGTTTTCCGCAGTGGAAACAGCCAATGGGAAATCTGGATGCAGCTGGCATGATGGGGAAGCCAAAGGGCGTTGGGCCACGAAAGGGCTGTCTAGCTGGAAAAGGAAAATAAGGAGCACTGCTCCTAACATTAGAATAGCTACTCTTAGATTTCAGTTTTTCTTTTTGCTTCTCCTTTTCTTTCTTTTCTTTCATGGCTTTATTTTCTGCTTTAAACATTCGTTTTTCGTCATCCGAATCATCAGCCAATGGATTGGTTACATAATTTTTCACTGTACTCCACCCACAAGGTGATGCGTCAGCCATTTTGATAAGTTTGTTACGCTTATTACAAAGTTCAACTGATTCATGAATAAGTTCCTTGCAATAATCATATTTATTGTTATTCAAGGCCCACGAAGCCTGCATCAACGTATCAATAATCTTCTCGTTATGTTCAAATTGATCTTTGTTACCTGGATGTTTCCAGACTATCGCTTGTTCTGACTTTAACTTCTTCACTTCAGACGATACGGAGGAAGTTGCTCCCTGTAATTCTCTTTTAAAATTATCAAGTTGCATTGCCATAGTATTCTCCATGTCCATTTTCTGTTCATTCATTTTGTTGAGAATGGCTTGTAGCATGTCTGCCTGAGCCCCGCCCGACATCTCCTCGTTCTGCATGCCGAATTTAAACTTTCCGCTGTACGTGTCGTCCTAAACTGGTATTTAACACCTGAGTAATTCTTTATATAGCCTTGCTAATAAACCGGTTCTTAAGAACCAGGTGACACAAACAGGTATTCGAATGAAAACCTTATACATGTATATCCGGATAATTAATTCATTATTATACCAAGTAGAAATTGATTTCTGTCTAATTCGTCCCTCAAACGAAAGAAATCATATTTATATGGCGGTAGTCGTAGATAAAAGGGTAATAATGCGTATTTATGAATTCAAGTCAGCTTTAAAAAAGTTAAAATTTTGTAAGCGATAAGATGCTTCCTTCGGTGATTTCTAAAATGCGGGTATGAAGGTAGCGAGCATTGCAAAGATTAAATAACATGACCAACGTTCGCGGGCTATGTTTCGCTACCTTCATATCTCTCATTAATCATCAAATTTTAAAATTCTTTTTTGAATTAATCATTAAGAGTAAGCAAATAACTTAATCATTGTTAATGTTCACCAGTAGGTTTGATCGAAGAGATGACCAATTATTATTATATGGGAATTCATCATGACTATTTTTGATAATGAAGTTCGTGACTATTTCAGGTTTCTGAATGTGTCGATTGATCGTGAAGAATCTGCTTCTGGTTTACAATAGTCATTAAATGTTTTTGCAAATTACTGTGATTTATGGAAACTCAATGTCAATAAAGCCGAAACAAAGGTCCTCATTTTTTTTCCAATGTCCAAGGTCCAAGCGTAATTTTTTGATTGAATGAGTAACTACTGAAAACGTAAAATCATTTTGCTATTTAGGTATTGTTTTATCAAGAAGTGGAAAATTTAATAACGCTTAAAAATAGCATTTAGTGGTCACTGGAACAAGTGTCAAAGACATTATATACATGGTGTCTTACGAAAAATACATTATTTTAACTTACCAATTAATTGTCTATTAGACCTTTTTGACAAAGTCATTAACTTAATTTTAATTTACTCGTGTGAAGTGTGTGGTTACGAAATCTTATATATTATCGAAAAGTTACATTTAAAATTTTTGAAATTTTATTCTTAACCTTAAATCCAGTACTCCAAATTGTATAGTGTATGGAGAAACTGAAAGGTATCCATTGTAACTCTTTATTGCTAGCACTCTCGAGCGCAAGCAACTACGTTAGTCTTTTTCACTGGAATACGCATGCTCGACTCCATAGTAGGGGATTCTGGGACTACTACTGTACATAAACTGTACCATTTGAATTTCGTTTTATCATCTTCACATTAAGTTTTTTGTTTATTGTAAATGTCAAAAAGTAACAGTATCTTAGGTATTATAATGCAAAGTTATTCTAAATATACATGTATTATAATAAATAGCTAGTTTTATCTTAAATTTCCGGCAGGCTTGGAAAACAACCTCGGATATATGTTTTCCGAGCATGCCGGAAAGGTCCGAGAAGATACGATTGTTATAAAACAGCACCAATGGTTCTTGAAAATTTTCACATTGAAATTTCAGTAGATACATAATGATTAAGGCACAGTCAATGAGCTATGCCATTGCCGATGTGAAGCCCACTCTAGATTCAGAACCCCACTCCAGCCCGGCACAATTCTAATACACCACTGTGCCTTCCTATTGTTAATTAGTCGATTCAGAAATTTAAACTAAAGTTTTAGAAATCTGCTTCTAAGTTTTATGATGGCTACAGCGCTAGCTCACCAATCTTTTTTTAAAAGATAAGCTTGTTAAAATTAAAATAATGTACTGGGCGAAAGTTTTGACAGCCCACGATTGTAAACTCACGAATGTAATCTATTGTTATTTTTATAAATGTTACAAAAATGGATCTTTTATAATCTGGACAAAATGTGTACTTGATATATATGTACTTGATATACGCAACTCATGCAGGTTGTCTTATATATGGGAAAATCAAACAATAGTAGTTATAACTGGCTTAAAGAAATATCACAATTATAGAATTTTTAAAGCAAATTTCAATTTAGAAAAGTACTTGTTGATTTTACCTACAGATCTACGGATCATGTTTACAAAATTACGAATATGTAACCATCGATTCTTAATAGAAACAGGTAGATGGCACAATATTGATAAAAATTTAAGAAAATGTACATGTGCAATGTGCGACTCTAATAGCATTGGGGATGAATTTCATCCGCGGAACATTAACTGGCAAGACTGGAAATATACAGCTTACGTCAGTTTCAGACGTCCGCGTCAATTTGTTCCCGCCCATTTCAAATGTTTTGACTGCAACCAGTGAAATTGACGTACGCTGTATATTTCCAATCTTGCCAGTTAATGTTCCGCGGTCTTATATTTTAGAATGTACACATTTGTAAACGATATGAAAATCTTTTTGTCCAAGAGATACTATGAAAACCTCAATATTATAAAATTTAACGAGCTAATGAATACTTAAAATGTAGAATTTTTTTTTAAAAAACTGTCAAGATAATATCAAGAAAATTTTCAAAGTCTGTTCTTACAAAAACAAACTTTAACAACTCACTGTATTGTAAACTCAACTTTTTAAAAAAATCTTTATTACTTCTACTGTACATGTGATCCTTGACTGTTTTTGAGTACATTTGAAAATACTTATTATGAGCTTCAAATACCAGTGAACTACTCTTATCGGTAAGAACATTAAGAATTGAATTATAGATTTCAGCCCTGTCAGTTTCTATAGATCTGTGAATGACAATCGGTGTGCTAAAGAAATAGAGATATTAAAAATTAAAAATACTCAGTGAATGTAAAAATATGCATGTGAATATCGTTTTGCATGAAAAAAATATATATGTGTAAACCACTTCAAGTTCCAAAGTTGCAATTTCATTGACAAATTGCCTTTTCTTGTTATCATTTCCTAAATAACCTTTTTTTTTTAATTTTACGCTAATTTTCTGCAAAAAAAAAAAAAAAAAAAAAAAAATTGGATAACAAATTATTTGTTTACCTGAATGGAATCCTCATTACAAAACAGAATCGCAATGTTCTTTAGGTCAATCTACCCTTTTCTTACATTTATTAAAGATTTTAGGGTGGTCTCCACCCCCCCCCCCCCCCATATCAACTTTCAAAATTCCATAATTTGTTCTCATCTCATTTGTTAACCTGGCCTTCTGGCCTTGCTACGTTTAAAGAAAGATAAACCTATCACCTGTTAACCGATAACACATAAAGCTGACCGACATACGTAAAAAGACAATCCAAAGACAGACGGTACAAAAAGTTATTCCAGGGACAAAGTACGTCACGTAGTACAACACTCACGGGAGAAAATCAAAATACATTGACTTGTTCGTCCAGATTATACGTTATACAACACGCAGAAGGCTGGCTCTCCATAACGGATGGATCATACAATGTGGGAGGGCTCATTGGCTTGTACGTTTCTATAGATAAATATAAGAAAAACAGTGGTGTCGGTGTGTGTGTGTGTGTGTGTGTGTGTGTGTGTGTGTGTGTGTGTGTGTGAGGGGGGGGGGCGACTAGACTTATTAGAAATATTGACAAGCAGATGATAAAGGATTAATTGCAAAAAAAAAAAAACCCTCCCCGTTCCGACGCCTATGAAAAAGGTACAACTTTTTAAAAGACAAGACCTCCCCCCCCCCCCCCCATCCCAATTTATACAATTAATAAAATGGTCCCATAATGAACTGAATCAGAATTAGGTCAATAAAAATAAAATAAAAATAACAGATATGTTTTATTACACATTTAAAGGGGCATGGTAACGATTTTAGTCAAAAATTATTTTTCCGGTTTTAATTTTTACAATGCTTCAGAAAGGCATTTTTAATAGGCAACCGAAATTTGAGTGTCATTTGTTGAGTTGTAAGTGAGTTACAGAGGTTGAAATTCTTTGCTATGTAAACAAAGCGTTTGTTTACATTTTGAACGTTGAAGTAAAAATTCCAGTTTTAAACCTAAAACGAATGTGTTAAACGTTAGGAACTGCTTATATATGCATAAATAAATAAAAAGATAGACAAATAAGCTGGAAAAAGGGTTTTTACTGGTATTTTGAACCTATGTAAACAGAAACAGGGCACGAGCCTTGTTTACATGACAGAGAATTGTGAGCCCCGTATCTTGCTTATAACTCTGCGAATGACTCTCAAATTTCATTTAATCATAAGAAATACATTTCTTAAGCATTGTAAATAATAAAAACATAAAAATAGAATTTGACCAAAATCGTGACCATGCCCCTTTAATTTCATTACTGGAATATTGTGAAGTAAATTGGTCCAGCTTTTATTTTATTTTCCACTTTATATTTCATAAAACAATTTCCTCTAAAACCTGCAGCTTTTAAGCGAAGGACTATGTGCATTATGATCAAATATCTACCCCCGATTTCAACCAATTTTTAAATAGTATCGTATGAAAAATAAAAATAAAAAATCTTCACAAATCATTGTATAGAGAATACCTATAACTTTAATCTTGATTTTAGTCATCATTGCTCATTCACTGTTTATCTATGACTTCACCTAATGACCTAATTCCTGCAAATTTGCAAATAAATGAAAATATTCTCATTTTTGCTCTATATTTTGCATTCGGAAGTATAGAGCGCAGGTTTGCTCAAGTGCGATTTTAACATATGTTTGGATTTTTCCCAAAGTCGAAAAACCATCAGAAAACACCCACATTTCGCTACAAAACATTAATTTATCAAAATAATGCAATCTTCATGACGTCATTTCTACATTATGACGTCACTGGTGATAACCTTTCACACCTTTATTTCCAATATGATTTTAAATATCTTTCACCTTATTTTTAAAGCCCTTCTAAAACTTTGATTTTGGGGCCAAAAAATGCATAAAACAGCACATAGTCCTTTTGATATTTAATGATTTACTGGTTAATATTCTTTCATCATTGTCTTTTGATAGAGATTTACTTATCTTGGCATTCAATATCATTCTCTCATCAAACCAAAATTATATAGGTGCCTACGTATCATACCATGATTTACTTCCAAGCACTTTACTTTAAGAGTGTTAAGTTACTATGGGTGTTACTATGGGTAAAGGCAGGTAAAGTGCCCAATTCATGATAGATAAGATACTGAAAAATGAAAGTATTAACATATTATTCTTTCAACAATTCGTTCCAAAAGATTTATATTTAACACGCCATCGATTTGTAACACTTGAATAGGTTCAATACCGGGAATATGTTGATTTGGAATGATGTATGCATAACAAAATTTTCAAATATATTCAGTGGCTTTTATTTGTGCATATGTTAACACCTCGAACTTGTGTACAATACAGATGAGCTTATGGCTCAAAGTTCCTATGTAATAGCAATATGCATACCTCTGATATAGGTACAATTGATCTGCAAAAGAACAACTTTTCCTATGGAAAACCCGGTTAAAAACTGTTTTAATGCATGTCAAAAAAATGCAAATTGAATGTACTTTAATCAATATATATTTCTTTAAAATCTAACCATAAAATTAGCAAAAAAAAAACCTTTTTAAAATAAGTCTTGTTTTCAATGAAATACATAGTGAAAAAAGAAAAAATTGACATACTTTTGGCACGCAAGTGTACATGTAAAGCAATAATTCTCAGCATAATCGGTTGTCTGATGAATTCAGATTTACACAAGACTACAAATCCACCAAATTGCATGAATGTTACTTTTAGCAATCACAATTAATTTGGAGATGATATTTATCTGTCATACTAGACCATATCTCATACCATGAATTTTCAGGATTGGAAATATATCTCCACAGAATATAAATGCTCCCCCTAATGACGCTGGTTTCTTAATTGCTCTAACTTTCATTTGTTTTTGGCTGTCCTAGCAGACCTTCTCCTGACAACAGCCGCTGTACTCGAGTTTTCCTTACTGCTCTTCCTGTTGGATTTTTTCCCC
This sequence comes from Magallana angulata, assembly GCF_025612915.1. NCBI lineage: Eukaryota > Metazoa > Mollusca > Bivalvia > Ostreida > Ostreidae > Magallana > Magallana angulata. Next base: position 27,420,938 of record NC_069111.1, on the reverse strand, counting down.
TTGTTAGTAGAGGTCACAGAATCAGATTTCGATAACAAACTCAAATCATCCTGCTCCAGTGCAAGGTTCTTTTTTGGAGCCTGAAATTGAGTTAGAGGAACATTGCATACTTCTGACTCAAACTAAAACTGTCCTAATGAGACTAATACCCCCGCAAGGCTAATTTCAAATGGGACAAACATGAATTTAATTTAAGTAACTAAAATATATAATTGAATCATAAAGGTTTGCGACACATAAATATTATATAAGATTTTTTAGAGTTGTAACATTTTTTTTTAATTAAAAAAAAGAAAAGTACAAAATGTCTGATTCAAAATTCAAAAACTTCACTGTAATTACACATATAATATATTTACAAATTTCTGTATCTAATATTTTTTCATTTCTTAAAAAGCAAAAAAAAACCAACAGTGACAATAACCCCTCCCTTTACAGTAAATGAAAATATAGCCATGCAAAGTTCTGTGGATAAAATATTTGAGTCTTGACAGATGAAATTAGTTGTTTCAAAATGTTCCTCACTTTTTCTCACGGTACAATATAACTCCATATTTCAGAAAATTGATCCCACAGGACTATGATTTTCTTTAATGAGCTTGCATTTTGTTACCTTGGATAAACCTCGCAAAACATTTAAACATAGTTTGCATATTTCAGTTATCTAAATCTTAAGCGTAAGAAGTAGAGGGAATCATACTTGATAGATGTAAATATATAAATATATTTGCTTTAGAGTGCTTACTATTAACAAACATTCTGAGAGTATTGCATAAGCAATATACGTCCCATACCGGTTTTTGGAAATTGTGAAAACAATGCACTGTTATGCAGAATATCGAACCCAAACATTAAAAAATTGGAATATAAAAAATTAATTTTCTCGAAAATATGTCAACCAGACGCTACAAAAGTGTAAACTTGATCTGTAGTTTGACATTCTGAAGCTGTTCAGCAAATTTCATATTATTCCTCAAACACATAAAGAAAAAAAATGTGGAAAACTGAAGTGGGACAGACAGACAGATGGACGCAGAGGAAAGCTAAAGTCCCCTCCGGTGAAAACCGGTAAGGGACTAATAATAAAATTTATAAGGATTACCTCCTTAGTTTTTAATATCAGTGTACAATATATAGAGGATAAGGAAAATAAAAACTGTCATAAAATCATTAAATCTGGTCTGATCTTAATAAAAATTGCAGGTGCACATCTTCAGATGGTGTAAAACACATGTACAAATTTTCAGACTATTCCATGCAATAATAAAAAAAACTCTATAAGGGGGACAAAATTGCGTCTTCAGACAGATGGACAGACAGACAGACAGACGTTTCCAATTTACCTTCTGAACATCATGACAAAGTGTCCTTGGAATAAGGCTATAACACCCTTAAGAACATGAAGTTCTTAAGCTTTCAAGATAAAAAAAAGTCAAGTTTTAAAGTATTCAAGTTGAAGTTTAAAATGTAAACGTGGCATCTAACAATCACAGAAGAACACCACTCACACTATATGTAATTAATTACTATAAATAAGTCTCTGGTAACTGTTGCACCAATTGCGTTACTTCCATTGCTCTATCAGACTACAGACCAGAGGCAGAGGATAGGTTTAATGCTATTGATGATTAGTACTAGTGACTTTTCAAAAAAAATATATGACAAGTTAAATTCCATGAGCTATATAACGGAAAAGGAAAAGACAATTGATATTTAGAACACAGAAATCTTAATACATGTTTCATATCAAATACTTACTGGGGAAGATACATTCCATTCTCTTGGTTTTGGAAGACTGAAAGAACAAAATAATAATGTTACAACTGTGACATTCTGAATCAAGAAATCTAAAAATTGGGTTTCTTTTCTATTTACTGTAACACAGTACTGTCAACTGACCTTTTTTCATGATAACTTTACTTTGTGATTTACTGGCGATATACTGGTTTGCTGTGGCTATTTCTTGCAAACATTCATTTTGTTATATCACCCATATGGTAAAGACTAGAGAAATATTTGCAACAAGGCTCTTGCAAACCTTGCAAATATTTCTTACACAAAAATAAAACCCCCTTAAGTATTCACTTCATCCACTTAAAATCAATTTTTATCATTTTAAGTTACATTTGTAGTATACTGTGTATAAATATGAATAAAAAATATGCCTGCTCTTACAGTTTGTCTGGAGGGAACATGTAGATTAAATCTTTGTCCGGTTTATCTCTTCCACTTTTCATGCATGTAGGTGGGGCTAAATGACAATGCAACACAAAATCAATACTAAATAAATGTACATATATTTATATTACTTCACCTAAAAGCTGTTAGTATATTTCTGTGTGTAGTGTTAATACCTACCTGAGTTGACGTCAGCAGGGTACACCCTGATGGGCAAGGAGGAGGGGATAGGGGAGGGGGGAATCAGGGTCACATTCTGATCAATGTGGAAAGTGATGTTGTCCAAGGCACCTGAAAGGAAAACATTCTCTGTCCATTATACTGGTCGGAAATATTACTGCCAAAAAAAAAATTTTAATCAATTAGCTACACTTGGATTTGTCTTTTATCATAGAAACTTTCCTACTGGTATATACATGTACTCAATCATTATGCCATACAATAGAGATATGTGCCAAAAAAACTAAGGCCTAAAAAAAAAATTGTGTGTTTAGGGTAACACTGATGAAAAAATTAGGTTAGGTAGGTAGGGATTTTTTTTTTTATCATATTTTTTTTCTGCATGAATCCTAAGAATGTTTGTGTCATTTAAAAATGGGTTTTTAATAGAAATAATAGAAAAACCACAATCGGATAAAAACAGACATCTAAAAATGGTAGGATCGGGGCATATTTGTAGGTAAGGTCGGGTTACCCTAAACACTTAACTTTTTTTTTTTAGGCCTAACCAAGAGCTGATCCCAAAGCAAAGACCATGTATTTTAGCATAGAATTACAGAGAATATATACAAAGATGCATTGAAACAAATACCACAACATGCAGAGCAATGTGTGTGCAAGGATTTACTTTTAGAGCCACTTCCTGTACAAGAATATACACCTTGAAAATGTTTTGAAAACTTTATATTTCATACTTATTTTAGTTTTGAACACAGATTTGGGACACACTGCTATGAGACTCCTGGACTATTTGTATTTTACCTGTGGGGGTGCTGATGGCCCTGTTAGTGGAGCGGGTGGCTCTTTGTGGGGTGGACACACTATCCGATGACCCCGAGGGCAAATCCTCCGCAAACTTTATCAGCAAAGAAATAAATAATTTCTAATTCAATTTCTATTTATGTATGAAGTAATTTTTCTTTTCATACAGCATAAAAAACACACAACTTATAGTACATCTCATTTTAGTTCTATCAAATAAAATTGTTTTCATATATACATTATCATTATGTTACATGTATAAATTAAAGCACTGCAATTACCCTAACAGTATGAGGAGCTGTTTCATCTTTCCCTTCTTCAGATTTATTCTCAATGTCTGCAGATTTATTCTCCATCTCTGCTGACTTATTCTCTGTCACTAAACAGGATTTTCTCCTAGTTTTCATTCCTGAAGCAGACGGGCTGTTCACCTTAGCCTTCAAGAAAGCCTTTTTGGCGGAATTGAGAAGAGCCATCGTGGACAAGGAATGGTCTCTACAATAAAAATTCACCACTTTAAAACATTTTTTTCTTTTGAAATAGGATTGAACATTTGAAATATCTAGGTGTTTTTTTTATTTGTTTATTCTGATAATTTGTAACCTTGCACTGTCCATGGAGCCAGCCAGTGATTTGTTTAACTGTAGCACAGGCACAGAAGGAGAACTTGGCCTACAAATACAAGATTCTCTTATTTCAGAATCCAACTCCAATTTTCTTATTTAAAGGAAATTTCAATCTTTCAAATGATCTTGTGTGTAAATGCCTTCTTTACTTACTGCTTTTGAGGTGCAGGACTTTGGGCCGGTGATCTGACCACCCCTGGGGGTCGAGCTACAGGGGTTACCTGAGGGGACTTGGACACTGGTCCAGTCACCACAGGCCTAGGACTTGAACCTGGTGTTCCCTATAATAATAAAAAAAATCACGATGATGTATATCTAAATGGTGATGTATGGTCCAATTTTAATGATATCCTTGCATTAAGGGCTGACAACCATTTTTGATAACTAATTTTCACATGACAACCATTGAGTGACTTATGATTACAAGGGCTTGTGGCTACCTGTAGACTCTGCACTGTGTTCTGTTGGTCATGTAGTCTTTTCATTTCCTCTTGCTCCTCCTCAAATTTTCTCAGGTCAAATTCTATTTCCTTGGCAACTTGTCTATCAGCAGATAGAATGTCTAAAGCAAAAAAAATAAAATGAGTTTCACAGTAAGTTGACTTTTTGGAAGAAATGACTCAATTTTTTCAAAAAAAAATCAGAAATGGAAAATATATGTAACTGTCATTTTATTATAAAAAGAAAAGTTAAAAAAAGAAGAATAGTTCATGTTTTCCGTTCGTTTGTAAGCTAGTGTTTATAACATAGAACCAGGAAAAACGTTAAAATGACGCGATGATTTTGTGGTTCACCAGGTCTTTGGATGAAAGCAAGTTTGTTAGCTTACCAGGAATGAACAAATGATGTCATCAACTTCAAACTTTTCAAGTTAATAAAAGACATCCTGGTACCGGTATATGTTCTGGTGAAAGGACTATATATATGGTTTGAGCCTAAAATGGCTCCCTTCAATGAATGTCATTATACTGTTGTTCTTTGCTTTCTTTGTACAGATATAATTTTAAATTTTTTTTCATAACTTTCATTTTGATTCATTTACATACAATTAAAAAATATAACATTATAAAGCTTACCTTTACCCGCCATTTTTGCATTTTTAGCATAAAACAGCTTGTTTGAAGCAGTTTTTCTTTAAGAAAACAATGAGCAATTGCTTGAAGAACTAAAATATTTTCACCAAAGATGTATCTATCAAATACTTATAAGTGACCAAAAGTTCCTTCTTGTTCAAAATGTCGCTTATATTTCCCACTCGAAAAAAGTTTAGAAAAATGATTTCAATGATTTTGATTGAATTATAAAAATAGCGTCACTTCTGACATCATATACTGCCAGTGAGTGCAAAAAACTCAAATAGATAGGCCAAAAATATATTTTATATCAACTATTCTGAAAATGAACACAACAATTTAATGTACCTGAAACACTTAAAAAATTGCGATTTATGGGGGACAAATTTGACCAATATCAAATACAGTTCTTTCATTGATTTATTTTTTTCCCAAGGGAGTAAGAGTAAATGGCTCAATAAATTCTGAACAACCCTTGTATCTTGATGTAGGTGTTCGATTCTATTAAATGGTGTTGTAAATATTTTATATCTTTGTTTACTTTGTTTAAATTCGAAAAGCTAATTTAATGTAAAGAAAATAAAAATTGCCATATTATGAATTCAACACATGCATTTAATCATTTTGGAGATTTTTAGTTAACTGCTAAATTAGTTATCTTAGTTTCAATTTTAAAAATAAAAATGTTACTTTGTTGAGGGGGTACAAATTATGGACTTCATGGCAAAAGTTAGAAATTCTTTTTTCTATGTACACTCACATAATAAATTCTCCGGTGACATGTAAGCAGAGGAATAAAAGTATTTAAAGTTAATACACTTATTATACTAGATGCGCAATTGTCATTTAATTGAAACATACTAGTGACAGGGTTTTGACCACTTGTGGGCATATGCCTCGGCTCATTCCCCAAGGTTCTTTGTGTGCAATGTATTCAATTATGTTTAATGGATTATAAATGGACAAAAAGTACTGAACAAGAGAGTTGATTACAACAAATTGATCGATTGCTGTTTACCTTTGACCTCTGTTTTATAATCCTGCATGAGCTCTCTCAGATAAAACATCAGACCTTTCAGGACTGGGGATCTATGCTTCTCCAGCTAAAAAAAAATGAAAGTTTTTTTCATCGGATCCTCAACCCAGTCATAACTTCATGGATATGATAACAGTACCGCTGTGGTATTGAATTTAAATCATTCAATATATCTTTACCAGAGATTTAGTTGCGTACAAGTGAATTAAGACAAAAAAGGTGTGTCACTCACATTGAGTGATTTTTTTAAAACATCACTAAGGGTTCTCACATCACTTACGAACTGATGAAGTGGGCTTTATTAATTGAAAATTTGTAAAAGTGAATTAAGAAAATCATTTATACATAAAATTTCATTATACTTTTGGTTTCTGGCATTTAGTTAAATACTTTATGCTGTTTTACAGTATGCTTTAACATGATAAAACATTTAATATCATTATAAATCCACATACATACATATAAATTTTCCTAGTTTTGGAGGATAATGACAAAATAGGAAAATGGGCACCTTTCGTGGATTAGGGAGCAGGGCTTTCAGTTGCCCCCTTTATAAACAATAGAGAGTACAGCTAGGTCACTTGAGGTAAGCCATGATAAACCATCTATTGTCTGTAATCTAATAATCTTAAGGACCTAGAAATCATATCAGTGATTTTGTGTATCAGGCTGTGTCAATATTGGTGAACTTATCACACTGGTTTGACCATGAACTAAAGTTGAAGGTTGACATGTATCATATGCAATAAAATATGTTCAAAACAGAGATAGTAGACCAATACAATTGTATGATACAAGAATTCTATTCAAAATGAATGTAAGTGCAAGAATGAAATTTATTTGAAATGGTTCCAAAACTTAATTGTTTTGCATATTAAGATTTAAGTAAACTGCAGCTAAATTGATGTAATAGTCCTGACAGCACTTCTTTAGTCTGTAATCTATAAATAGTAGACACACACACACACACTTATATCAAATGAACATGTTTCTTATCAGCAATGTAAATAAACAATCCATTCTCACCATGTGTTTCAGGGACACAACAATAGGGACAATATTATGTATCACATCTTTCTTCACCACCTGAAATCAAATTCAAAATGCTCAAATGAATTTTTTTTTTTGGTTAGGTTCTTCAAAAGTTTTCAGTTACACATCTTTGATTATAGGGTGGTATAGAAAAATATTAAATTTTATAAAGTTAATATAAAAAATACATGCATTATATCTTTCATTTGGAAAACAGGACAGTAAACATTTGCTTTAATAGTGCATCGACATCAAAATTACATTCATTTTCTCTATATACTCTGTACTTTCTCTCGATTAAACTACCTAGTTGGTATTTTGTGAGGTAAGTTGTTTGTGGCCAGCTAAACAAATGTTATCTTTGGAAACCCAGGGCTAGTTTCGCATTAGCTTACAGTAAGCATATGCAAGACTAGTCGTGGGTTTCAGACAAAGAAAAAATGTATTTTTAGTAAGAAACATTATGGTATAAAAGATAACTTGATTGTGTGTGGATGAGTGCTTATGGTAATCACAAATTTGAAGGGACATATTAATTTTAAAAGATTATCAAGTGATAATAAAAAATCCGAAGACTTTAGGAACCAAGACAAACATTGGATATTCCAAAGTACCAAATTTCCATGGGTACCAATTCATGAAGTGATAATTCAAAGTAAATACAATGTCATGGTAAAAATTCACAGGCACCTGTGTTATGAGAGTCCTTTTGGCCGTCGCCATGACAATAGCAGCCATTTCTTGTTCATCTCCACCAGCATCCTCTTGTGGCTTAGTTTTCAGTGAAGAGAGTTTTATCTCCTGATGTCAAAAAGAAAGAAATGAATTTCTAAATTCAGGTTCATGTCCTTGTTACACATATTTTACTCTGTACAATACTAATATAATACAGTAAACTATAATAACTATATTCCATTATAACTTCTTTGTTTTGGTCCTTAACCTTACCTTACAACTTAAAATGGCAAGAGCATCTTTAAGGAGAGCTGAGCTTTTGTCATCCAGTGTGATTACATTATCAACCACTCCTCCTAAAATCTGAAAGTCCAATGATTTGTGTTATACTGTTCTTTAAGGTGGCTCGACACACCAATGCATTATTTGATGGATCGGTGAAGAATCCTCTTTGAGAAATGATTATTCAAAAATGACACCTATATCGGCCTCTGATTATTTTATATGAATTTTTTTTGTATTTTTTGATACAAACCGGAAACATCGTTTTAGCTGCGAACAAGATATATTAGAGCTAAAAAATTGTTATCAATTAATGCACAATACAATTATCTAAAAATACATATCAAAAACGGCCAGATAAACTTTGAAATATTTTTGTAAAAAAATATTTTTGAAAATGAAAAAAAAAGGACTGTAGATATTTTTTAAATCTATGGATAAAAACTGCAGATAAACTGTTACTCGCATTTAACAATTGCTGTACAATCATATTTCAACAAGAAATTGAAACCAAAAAGTGAAATTAAAGAAAAAATGGAAAATTTTAAAATCGAACCGATCCCGATTGTAATTAAACTGATCCCGAACGAAATCACATAAAGTTAGAATGAATGAGAATTTTGCAAAAATTTCAGGTTGTTTAGCTGTAAAATGGTTTCGTCATTTACTAACTTTATAATTTATATCAATTACTTAGAAAAAAACTGCAGTTTATTTGTAAAATTTCAATTCTAAAATAATTCTGATCGGGATCAGTTTTTTTTCAATCGGGATCGGTTCAAATTTGATAAATAGCAATTTTTCCAAAATTTCGCATTTTCATTTCAATTTCTTTGTAAAATATCATTGTTTAGTAAATAGTTTATGTGACTATATGTTATTTTTAAAATTTTATCCATAGATTAAAAAGATATCAAAGAATTACAATTTTGATTTTCAGAAATATTTTTTTAATTAAAAAATTAAACACTTGACCAAACGATCTTTGGCATGAATTTATTAATAATTATATTACACATTAATTGACAACAAGTTTTAAGCTCTAATATATTCTGTTTGTCTGCAAAACAGTTTTTCCTATTTCACTGAAAAAGTACCAAAAAATTCGAATAAAATAACTGAAAGCCGATATTGATCTCTGTTTTGTGGAATCATGTTTCAAAAAAGATTCTCTATCGATCCATAAAATAAAATTTTGGTGTGTCGAGGAACCTTAAGAGTAATTCAATAGGAAAAACAATTTTTAATTATGAATTTCGGAGAATCAGTAATAAGAAAGTACGGTACAGCTCAGGGGTATCCCGACAAAAACACCGACTACCCTGTTTTAAAGTCCACGCTGAGCGTGGAACTGTCAGTACCTTTGATCTATTTTTCTCTGTTACGGTCTCGAAACAAGAAAAAAACACTGTGCAATGTGATGCAACACTATTACTTATGAGGTTTGTTACTGACTGTTTACAGAAATTTGTGGGGTTAGTAAGGTCCATAGGTGAGGTTTCAGCTTTTCTGGCCAAATGGTACTTGAGAAGATTTTTGAAAATTTCACGAAAATTTTCAATTATTTCTAATTATCTCCCCTTATAAAAGGGCGTGGTCCTTAATTTTAAAACTTTGAATCCCCTTTGCCCAATGGTTCTTTGTGCCAAGTTTGGTGGAAATTGGCTCAGTGTTTCTGGAGAAGATGTTGAAAATAGGAAAAGCTTACAGACAGACAGATGGACAAACACAGGCATGATTAGAAAAACTCACTTGAGCTTTCAGCTCATGTAAGCTATAGACATGATCTAAAAATGTTTTCAATTCTCATATTTTAATCGTTTGTTGAGAACAAAAACACCATGAATTAAATTGGATTTGAATTTTGATAAAATGTCAATTGATATATATTTGGTAAATTTATTTTAATTCATTTTGGAACAAATGAATCAAAAGGTATGCCCATTTATGTCAAGTTTTCAGATCACAAAAAAATTAACTTTAAATTGACAATCGACAATTTTCTGTATCTGCCTAACTTATGTCAACTTTTCTTTTTTTTAAATTTGAAAATGATATAAATGTATATATTTCAACCCATGTTTAGCCATAATTTATTTATTTCCAAACATATGTTATTTTTATTAACGTTTCAGGTAGCTATATCCTCAGAGTGATACAGTGGCCACTGAGTTACATGTACATGAGCCGTCATGGTGTGAGACTGTGCTTTTTCTTGAAGTTTCCAATACACATACATGGTGTCACACCGTTTTCCACTCTGTTTTTTCCATGGAGGGTGTTGGGATACTCATGAGATGTACTGTATATAAGTGTACTGGATTGTAATTGATATTTTGATGAGTTTACTGCCATTGTTTTAGGTGGTCATTTTACCTCAGTGCAGATCTTGGCTGTTATTTGAAATCTCTGTTCATCAGTCATATGCTCCAACATAAAGCTGTACAACTTCAGTCTGTGACTATTATAACAAGAAAAAAATACCAAATTTTGACAATCACAGGGTCTATATTCCCTAGTATTATATTTGCCTAATCATTCTTGTGTAAAATGTTTTATATGTTCCAACATATCTACAACATTTTTAAGTTTTATGTGCACATGCGAAGCAATGTAACATATTATATAATTCTACACTGTACATGTAGTATTGTCTTTAATTCATACCTCTCCTTTGCCGTTCCACTGAGTGAAAACATTCTCTTTTCCCTTTCATTTTGTGAAAATTTGTTGTAAGCTATCAAAGCAAAACAAGTGATTGGAAACATTGCATTTGATGTAAAAAATCTAGGGTATTTTTTAAAAATTTCCTCTTAACTGAAAAATTGAACAACTTGCGCTGTTCATGAAACATAAAAGCTAGGATTATGAACAAGTATGATGTATGCTTGCTGTGATACATTTAGGTCTGAGAGAGAAAAAAATTAAAAGTATACTTGTTTCTATCATGTCCAGGTTCTATGGTATCTCGGTATTTTCGTAAAGTAGCACGCGCTGAAATTTGACATTTGAAGTCGGGATATTTTTAGACATAGTAAATGGAGGCACGCTGAACATCACTGAGGTATATAATAAAGGTAACTCGCAATGACATTAGTTTCTAGAAATTTTTCTGTATTTATAGATTTTTCGACAAAATGATTTAACTACTGCGATATCATAGAACTGGCTCATAAATTGCAAAGGTATATTACCAGAGTGGTCCTCGTATGCATTGAAGTGAAAGATACATTCCATGAAGTGGTTGAAAAACATGGCTGGTTTTCTTTGAAGCAGGACATGAATGAGATAGTATTCCACTACAAGAAAACAAAATCAATACCCCCACTTCTTTTATACATGAATATATACATGAAACAAATTATATACCAGGTATATATTCTACCACACACATAAAGTAAACGATTAACGCATATTGTACTTATTTTTATTTTAGAATTTTAACGTCAAAAGAATATTTACTGTGGTTTCATTAATATTCAAGGGTATCAATTTTCGTGGATAAATTGAAAATCACGGTTTCAAGGATACGCAAATTCATGACCAGTGATCCTTTCAATACAAATAAATAGAAGAAACTGCACTCGGATGAACATTTAATTTCATGGACAAACTTAACAATGAAATCAACGGTAATTGGTATTCAATGAATATTGATGAAACCACAGTATTGCAATTTCATTACTTGGGACAAGATATTATGCACGTTCACACGGCAATTTTTATGACCTTTAAAGATGTACATATGTATATATGACACACAAATACATACCATAGTCTGCAATTTCTTTTTCCTCATCCAGTAGAGTTGTTATAAAACAGAAGAACAATGCACCTTTCCATTTTAAGAAGTCCTCCTAAATACAAGTGTATAATAAAACTTTAAATAGGTCCCTACTTATGTTAAACCAAGAGTCAAATTTTACTGTTATCAGTTTAAATTTTACACTGCGCAGATTTAGAACCAGTTCTATATGGAAACACCGAGTTCGAGAAGAAAGATGGAAATATTTCTAAAAAAACGTCCTAGCTAAGTTGGTTAGTATATGAAGCAAGGGGCGATCGCCAACCAAGGGACATCACTGTGACGATACAAAGTTAAATACCAGATGTTTTTGCCCCTGCATGTGACCTAAACCTTTAGTTATCGGTAAGTCATTATATTTTTGTGTGTGATCACATCCTATCTTTTTTTGCAAACATAGCAGCTACTAAAAGATGTATGAGAACCCCTAAAACTACTTAGTCAAACGATGAAAACATGACCATAAAAAAACTGTAAAAATGTAATTGTCTCCTTTGTATCATTATTAAACCAATGTACATGCATAGAAATGCAAGTGATATTTGGATTGATATCATTCATATGTTCATTTACATTTACTGATCTTTATACATAATAAATTTTGGCCTGTGATTTTTTTTTCATGGCCTTACCTAGCACTCCAAAATGTTCATTAGTCAAAATCTTATGTATTTACTGGAGACTGTTAATGTATTGTTTGATAAAAAATCAAACCTCTTATGTCGGCCTCTTTTGTTGTAGAAAGACACCATTAATGTATTTTTAGATCAATGTCTATAACTGTATTGTTTCCCGCATTTTCAAACATTGTACCTTTAAAAGTCGTGTGATAGATATAAGGGTCTGCTTCCTGACGAGAGGGACCTCATCCTTCAGACACGCTCGGATGCTGGGCATGTAGCTCTCCACTGTGGTCGTGTACCTACAGAATTTTAGATCATATAAAGCAGATGTGACCAAAAAACTTAAGCACAAACAAGATGTAATTATAATCGCGGCAATTATAAAGCCTCCCAAACGAACGAGGCCATCACTGGGGGTAGGGATGATGACTCACATGGGTCAAACTTTACAAAAAGATCTAATGCTTGATTATTTCTATTTCTGAAATTCATTATGTTCCCCAGGGGCCATTTACTGTAGATCAGATGAACAGACATGACCCAAGGAACAAAAATATATATGATTTATGGGTAGAGATCTCCACCATTTTCAAGATATGGGCACTTCCTGTTCTAGAGAAGTCAGGGCCACCCTGAAGTCTCATGACATACAAACCATTTGATGCCCCTTGACACAACAAACAAGAATATACATGTATATGTATATGGTTTAGGGGTGGGGACCTCAACCGTTTTCAGGATATTTAGGCACTTCCTGTTAGAGGGGGCATCAGAACATCCAAGGGGCCCATGACCTACATACCATATGATGCACCTTAACACAAGAAACCAGAAAATATATGGTTTAAGGGTGAGGATCTCAACTGTTTTCAAGATATTTTGGCATTTCCTGCTCAAGAGGGGTCAAGACCAACCCCCGGGGCTAATGACCTACATACCATTTGATGCCCCTTAACACAATAAACAAGAATATATATGGTTTAGGGATGAGGATCTAAACTGGTTTCAAGATTTTTGGGCACTTCCCCCGGGCCCATGACCAACATACCATTTGATGCCCCTTGACACCAGGAACAAGAATATATATGGTTTAGAGGTAGGGATGTCAATGGTTTTTAAGTAATTTCCAAAACCTGGGGGTTGGGGATGACTCCAGGTACCACATCTATTGTAACATATATATTGCCCGTAACACCCACTATATGCATCTGAAGAGCCCATGTCAATATCATTCACGGTTTTCAACTTATAACCATTTACTACATAGAGTATAATTTTCCCCATATGATTCAATGTTATACCCCACCCCAATTTAACCCCCCCAAAAATATAGCTGACCAACCCCAAATTGAAAAAACTTAAAACAACTAGATATGCAGGCTTATCATATTCTATAGTTTTGTACAATTCTGTTCAGCCAAATCTGAGAAGCATGATGGAAAAGTTCATAAGCGAGAAAGAATCATTAAGTCACCAACTTTTGTTTGGGAGACTTAATTAAAACAGTGTTTCTTACTGCAAAAAAGTGTACTTGAGTGATATATGTGTTTTATTCAAAGTTTGTAAAATTGAAAAAAATTGTATCCAACGTCATGTATCTTAAATGTACGTGATTTATTAAGGGTATTACATTTCAATAGGATGTGCTGTATATGGAAATGACCAAGTATGAAAATGTAGGAGAAAAATTCTTTGATCAGAAGACATAGAACTTACATTCAATGAAAGTCTAGGTTTCTCTTTATTTGTGTGGAAAATAATATCTTAATTTGAAAGCTGAAATATGTGAAAAAGCAGTGTCTTACCTAACACAAAGGTCACAGAGAATGATGACGATGTTGTTCCGGATGGTGAGGTCCGTGGAGGTCTCCAGTTCCCTGGCCAGGGCTGCCACACACTTCTTCGCCAGGTCCGCATTCTGTAAACACAACTTGCCTGAAAGAAGAAACCAAACATACATGTAATTTTGCAATGATAGCAACAGGCTCTGAATTTGACAATGATAAAAAATTCTACCGATTTGGCTTACCCAAAGCAATAAAGGCGAAAGCTCTTATTCTGTTGGACATTCTGGAGCCCCTGAACTGCGAGAGTTGAGTGAATTGGGTAAACTGAGTTTGCTGGGAGGATCCAGATGTGTGAGCCTACAAACAATCATCACCATAGTACCGTAATGTCGCGTGTATAACACACACTTTTTTTCAGCCAAAATTTGATCAAAAGTGGGGGGTGCGTGTTATACATAGGACAAAAATTGTACCCCATTTTTTCAAGCCGTGATTCTTGATACCACCGGAGTAGTGACTGCCAATATAGCATGTTATGCAAATTGAATGAGTGTATACTAAATTTACTGCATCAGAAATACCTTATTCTTAGGTTTTTCCCCCCATGTATTTAAAATATTTATCCTCTCTTAACACTATTTCTTGCATCAAACAAGTTTAAATATCGCTAGTGTATTTGCCATTACGTAAGCAGCCACCTGTTGACTCGGCGCGTGGTCAATGTTTGTTTAACAATTTCCGGTGTCAGAAGCATGCACCTCTCTGGTGTCGGACTTCACATGGTGTTTTCAAGTGCATGTTGATAAGCAATTATTCTGATTTTATTAAACTTAATTACTTTGTGTCCCGTTATGCAGTTAAACGTTATTGCTTTACACAGACAATGCTAAAATTACATCGATCATTTGTACGGCTTGATAATGACGATATACGACATACATACGTTTCTTCACAATGTTTATTTAAACAACAATCAAAGGGTTTGACTATAATTAATCAATCAAATCATTTCTGGTTTTATTACTTTTAAGCACTAAGCTCGGTTGCCGTTCTTCTCTACGTATGATGATCTTCTACTTCTCCGATGTTGTAAGAAACTCTTTACGAAGTGTCAAATGATACTTGATACCGCCCATGTAAATAATGCTGTCCTTTTTAATTAAAATTGTAAGAACTTTGACTCTAATATCGCTTAGGCCATGTTCCCATCACGAAATTACAGTAATTACGCTTGGGTTAAAATATTATCATTAAACATCGATAGTTATTTGGGAAAATGGCGACCGTCGATTTTCATCGTCTGTGCTATGTTCCGATCTCAAAATTAAAGAAATTGCGCATGGATTATAAAATTAACATGAAACATCGATAGTTTCAGGGAAAATGGCGGCCGTTGATTTCGCCATTTTTTGGGTGCGTGTTATGCATAGGACCTGCTGTTTTTTCGCCATTTTTTGGTCAACTTTGGGGGTGCGTATTATACACGAGTGCGTATTATACACGAGACATTATGGTATTTGCTCTCACATTTTTTCCAGAATGATCACCATTTTAAAGTAAGAGCAGCATATACATATGTATTACTATACATAAACTGTGATATACATATTTTGAATAGATTCTTTACCATTCAGATAAAAAATACAAGATACAAAATTCTTTGATATAGATTTAAAATGTTTAATTATTTTACCTCTGCATTTTGATTAGATTCTCCACTGTGGTTTCCATTAGAACTATCATGTGATGTCCCACTAACCCAGTTGTCTGGTGGTGCTACAAATGTAGAAAACAGGGCCCTATAAACCAAATACTTTCGAATCACTATTTAACCAATTCAATCACATTCAACAAGATCGACTGAGTTAATAAAAGACAGCAAGAAAAAATGAAAGATTTTAATGATTTACACAGATACCTTGAGACGAAAGCACAGTCTGAGAGGGAGCTGTTCTGATACAGGGGGCCGCTACCATACTCTGGACAATCAGGAACACACGCTTGGGGGTCTTAGCTGGACACAACTGAGCTATTTCACCCAGAGTGAAAAGATGACGTACCACAAGATCTTCATTTACAGCACCACCTACAAACCACAAAGTATATAATCGACATGACTACAGGTACATATTGGTGGACAAGATCTTAGAATAACTATCAATTAATTGATGGTACCTAAACATTTTTCCATTCACATATACCAAAATGCACTTTAAAAAAAAAAGAAATTGTTAGATAAATAGGTACATTTTATGTCCTTGTATAGAGTGCAAATTATTACATTTAAACATGAGATATTTTCTTCACACCAAAAATAGCATGAGCCATTGTAACTCTTATCTGCATTATTTAAATTCAAGTTGGCCATCTGTTTTTTCCATGCATCTTTTAGCATTTACAACCAATTATGGGGGTGCATAAGATACACGTGTGTGCTATACACGAGACTTTACCATTATCAGAAAAGGTAAAAGTGTTAAACTTTTTTCCAGCTTGATACAGTTTTAAACTTACCATCTTCCTGAAGAATGACCTTAGACAGGTATTTGTCACTTAAAGTCAAAAGGTCAACACACCAAGCCTCTTTTTCACTGGCCAATCCCAAGTCCCCAGCCTTGGCTACACACAGCTTCAAAAAAAAAAATGTATTATATGAGGTGTATACACATAATTTAACTCTGGTTGTAACGCCTCATTTCATTGGCTTAACAAACTCATTAATATCGTATAACATAACTTGCCTACATCACAATATACCAATATTTCACTTATTCAAAGTAAAGAACTTCAATTCATTTAGTGATGCCACTTGGCAGGTGCACAGGTTATAGTACCCAGAGCCATGTACAGCCTGCTTGCACTGTTGGGAAATTTCAAAGTAATTTTGGAAGTCAAAAATGATTTTATACAAACTACTCATGGGGATCTATTACGTGAAAAGGTGTGAACTTTAATTGACAGGAAAAATCTTTCTATTGCATACGTCATGTTTTTCTCTTTCACTTTTGATTTCGATTAACATGCATGTAATAGTTAAACGTACCATTTCCGGAATTTCAACGACAAAAAACATTTGGGTGGGCGATTAAATGTAGGGTCTGTCAGGTAACCGTAACGAATAATTTTTTGTTAGGCCTTAGACTGGTTTTAAAGAACATTACTGGTCTAAATGTACAAACCTTGGACAAAGTGTTGATTGTGACAGAAATAAGGTCAGTTGGAGAATCAAATTTCTTTAGTCTGTTCTTCAGATTTTCTAAATGACAAGAAAGGAAATGGGCAAACATAAATATGCATATCACATGTTTGACAAATAAAAACACATTTTCAAGCTAAAAATATATCAATTCTTCTATGTGTATAAATGTCAACTTAACTCATCATTTCCAAATTCTAATGAATAAATATATTTGTCCCTTATACAAAATGAGCTAGGTGATAAGCAGCATTTTCAGCAAAAAATTGAACTATCCTATCAAATGGAAAAAATACATAATCCTTTTGATTTAATAAAAAGAAAGAACTCTATTTCATTGTTACTCCTCCATGAGTTCCAAAAAGAATACAATGGGTTAGTTGGGAACCAGAATATCACTTGAATTACACATTTATGCAGGTTTTTTCTAAACAATTTATTTTTAAAGGATTTAAAATTGAAGCGAAGCAGATGAATTTCCCTGCTGCTATATATTGCATACTGAATAAATTTTTACTGAAACCTGGTCAGTTAAATATTCTTTCTATTACACAACAAATATGACAAAGATATAATGTAAGTGAAAAATTTTCAAAATATAACTTTAACAGGTTGGACAATGTCGAGATATTTACCAATCAACAGGTCTCTTTGGTCAGCTTTGATATGCTTGGCACAGCATCCCATAACCTGCAACACTCTCTGTAGTGTGTAAATATCTGTAACAAAACATAACTTTGAAAATAATATTTTATATCTAAAGAGTTTTCTCATAGGGCTGTGCAGCATACTGCAGTTCATAACATTTAATTCGGTTCACTAATCCCTGAATCTTATATTTCAGTTTGGTTTAAATTTCATTTCACATGCAAGACAAAAAGAAAACTGTGTGTATCAGACTAGCAGTACATAATGCAACAACCTGAAGGTGTTTTAACAGTGGGTTTTTTTTTTTTTTGGGGGGGGGGGGGGGGGGCCTGATTTGGGGCCGAAATTCAACCCCAGTCCCATTTGGAAAGGACTATATTTGTTATGGTCAAATATCTTCCCCCAATTTTAACCATTTTCAAACAGTAAAATATGAGAATAAAATCTTCATAAATCATTGTACAGAAGATGCCTGTCATTTTTATCTTGATTTAAGTCATCATTGCTCATTTGCTGTTTATCTATGACGTCACCTAAATGACCCCATTCCCGCAATTTTGCAAACAAATGAAAACAGTCATTTTTTCCTTATATTTTGCATTCGGAAGTATAGAGTGCAGATCTGCTCAAGTATGATTTTAACATGTTTTTCTTCCCATAATTATACACATCATACTAAAAAATGGTACTTGAGCAAGCCTGCACTTGATGTTTCCCAAACGAAAAACCATCGAAAAAACCCCAATATTTTGCTACAAAACATCCAATTATTAAAATAAGACAATATTCATGACGTCATATCTATATTATGACATCACTGTGGTGATAGCCTTTCACCTTATTTTTAAAACTCTTTATAAAACTTTAATTTGGGGGGCAAAAAATGCATAATACCGCACATAGTCCTTTCCTAAAATTTTCCCAATTTCAAACATAAAATTCCGGATTGTAATTTTAAAAAATCTTTGTCCAGGTTGTCAAAATTTTCAAGAAATTAAAAAATACTAGTGTTTCAGATGGCATAAAGGGAATTGTCCTTATTAAATCTTTTATTTTTCAGTTTTCCAACCATCCATGAACACAGAGACACAGTTGCATGAATGACACTAGATGGGGCCTCACCCTCTGTGCTGCCTGCATTCCTCTCCCAGTAGTCAATGATAAACTCGTGGCTGAACTTCTGGACAGCAGGGGCTAGTTCCGCCAGGAGCATCCAAGCAGCCTGCAAATACCAAGAGTATCAGAATCGTGTCAGAAAGGAGGGCTGCATTTCTTTGAGTGGCATTTTGAAATCATCTAATTAGGGTCTTCCGGTCTTCAGAGGAAGACCCTACTTTTATTCTATTGTTTCTTTTTCAATTTTATAATCATTCTTTTTTCCTTACACATTTTGTGCAAGCAATTTCTCAGACAAATTTTCAAGGTTGATGCCTTGTCATCTGACTTTGACAGTTTTTAAATTTATCTTAAAAATGCTGGGTTCCATCTAATGTTATCATAAATTGGACGGAAGACCCTCTGGTTGCTTGCAACGAGAACGATCTAGTTCATCACTTACTTTTTCTTGTACCAAGATTCTGAACATTAAAAATTTACAAATACAGTATCCTCTCCCAATGATTTACAAACCTGATTATTATCAGTTCCAACATGAGATTCCAGAGATGTAATCAGACTTGGTTTGATTTTCCCCACTCTTGCCCAACGTCTACAAGCTTTCTGAAGATATCGTCTGTAAATTATAATGACGTTAGTATATGTTCTAGGTTTAATATCTATTCAATGAAAATCATACATAATGCACAAACCTGAAGGTGTTTTAACAGTGATTTTTGGGGGCCTGATTTTGGGCCAAAATTCAAACCCAGTTTAATTGAAAATCAATTATCATAAATTTAATGAGTGAAAGCTACAGGTATTCAACATAGGCACCATACCTTAAAAGACAACTCTCAAACCGGGTCATGATTTCTAAAATGTTCCAAACTAAGCGATGTCCTTCATTTTTGGATCTAAAAATGAATTCATCAGACATGTCAGACTTTGAATATAATGACAAGTCTCTCTATAAGAAGTAAGCAAACATGTTGTGGTAATTGGAGTATTATCTGTCCTGACCTGTTAATAGGCACAATGTTACTCAGGATGATTTCCTCTAGAGACTCCATACACTTCTCTTCCAGAGTTGATTCCCTGTCAGTAACAAGGGGAAGAACTCCATCCAACCAACATCTGGTGAAAAAAAAACAAGAGCCAATGCTCACTAGTGGTAACCCAACTCTGATGTGAATATGCAAAATAAACAGTCGTCATTTAACAGGAAGTTAACATTCGATTGGCACAAAAATCTATCCCACAATATGGCATGCCTAAACAAATAGCATGTTAAAATTTCAAGCATCTGCAATTTATAGTTGTTGAAAAATCTATGACGAAAATTTCTTGGAAAATTTAGGCTAAAAATAAACAAAGTCGTCATTTATCAGGAAGTTGACGTCCGATTGGTACAAACATATATCCCACAATATGGCATGCCTAAACAAATAGTGTGTTAAAATTTCAAGCATCTGAGATACACTGTAAATAGTTGCTGAGAAAACTTTGATGAAAATTTTGGCTGAAAATAAACAAAGTCGTCATTTAACAGGAAGTTGACGTTTGATTGGCACAAAAATCTATCCCACAATATGGCATGCCTAAACAAATAGTGTGTTAAATTTCAAGCATCTGCAATGAACAGTTGCCGAGAAAAATGTGACAGAAATTTTTGTTAGACAGACAGACACACAAAGGTAAAACAGTATACCCCTTCTCCTTCGGAGGGGGGAGGGGTCGTAAAAATCTCATGGCTTAGAGAAAAGAGTCAAAGAGCCAATATTTTCCAGTAAATTCCAAAGATATCTTATGATCATATAAAATGGTCCATTATCTGCATGCTATGACCCTTACTGTTGCAGGGGTTTCTCTGTTGGCATGGATAACAACAGGTCTGTCAGGCACTGCATGGCTTGTTTCCTCACAGAGAGAGTTGGATCTCTACATCTGTCTACTAACACGCCCAAGTCCTGAAACAGAACAGAATCTGGTCTAATCAAAACATTCAAATTCCAAGAAAATGCCATTTGAACATTTTTCCACACAATAATTAGAAAGTATCCTTCTCTACTGAATTATTCCCTCTTCACAGGTCCATGGGAATGTTTCACTCAAGCCCATCCCTTCAATCCCTAATGATATCAAAAGACTTCTGTAAGTACCCTACATGTTGACACACAGAACTTTGTCTCAAATACTGTAGAAGCACAAATATTTGCTAGGATAAAATTTCATTGTTTTTTAATTTAGTCATAACATAATCTCTAAAATGTATCACGTATCAACTCTGTATATTTGAAAACTTGGGTTAAAAATAGTCATGGATTTATTTTTGTTGATTAATAATGCCCATGAAATAATCAAATGAAAATTTCAACAAATATTTTTGCTTCTACAGTATGTACCGTAAAATTTCTTTTTAATATCCATGTAAAAAATCCAAAATCTCTTTTAATTTTGGGTAGATTTGGGTAAATTTAATTTAACTATGATGAAAATATGGCAGTCAAAATTTCATATTCTGGCAATGATATGCAAAACAGTTGAATTACGGAATTCAGTATTTGCGTAAACAAGAGGTACTGTGAGCACACTTACAACTGATACCCCCTAAGAAAAAAAATCATAAC
The DNA here is from genome assembly GCF_025612915.1 of Magallana angulata. NCBI lineage: Eukaryota > Metazoa > Mollusca > Bivalvia > Ostreida > Ostreidae > Magallana > Magallana angulata. Next base: position 27,399,271 of record NC_069111.1, on the reverse strand, counting down.
TCAAGTAGTTTGCTGTTATAGAAAATGATGGATGCTATCTACTTAACTGTCCATTTTCTATCAATAACAACTGTTCTATTTCTTATTAACTGCTTCTGCTAATATGAGTACAAAAACCAATTTCTATTCTTTAAATTCCATTTTGGGCCAAACCAATATAATTTCTTGTTCGTCGGACCCCACACGCTCATATTTTAATAAAACTGTACAAATATTATCATTAATTTCCAGCATCTGGGAAGTTCTGCACTGTTTTCTGTTCCATTTTAGCTTTATTTTTCAAATTTTAAATAGTTTTAATATATAATTCAGAAACAAGTAGAAAAAAAAAACAGGTAGAAAAAAATATAATCGTAAACACAAGTTTATTTACGGACCACTGAAAAATTTTGCATACAAATAAAAATAATTTTATCATTTTTAAATCGCTCCTCCGCTCCTACCTTTTTTTATCATGTTCATTGGATGTCAGACGAACAAGGAATTGTATTGGTGTGGTCTTATTTCAACTTAACTGTTAATGCATGAAGACATTTGTATCTTTTTAATAACAAACATTACTGGAATCAAACGATAATCCACATGTCAAGCATCTATTAAATGTTTTGAATTTTTGGTTTACCAAGCCCTATTTTTTTTTCCTAAAATTTTCCTCCACACCTTTTTTTTTTTTGAAAAAAGATAAAATACATCAGGGCGGGCCATTTTCAGAGGGGTGGCCGAAAATAAGAATGTAACAATTAATTTAACTTTGCCTTACGCAAGCAAGCTTTGTGTCAAATCATTTCCATTCATACAAGACAATGACACATATATAACAATCAGGGGTGAGACTGCATGGAATCCATCAAATTGAAAAATGATTTCTAATCATTAAACTGATTTTAAGTAAAGACTGATATTAATTTTTTTGAAAAATGATGAAAACCAGTCATAACTATTTGGGGTTTATTTTAAAAATATGGAGTGACCTCTAAAAATAAATATTACTGTATTTCATCATTTTTTATCAATTTTGTACACTTTTAATTATCTCGTTTGTTTTTCAAGGTGCACTAAATAATTGACTTGGGAATGGAATTATGATGAAAACAAGTCATATTTACAAAATTAATAAAGATATGTACATAAGGTAGTTAGTAGAAATGACAGTAATTGGTTATTTTTCAATATGATGGATTGCAGTCACACCCCTGACTGTATAAAAATTAAGCATTTTTTAAACAATGACTTTGAACTTGCCAAAATGACCTAGGTCAATGTCATGACATACCTTCAGGTCATTTTGGCAATTTTTCGAGTGAATTTAGATTTTTAAATGTCACTCCATTAGAATAATATGGACTGGACACAAATTTTGCACTTTTCTCTGCCAGTTACCTTGCCCTTGCCCAAACGACCTTGGGTCAAAGTCATGACACATCCCTAGGTCATAAGCAATCTTTGTGTGAAGTAAGATCTTCCAAATTCTCTCCATAAGAAAGATACAGACTGGACATGAATTTTGCACAGACAGACAGACGGACGGATGGACAACGTGATTCCTATATATCCCCCAAACTTCTTTGCGGGGGGTATAAATATGGAATCTACAGTACATACAAATGTTGCTGGTTAAGACAGTGATAACTGACCTGTCTCCTGTAGTCGGGGGCCTCAAACCTGACCACACTTTCCAGGGCCTGTAGAGCTGCCTTCCTGACTTGTGCTTTCTCGTCTTGAGCCCGTCGTCTAAGCATGGACAACACTCCCTGCTCATCAGGCAGGTCTGAAAGGAACCAAAGTTCTTGTTTCATAGGCATTTACAATTCTAAATGGTTACAATGATTTAAAATATGAAAATGACAATGTACATCAAATGCACATGTACATCTCAGTAATTCATACTTTTTCTTTATCAAAGATACACAATGTTTTTGTTAACATGTCTTACAATCTTATTTAAAACTTATACAAAAAGAACAACAATTTTGTAACTCATGCAATTCTTTTCTGTAGAGTCTTTTTTTTTTTTTTTTACAGTTTATAGTTTTACAAATACTTTACAACAATAACCTACAACAAACAATGTGTTTTCACTATACCCTCAAAGTTTTAACTCGTGATGAAAGCTGAAATCATTTGTCTTCAAATATTTAGACAATAATTGGGCTTTAATTAAGATAATCCTGTCCCCATGCATTGTTCATAAGGACTTTCACCTAAAAATCACACTTACTCGGATTGAATGGAGTCAGGGCGACCTGATGGAACGGTGTCTTAGGGGGCTTTCCAGGGGCAGTATTAACTGGGGTCTCAATGCTCTCCTGGGGCTGGGCATTTTCTGCTGTTTTATCCACAGAATTTTCACTTACAGTCACTGAAAGTAAAGTGAATTTCAAACATTTAAAACCACTGCAGTAATAATATATCTATAACATTTGTCTAATACTAGGAATAAGTTTATCATTTCCTTTCCATAAGGATTATTTACACCAAATTACTTTAAATTTGACTCAATAGTTCTTGAGAAGAAGATTTTTAAATATGCATCCCCCTTTTCTTACAGTTTCGTGGTTTTCTTCTCTTCTTTTTGATTGCAGAAAGTGTATATATTACTTTAAAAATTTAGGTAACATCCAAAAAACAGATCTGTTTTCCATTAAGAAATGCTACAATAAGATTTTCAACAAGTAGACCTCGTCCTACCTTCCACAACATTCTGGGCTCGGTTCTCCATCTCTGGGGTAGGAATGAGATGCTGTAAATGAGCTGGTCGGGGGCCAGCCACAGGAGTCACTATCTCCCTAAGTGTGCTCCTAATTCCCGAGTCTGCAGTGGTGAAACACTGAGAGAAAGCTACAATGGCCCGTGATCGAACTCTGCAAAGTCCATGGAATAAAAAACTTTATATATATATTTATGATAAATAATACAGACGTTTTTATGCAGTCTACACATGCAGTTACATTATTACCTATGGTATCAAACAATAAGTAATACTTTGCAGATGACATGTACGAATATTTGAATATGAATAGAATAGCGTTCACAAATATTTGTATATTGATTAATTTTATAGTATTCGTTTCAGCACCAAAATGGATAAAATAATGTTTCTCTAGTGTGCTTGTGAATTCCAAATAAAAAATGTCCCACATTATGGATTGCATTTTAGAAACCCAAGTCAGTAAAATGCTTTACTTTTATATAAAACATTATAGCAAACATAGCGATGATCCACACAAGATTTTAGCAACATTTCAAGTGGCTGTCAAATCTATTTACGAGAAAATGTGTTCAAGTTATGATCACAACAGCAACAATATAAAGTTTAAATATGAAGAAGGACATTGTTTAACTTCAAATGCATATAGAAAGAAAGTCCCTGCAGCTTGTACTATGCCTAATATCTAATCATGCTTTAAGACAGTGCTCTCTCTCAAACCTTGAAGCATTGATGTTTCCTTTAGTTTGAGCTAATAAATCTAAGACCTACACTTTCACTGTAAGGTAACTATTTATTGACTTCAATACAACGCTTTTTCTGCATTAAGAATTGCACCTTGTTAAATCATCCAGCATCCCTTTTTAATGAAATGGAAGGAAAATTATGCCACCTCCACGCCACATCTGTTTTTGAAAATACTGGCCTGAGAACCAAGTAATTAATGTTCGAATACAATACATGGGATCCATTTACTTACACTGGGGCAGCATCAGAACACCTCTCCAGTAGAATCCCCAGTAGAGAGGTGTGTCTCACATAAGAGGCTATCTCTGGTGGGGTACTCTCTACTAAAAAGGGGGAAGATACAATCACATCTCCAACAGTTAAATACATGCATGTATATATGTAGGGTAAATTCTGTGTACAAGCATCTGGGCATAAAAAAAATCATAATATGTCTTTTCTTCAAGAGAGAGACATTATTTCCATATCATGACAAAAAATGTTATGGGTGAGTCTTTGATGCTCTTAACATGTAGATGTTTAAGAACTTCAATGTTGCATATGATGATAAGAAACATTCCATGTACAGGTAAGCAAAGATAGGAATATATTTACCATCCATTTCCCTTTCAGGGGAATTCAGCAATAGAGCAACAATATCTACGGTGAATGCTCTGTTATTTATCTGCAAAAATTTTAAATGCATACTTCAGTATGGTATAGATCCACAAGTATTAGATGTTGTTAAACACATATTTTTGAAATCTAATGACAAGAAACAATTTTCCTCAACAAGAGGCCCATGGGCCACAACGCTGACCTACGGAACAAAAGGCATGATAAAATAAGCGTAATGGAGTCATAATACAAACTATCTGGACAATGTACAGCAAAACTCATTTATAGAGAATTTCAAGGGACCATAGATAAAACTTTGTTATAGCCGTAGTTATAGTGACCAAGACGACGATTAAAGAGAAGTTCCCACCCGACATAGTTGTCCACTAGAACGAGAAAGGCTGGATGGACAATGACATGATGGACTGTCCAGGTATTTGGCAGCTGAAGAGCCTCCTGGTCCTAGACTCGATGAGGGCACACATCAGTGATGACAGTTAAGCGGTGGAAGCCACCTGTCATATACACAACTGTGTTTAAAATGATAGATGGTTTTCACACCTTATTACAACTGAATCATTGAATTGAATATTAGTTGTATCCCAAACTGTTGCATTGTAGTTCATGAGAAGAAGATTTCCTATATATATGTTAAACTTTGAACCATGCCTGGGACCCCCTTTTTGTCCGGGAGCCATGATTTTGATAATTTAAAATCTTCACTATATCTACAAGCTTTTGTATAAATATTGGCATTTCTGGCACAGTGGTTCTTGAGAAAAAGATTTTTAAAGACATACATCTGTACTCACTGAGCAGTTATCTCCCCTTTAAAAAGGATTTTTAATAACCCTTGATTTTAACAATCTAAAATCCCCTTCCCATAAGGATGCTTTGTACCAACTTTGGATAAATTTGACCAGGTGGTTTTGGAGAAGTCAAATATGTAAAAAGTTTACAGACGGACAACAGGTGATCAGAAAAGCTCACCATCTTCGGTTCAGGTGAGCTCCAAACTCCTCTGCTGAGAAAAAGAGGCGATTAAAACCATTCCACCATTTTGCCATACCTTTGCATGCTTTGAGAGGAGATAAAACCATTCCACCATTTTGCCATAGGGACCATTAGGCATCTCCTGCAGAATACTGACCACCGCCTGAGAGAGAAAATACTCTGTTAAGTCCATTTACATCAACATGTTATTGTTGCAAATCAATAATAATGATCTTTTTCACTATGTACATGTAGTTCCCAATTAAAATGCAGAAAAAATTCTAAACCATTAGCACATGTTGAACGATCAATGAGCGCATATGGAATGCTCAGTGAGCAAAAGTTGAAAGCTATGTTAATAGTAAATGCAATCAGGTAAATGAGGAATGTAAAAGGAGCAAATGCAAAGCTTGGAAAGTAGAAGGTTTATAGTAACTCTAGGAATGGATTATGCAACACATTCGGATAAAATAAAACACATTATCTATTGTATTCATTATATTGTCAATCTGAAGGATTTAAGAGATGTACATGTTCAAATGATGTATTTATCGGCAAGATTAATGCACCCCAGTATATTGTACTGCATGTATGGTACTGACCTGAGCCACTTTGGTGCGATACTCGGCACGGTCAGTGACCTTGGTACACAGGTGTTGTAAAAGCGTCCTAATGCTAGAGAGAGAACGCGGCTCATTTTTCATCAGATATCTAAAAAAAAAAAAAAAATAGAACTTGTTGTAATAGAATACCCAAAGTAGTCCTCCTCCCTCTCATTTTGAGTTTCCTTATTGCAATAATGCTCTAATAAAACCTAGTTCAGAGCTCTATCAGTACTCAATAATAGTAAACAGTTCAAATAAGAGATAACATTGTAACCATCAAAATACAGGGACAAGCAGATTTTGCCAAATCAAAACACATTCTGAATCTGCTAACTGATCAAAATAGCAGATTTATGAATTTCCATCAAAACAAGATATGAATATAGAAAATGTCTACACATAAGCATTAAAGTGTCTTCAAACAACAATCTAAAATTATTATAAACAATTTAGAGCTAAATGATTTTTTTTATGAAACACAACCATTTAAAGTGTTGTGTCTTTAAATAAGTATAAGGAAGAGATACATATCAAAGTCATGCATTTAGATGCAAACCAGAATGACATTTTTTTTTAGTTTTAGATTAAGAAACGAACATGACGAAGCTGACCGCCTGGTCTCTGGCCATTAGGACAGGTCTGGAGATGGACTGGGCCGCCACCCGATTATCTCCAATCAACATCAGAAGGTTAGGGAGGAGACATTTACAGATCTGCAACAAAAGATATTATCCATGAATATGTACACACACATATTCATGTACGTTGTACCTGTCTATATATTGCAGTAAAACATAAGGGGTGTCATTTCAATAGACAGTATCATTACTTTTATTTGCATTCATCATAAATAGTTGATAAATAACATGGGTTTTTATTGTACAAATAAACAACTGGAATTGAGCACAAGTTTGGAAACATAGAACTCCCCCCGCCCCTTTTACAAAAACCTATTGAATTATCTACATGCTAAACAAATTTTATTATATTAATTTTAATTGTTGGTCCAAGCTTTATTTAACTGTCACGCTTTACTGCATTTATGACTTTACTTACTGTGTTTATGACTAATATGACTTTAACATACTGTGTTTATGACTTAACTTACTCTGTCTATGACTTTAACATACTGTGTTTATGACTTAACTTACTCTGTCTATGACTTAAACATACTGTGTTTATGACTTAACTTACTCTGTCTATGACTTTAACATACTATGTTTATGACTTAACTTACTTCCTTGATGACAGTATTGACATGACCATGGAGTGGCAGACTGAGAAGCTGTAGGCCCTACAATGGAAGAGTGTCCGGATGTTCATTTCAAGGGCAATGCATTCGAAAAATTTAACATATTCTTTCATAAACAGGCTTATGTTTGTACAACATCATTGAAAATGTCCTACATAATAATTAAATAATATGTACAAGTACCTTGTAAGCTAGACCAGCAGTTGGAAGGTTTTTCAGTTGTTTTTTCTCACTAAACAACCAAACAAGAGTTATATCAGAATCTTTGAGAAACATTTCAAATCTACAAAATAATCAATTTTTTTCAATTCCATTCAAACTTTTACACCAACCAGTTTGCAAAACTCTGGAAGTTGCCGTCAAACATTTCAGCTCCTTGTCTGGTGAGGTCACAGAGTACCTGCACCGTGTGGTAGGCCAAAGACTCAGACTGTCTGAGGGAGCAGGTCATCAGCAGACCAATCAAATCCTAGAAAACATAGTAGGATCATCAAACAATGCTCAAGAAGAAGTGTACTGGAGAAAAGCTTACACAGCTTAAGAGGAGTTAAAAATATTGTTTCTAGCCGTGCTAACTGCTTTCTATGTAGTGATATACTTTGTATCAGACAATACAGAAAAGGGTTATATAACAAATGGATTGAATGGGAATTTGTTGGAATAAGGGATTATATACTAATATACACAAAAGAATATTCTCAGTTAGATTTGTAGTGTACACTGTTCTCATAAAGCTGCTTCATCCGATTTTATATCAAATTTTATGAACGCTTTTTTTCGATTGTTATGCTAAGTATGTGCATAATATAAAATATTGCAGTAGTTTTCAGTCAATAAATCCATATTTTAATGAAATAAAGAAGATGAACAAAATTTGTTCACAAAATAAACGACATAAAGAGGTACTGCCTTCTATCTAATTTCGCCCACGATGTCGAGGCGGCTGTGATTGTATTATGACATAAACATCGCTATATACAGTCGATACATAACATGCGGATTCAATAAACCCAATCGTTAGGGGGACGAAACCAAATGGTTCCCTTTTCTAAACATTCACAGGATGTATCATGCAGTTTGGTTTGTTTTTCTGTATGCCCATAAAGAAATTATTTTATTAACTTTGAATATTTCTAACTTTGAAAGAAGACTGATTCTGCTGATGTTAATAGGCGAAAGTCTATAACTTTCTAAGATAATTGGTTTGTATGGAAAATTATTTGATACTGTGAGAGCGAAAAAATCGGACCTTTAGCTTTAAGATGTGTATTTTGGGTGTCACAAGAATACATACTTGTAGAAACAGCATGTATAGTTTTGATAGCTTATTGACTTCTTGAGGTGAGAGTTCCTCTTCATCATTGCTGTCATCTGGGAAATCCTGGACATAAACAAGTACATGTCTTTATACAAACACTGCTTACAATAATGTGAATGGTCACCAATGCCCATTCATAAGACCTTTTTTGTTAATAAATATTACCTAAGGCCTTTGGTGAATTTTATAAGTACAGACAAATACCTGTATCTATAGTGTGATTAAATGATTAAGGATATTCAACTGGGAGAAATAAAACGTACCTCAATGCTGCCAGTGGAATCTCTAGACTTCTGTGTTTTCTTTCCTTTGTTTTTCTTTCTTTTTTGACTGCAAGCTGGGGAAATACTTTTCTTTCTTTTACCTTCACCTAATGATAGAAAGTGTAAAATTCCATCCATTTCAAGTTTTAGTGAAAAGAAAGTCCTGATAATTATGTAATCAGCAATTTATTGGTATCTTACCACTTCTTTTCCACTGTTTAAATATGTTGACACAATTCTCGAACAAAACTGGATGGAAAACTTTGAATGCAGTGCTTTCTAAAACAGTCCACATAAAAACCTCAAAATGATGCCATATCAACATAGACTAGTATCTGAGTCTTAAGATTCTTTTAATGAGCAGGCATATAAAACAACTGACTACAAAATTTAAAAAAATATTTAAAATTTGTACATACCAGGAATTGTCAAAAGCTTAAAGTAGTTGGATGCTGACAAGATTGCAGCTTCTCTCTGTTGAACATTTGATCCCTTCTACAAAATACAATTGTGCCATCAATATAAGTTTTACTTCTTTTATTTTTTTTTTATAATATTAGTGGTACATGTATTATTATGTCATAGGCTATGACATAATAATACATGTACCACTAATATTATAAAAAAAATGTTTGAGGCTGTATCAGTCTATTAACATAACACATTAAGCATACCTTAGTGCCAGTTTCCACCAAATAAGCCAGCAACGCTATTAGGCTTTTGTAAGAAAAGTCATTCTCCACCACAACCATCCATAATCCTGAAATTAAATAATTTGTGTTGCTCCATCAGTCATCAATACATTACTATCATCTGTAGATAAGACAGTGCACCGGTAGATACAATACATTTACCGGTAGGTACTGTAACAATACATGTACCAGTATGTAGAATGCTGAAACAATGATAGAACTCAACAGAATAATAAGCATGGCAGAGTACCTTTTCCTTCTTGTCCTTCTTTCTTGTTGATCCAGTCATCCATGAAAGAGGAAAAGGAATACAAATTGGGGACATGGTTTTCATTCTCCAATACATCTGATTCTGCCAGTGCATCTAAAGCTGGAATTTCTGTGAAGTCGTAATCCCAGTAGGATTTTACCCACTCTGTACAGAAAACAACAAATCATTGGAAATAGGTATAGTGCCAATTGGTGTGATAACTGTGACGTACATGTATATATTATATATACTATATTACAGTATATCAATTGCAGCATTTGAAACAATATCATAAACATTGATCATTTGAATACATCACTAAATTCTATTGTGTCATCAAGACTCATCATATATAGTTGACATTCTTGATTGATATTAATAGTTCTAGCCGAGACATAAATAATTGTCTTTGATATTGATCAGAATGATTCTTAAGGATGATGGATCTGGGTCCAGTGCAATCTCTAAATTAAGCTACATGCATAGCTTTATTTACCTACCTGAAGTAATCAGGTAATCTAACATAAAATTATCGGGTCAATTAGATATTACACTCATCATGCATCAGTCTCCCTGAAGTAGGTTTATTTTGCTCAATTTTATTCTAACTGAGCAATTTGTACAAAAAGTTACACTTAAATAGCTTCAACTGATTTGAAAACAATCCATGAAATAATTGCTCTTGAAAAAAGTTGCTCTTACAACACAAATGCAGTCAAAGTTCTAAAATTTTAGAGGCTATGTACATAACTGTTTATGTGTGATCAAACAGCTTCTTAAATGAAATAACAAAAAGAACAGTTTTGGTTAACACAGGGACGTACGTACGTACATATACATTCAAAATTTAGAAATTAAAGGGGAAGGAATGTCAAAAGCATATTTTATGTATATTAATAAAGTGGTTGAAATTGTCACAACTAATCGTGCTGTTATTTATGTCTCTGCTTGCACATGGTAATCGTGAGTTAAATTCAGCTGTGACATTTCAAATATCAAGACCATACCTTCACTTAATTTCATCAAAATTTGCTGGATGTCTTCCATTTGTAAGCATAAACATCTATAGGCCTGACAGTGACAGATGTACCGCTGCCTTACGTTCGCGCCAAATATCGAATGCAACTTCCTTTTACCCTTTACGCGCATGCGCGGAATACGTCATCATACTATTTAAGAAAGACTTTTAGGCCCAAGACGTTTAGGCCCTGAATTGATAAGATGTTTAGGCCACAAGCACTTGTTTCTGACAAAAAAATTTACCTTATAGTATAATAATAACACAATGTATCTAACTCCGAATGAGGTAAACCACCCACTCCCGTGTGTTGCAGTCGTTTTCGCTTTTAAACAAAATGCAATGCAAAAGTGTTTAGCTGTTTAGTAGGCTACCATTTTTTTCTTCAATATATAAATTATCTAAACAACCATATATAGCATGCTTACTTTTGTAGTATTCTTATGTGCATAATCTGCGTCAAAACATGATAGACTCCAATTGAACCGTAACACTGACATGATAGTTTTGCACTGCATTTCGTATAAAAGCGAAAACGACTGCAACACACGGGAGGGGGCTGCAACACACTGTTCTTAGCACCAAATGAAACGTGTAGCATAACCCTATTCATACTATTTTTGAACAAATTTAATCAAATAAATTTGTAAATAGAATTTCTGATAGGTACATATTATGTGTATTGTAATAATATAATAAGTATTTTGATCATATCTTTCAAATAAGCATATTCCGTTTATCATTTAACGTAAATATATCATTTTCGCCATCTAGGAGAAGTAAGTATGATGATTTACAGACGTGTATGCCCCAATATGTTTACGTAAATAGTTAATATATTTCCTGGGAACTTATTTAGAGTATATCAAAAGAAAACTTCATGTAGGTAGCATCAGTAGGGGGCACTGGCCATACCTTTTATAGCAGGAGACATATTTCTTTAATTTACATATAAACAATGTATTATTGTGACGCGAGAGAAGCCTACAATGTAGCTGCTGTGGCGTCTATACATAATGAAAAAAAGCTCGTGGAAAACTATGAATTCGAACCAACTTCTTGTTATTCATTATAACAATTTCGATACCAGTTTTATTTTATTAAAAAAAAATTAGATAAATGTATCATCGACCAAACGAAATAACAATTTTCTTATAATTTCAGCCTCCTTTAGGGGTGCCAAAATTCTGATAGTAACAATCAAAAGAGATGATTTTTTTTTAAGTTCAGATAAAGAGAAGGAGACAGTATCAGTCAAACGAAAGGAATTTTTTTGGTTCCTATGAAGAGAAGATGACAATTTGCGATAAATGGGAAAAGACATTAAAAAAGGAAATGCATTTTGAATGCTTTTAATTGTGAATTTTAACAACACATTTTATTCATTTATAAATTTATTTTTTAAAAACAAATAATTAATAGACTACATGTATACACAAAGAAATGTTCCAAAATATAATACACGTCTCAATAAACAATTCTCGTTATTAACTTTTAGGTTTAAATATATTTTCACAAACTTGATTGTAAAGACCATTTTACAGTCACTATAAAATATAATATTATACATAACTAATGCATTAGTCGTGACAAAAACAACTTTTGGCATACACACATCGTTTAGCACTATGGAAAAAAGTCTTAAGTTTTCAATTTTCCAGATGACAGGTCCCATTGCTTGCGAGATTAAAAGTTTCTCCAGTTTGCAGTCTCCAGTAATTTCAATTTCTTGTCCTTCCTAGTTACTTGAACTCATGGTCCTCCAAGGAAGCCGCCATAGCAAGCGAGGGCAGTTCTTTATCAAAGCCTTCTTTACCAGTGAGAAAATATGTAGGCACTGCTCCTAATCCCTACCAAAAAAAAGCCAGTAAATTAAACATTTCAATACTGAGAGGGTAAAAGGGGGATAGGTAAATGAATGGCTTGCAAAGAAAGAACACAAACACACCTTCATTGTAATTTGGCCACGATAAACAAGATGGAATCCACCAAGTTTTTCCAAAATGTCCCGACAGATTTCGCTGACATGAATGCGAAGAGCTACAAGGAAACATTACTTTGATACATATTCATTATTAACAGCTATCAAACAATGTTGTCCTGGATAAAATTGTGATTAAATGTTGGATACAATTTTGTGGTTAAATTAATGAAATGCATGATGAATAATGCGTTGTAGGTTCATACCTAATCCCGAGGACTCCATTCGAGATGCTTGATTTACTGTGTCTCCAAACAGGCAATACCGGGGCATCTTTAATCCCACGACACCAGCACACACCGGACCTGAAGATGAAGAAATACAGGCAGATGACTCTTGAAACGTACATGTATACATATTCAGAAGTGTGGGTTTATAAATGAATTTACGAACGAGATTCAATGAAAAAATTAAATTCTTCATGGAATTTAACTCCATCCCCCCGCCCACGATGGAGAAGACCAGGGTCGGGCTACTAACCACTATGGATGCCGATTCTAAGCTGTAGCTGTCTTCCAGGACGGTGTCGGATTTCAAAAGTCGCCACACTGCTTAAAAGGTCCAAGGCCATGGTGGCGATTTCACTGGCGTGACGCAATCCATTCTTCACTGGAAGGCCGCTCGCGACCATGTAGGCATCACCAATTGTCTCTACCTTAAAAGAGAACCAACAATTATTTTTTTTTAATATTGACCAACATATTTCTAAGATATTGTCAAATATATATATACAGAGGGTTTCAACTGGTTCATTGCTTAAAATAGGTAATATCCTTACCTTGTAAACGTCATAATGTTCAATGATAGTGTCAAAGCAAGTGTACAGGTCGTTTAGAAAGTTTACGATCTGGAAAAAAACCCCAGCTAAATGTTAGTGTTTAAAGTTAAAGCGATCTAAATACGGAATAAAAAGAGACAATTCGATAAGACAGCCGGAGATGTAAAGACATACCTCAATTGCACTGCTCTCTGAAGCTAACTTGGTGAACTGAACGATGTCGCTGAAGAATATGGAAACACAGTCAAAACTCTCCGGGTGAATGGGTTTACCATATTTCAAGTCGTTGGCAATGCTTCTGCATGTATATAAATTGGAAAAAAAACAGGTTAATGATTTTTTTATTCGTCTACAGATGTGTGTATCCGCTAACTTGATTTAAAATACATTATTGAAAAATTGTTCATACGGCGGAAGCATTCGATGAAGTAGTTCATCGGTCTTTTTCTGCTCTTCCTCCAGTTGGCGCGTGCGTTCTCCTACCAATTCCTCAAGATGATCAGCATATTTCTCCATCATGTGCATCATTTGGTCTATTAAGTTTGGTTTCCTGTATGCAAAATGGGGAATTTGTGTTGTTTATTTACGCCAGGTTTTGTTTTAATATATACGAGTAATGTCATGATTTTAATAATTAGAATATATAAATGTTCAACAAACCTTCCGTTGTTGGCCTGTTTTAAAACGGACACGATGGTGGCGAAGTTTGGACGAAACATTGGGATTTCCTCCCAACACATTCTCATTAAATCTAAGATTTTGCGATCTGCAGCGTTTGAAGGTACTTTTGGTCGGAAAGGCGGAGATTCCACCGTTTTTACTCGCTGCACAATTTCTGAGGAAAGAGTTGTTAAAGTTATCTTCTCGCAAAACTTTTTTCAAAAAATACATGTATTCATGTTTACGTACTAGACTAGATATTCAAGAAATATTCCGAGGAAAGAGTTAAAGATTAAAATTATCTTCTCGCAAAACTTTTTTTATAAAAATACATGCATTCATGTTTACATACTGGATATTGAAGAAATATTCTGAGGAAAGAGTTAAAGGTTAAAGTTATCTTCTTGCAAAAATTAAAAAAAAAAAAATACATGTATTCATGATTACGTACTGGATATTCAAGAAATTTTGATGTTTTATTTTTCATATACCGGTACATGTATATTGTTTCGTACTCAGCTGGTATAAATGCACACACAACAGAGGGTACATGCCATTGTATCTCACCGTATGGCTCTAGTGTTTCGTTCTCGTACGGCGTTGCACGTAACACAATCTCTTGTAGAATAATAGAAAATGAGTATATATCCCCTTTTTGAGTTCCCTTGGGAGGGACGCACACTAGTCGAAGAAGCTCCGGAGCCACCCAGAGTAATTCTAAAGCAAAACATGTTAAAGACAATTAAATTTATTTGTGTTTCTATTTTTAATTTGGCGGGGGGGGGGGGGGGGTTAGTTTGATTTTGCTGATATTCTAGGATCTTTATAAATTTACTTAGTGCGCTATTTTTTTTTAAGTTTCCTATGAAAGACATATAAATTGTGATCAATATATGTGATGAAAAAATAAAATATATTAAATGGATGTGCATAGCAAGTGAATATGTATACACGATATAAATTCATCTGTTGAGTATACCACTGTTTACGGTCAGAATTCACAAGATACATGTAATTAAGAGTTTAGATAATTTTGTTAGTGACGATAATTGTAAAAAAGGACATCAACAAAATTTACAACAATACGTATATTCATGTTGATGAATTAATAGATATCTATTAAATATTATACATCAATAGACATATATCATTTTCAATCATGCTCATGTCAAGCTGTCTGGTCAATTCAGTTGGAATTTCTAATACTAGTAAAAGGTTACATCGAAGTCTTTCCTAGGTGACAGAAGAAAAGCCCCAAAAGATAAAACATGCTGCTATGCATCGTAGTTTGTTCATGATATTAGGGTGATAACTCTGATATTTGAAGTTTTCAACTGAAGTACGTGTAATCAGACACTAGTATTTCACATCTGACAGTTCATCAAAAGAAATTCGTAGTAGGATTTGCAAAATACCTGTCCGGTCCATATTTTCCTTACGGAGAAACATTAGAAGTTCTTACTTCGCACAAAGATTAAATGAAAAATATAACTTCAATGTTCCTCCACAGACAAAAATATCTCGTGCGAATGTAAAGTTTTACAAACAACTTTAAGAACAATTGAGACAAAGTAACAACTTAAATTTGACTTTTTTCTGAACAAATGATTGTAGAGTGGACATAAATGACCTCCTTTTATTTTTTCAAGATTTTAAAGTCTGTTCCCGCGCCGTTCTAAGTGATTAAAACGGGCGTTGTTATGTTCGTGTAGCGTATCTAGCATTCAAAACAATATTTAAATCCTCATATTGCTTTTTCATCTTTTGACAAGAGTTTAGGCCAAATGGACAGAAACAAGCCAGTTTAAGAAATGTTAACATTTTGATCCTCAAATGTAAATGATGACTGCACATCTCCCTTAAAGCATTTGTCTTAGTTGCAACCTTTTTTTCAACCTTTTATCTGCAAAATCATTTATTACGTAAATTAAAACTGAGCCACAAATAATGGTAGCCATGAAATGTAATAGAAAAAAAACATAAATAAAAAATATGCAATAATAATATTATAGAAACTTCCACTTCTGTATAATTTAGCTGTACAATTATAGACAGAAAAAATCTTCCCAATGTGACCAGCATCTTTCAAATTTCCTTAGTTGAAATTTTTGAACTGCCGCATATTTCTATATCTTGTTCTTAAAACTCAAGTGATGTAAAAGCTCAACATAGTCTGGAATTCTATTCTGCTTGAAACATATGTATATGAGTAGTTGCAACTTAATAAATTTGTGTTTCTTCCGTGTATTTAAAGGGGCATGGTCACGATTTTGGACAACAATTTTTTTTTCGATTTTAATGTTTACAATGCTTCAGTAAGGCATTTTTAATAGGCAACCAAAATTTGAGTGTCATTTGTTGAGTTATAAGCGAGTTACTTCGCTATGTAAACAAAGCGTTTGTTTACATTTTGAATGTTGAAGTGAAAATTCCAGTTTTAGACCTCAAATAAATGTGTTAATCATTAGGAACTGTTTATTTATGATTAATATGAAAAAGAAAATAGACAAATCAGTTTGAAAAAGAATTTTTACTGGTATATTGAACCTATGTAAACAAAAACAGGGCACGAGCCTTGTTTACATGACGAAGAATTGTGAGCCATGTATCTTGCTTAAAACTCATCGACTGGCACCCAAATTTCATTTGATAATTAGAAATGCATTCCTAAAGCATTGTAAATAATAAAAGCAGAAAAATAAAACTTGACCAAAATCGTGACCATGTCCCTTTAATTAACAGAACATTTGAAATAGATATGTTGAGTGTAAAGATTTTGATATTTTTTTTCTTGAATATAAATGAACATGTCATTGATGCCAAATAAAACATTTTTTTCTCAATGCAGCCTTGATATTGAAAATGACTTACTGAAGCTTTCTGAATTTTTTTCGTCATCACGTGTTTTCTCGCCGTCACAGAAGTTTGGCATGGGAAAATCCCCAACTTTACACATCCACCGCGAGTCCACGTATACATTACTGGAGCGGAGTTTACCATGTGTCTCTATCACAGAGTCGTGAATGAAGGCCATTCCCTGAAACATCATGCTATAGTTCCACACATATAAATTCTTTTTATTGTTTTGTTGTATATAACCTTATTGCAAGTGTTCTGATGGTATATGATTAAGCTATTCATTAGATGAAAAGGTAAAAAAAAAATAACTCATGATAGTAGGGGTTCAAGGAAAAGTACTTACCTTAGCAATATCTGACGCAAAGGAGAGTTTGAAAATCCAGTCCAGTTTTATATTTGTATTTGATAAAACGTCCAGAAGACTACCCTTATTGTAATACGTGCTTACGATATATATGTTTAAAGGATCCACACATGCGCCCACTAAACAGAACACATTGTTGTGCTTCAATCTTCTAATCTGGAACACATCGAATTGGTCATCAATTTAAAATTATTTTGCTTCATTAGTCATCGGTTAATGAGTAATAAACAAAAATCTCAATATCATTTTAATGATACGCATTAAGAGCAATAAAATTTTCAAGAGCAAAATATCTGCAGGCATGCTCGCGAAGATATCTAAGACTATGATGATGCATTTCAAGAACGCCGTATGATACGTCTTAGTCTGAAGTCTGTCTCTTGAAACTTTCCCTAGTTATGAAAGCTAAGTGGAGAGACCAAATGGCTTGTGCATTTTTTACTATATTTGGATATGACAAAGTAATATTGCCAAAAAGAGGGATACCCGAGTTTTCTCCTCTCCCCCGTTGCTACGTGCCTGATAAATAACGTATATTGGGGTTTTTTGGGGGTTTTTTTTTGTTTGGGTTTTCTTTTACAAATGATATAGTATCTGTGTAGCAAAAAAAATTAGTCACTATATTTGATTAAATTTCTTAAATGAGTAACATATATTTACAATTCCAGTGTCTTTTTCTGTGATAACACTACCAATCTTACTTGATCACACCTATAGTCCAGTAGATTTCATAATGTCGCAAATGACATTTGCATAATTATGCAAAATAAAAATAATGTAAAAATGTTAATAGTTAAATTGTACAATTGGTGAAAAGTATGAAAATATAAGTAAAAAGAAATCATTCTTTGTATATTTCACTTTATTTTTTAACATAATTGAGAGAAATTTTTAATATTTGATAAATTGTTTAATGTATTTTCGAGATACATGTACATTACATTTAATTTCATATAAACTCGCACTCTCCCCATATAATATATTTAATCTTAAACAATTGTTAGTGTATTTATTTACAAGCAAGAGTTTCAAATGATTTCAAACACATTTTACCTTTCAAAAATACGCTTTTGTTTCTTAAATAATCATTGGCCTATAATCATTGGCCTATAACGTATCCGAGTTAATGATATGATTTTTAAAGCTTTAAAGCTATAAACTATTATTGGATTAAAAAGTGGGTTTTTTTTAAATGTAGTCTAATAGTGCCCACCACTATCAATTCCCTCTTAACACAAAAGATGGTTTCAAATAGTATAAGTACTGCTCTTAATTTTTATTTTGTTTAACTTGATTGTTGTTGGTTATTAAAATTTATAGACCCATTTTTAAAAATGTTTACAACAAACCGGTTTTATCGTGTTAATTTATAATAACATTTTCTCAATAAAAATAAGAAAGATTTCAGTATGCTAGGATGTCCTTACTTTAGCTGCTCCTAAAACACCGTCAAGTCTCATCTTAAGATGAGTCCAAAACGGATCTTAAAAGAATGCTCCTAATTTTTTTTAGGAACACACAAAGATATCATATTACAGGAAAGTTTCGTAAACATGCCTGCTGTTCTCTTGGCTCATAGGGTATGTATTTGCATACTAAAACACAAACAAAAATCTTTTTGGGATGTTAAAACAATTACTGGTTTGTGTGAACATATTTTATAACTCTGCTGAAGTACATGTACATATGTATCTCATAGACAATGCATATTCATAGAATAATAAACAATTTAGCAATTTAAATCAGTTTCTGGTTGATGCATACTTACTTCTAGCGATACTGCAAACAATATAGTAAGTTTTTTGTTTTAAAAACAAACCTGGTTGATTTCTTGAACAACAACTGGAGAAATGGCAACAAAGGCTTTGTTGACAAACTTTATGGCTACCACTTGTCCTTGGTATTTGGCAGTTTTAGTAAATATTTGCTGGCCGCTCGACATTTCTGTTTTTATACTTATTGAGTATGATCGGCTCGTTCTTCTTGTATCGTTCAAAAACGACGACTAAAAAAATAAAGTAAATTCTAATGATTTTCCAGAAATGTACGAGACTTACTCAAAAATTAGCAGAAAAGACGTTTAACTATATAACTACATGTATTGTTCACTTCTTAATTTTGAATCTGATAATAGTATTATACTTAAACTACACGGGTTGATCCTAAATTACATCTTTCTTGTGATTTCCATCTATCAAAGCGAAAATGCAACATATCTATTACATTTAGCATATCGGGCTTTTTATTCATTAATCTAGATACAAACATCGCTACGTAGTTAAACAATATGAATAGTAACGTTTCTTAATTTTTTTAAAACAGTGAGAAAAAAGTTATGTATTATTTGTTTAATAATATTGTAATACATTATTGTGTAAAATAAACATTTATAGTTTTTTTTATTATTCAAAGAAATTTCAACTTTTTTCAAAATTTGAATTAATATGGCAAAGTTTTGATAAATTTCGGTTAAATTCAAGATATGAATCATGAAATGCAATTAAGCATTGAATCATTATGTTTTGAAAAGATATAGTCTCATAACTTCAGCGGTGTGCTCATACAAGTTGAGTAACGCGCGTTATACTGATTTTCCCTTGTAACGTTGCATTTTACAGCGTTCAACGTTTGTGACGTCATAATAAAAAATCGTCATTTTAATCTTTGAGAACCCTGTCTGTGTCATTGTGCTATATCTGCAGTAGCTTTTCACACACTTAACATGTAAACTTTATTAGAATGTAAATATTAGCGTTTATCCGGAAATGAATAAGAGATGGTCAGGTCAAATCCAAAAAGGCCTGTATCTACTCTTGTTGCAAATTATAACCGCACAGATGTAAGTAACTTTATAATTTATAGTATGCAATCGGGTGTAAGTACATGTACATGCATAAATAAAAGTTATAAAACGCATTTTTCTTTGATAAATCTGGCCACCCTTTGTATTCCAGTATATGTACATATGTTTTAGAAATATAAAAAAAAAAAAGCAACGTTAGAACAAGGATGCGACTGGTTATGTCAACAACCTGGTGTCGGTATAAGTTGACGTCTCATTATACATGTACTTTCACTTTACTTTAAGTTTTGCTTTTTGTTGCTGTTTACCTTACTACAGATACTGTGGAATGTTTTGCCGGAATTGGTGTCTAAATCGATGAAAGGAATCTTCCATTCCATGTTTTCCATTTCCTCTTTTAATAGTCGTTTTCTAAAGCAAATCAGATAACGTGTTTGTTAAAGATGAGTTACTGTACTGACATTGGCCCAATCATCGATATAAAATTAATGGTTTGATGTGAAGTTAAATGGTTTACTAATAGATAGATAAAAAATATCATCAAGCAATAAAATAAAATTAAGAGCACAACTAAACCTCAAAAAGTATTCACATTCATATTTTTTTGAAAACAGGCATGCAAGGAAGATAATTACTTGCGCACGTGGAAGAAGATGATGATGCAAGTAATACAAAGGAGTAGCACCAACCCCGTCATTGCAGACACAGAAGCAACGAGATCTGTAAAAAAGGCGGGGCAAAGAGCTGTCAATCAAGTTTTCTCTGAGAGAGAGAGAGAGAGAGAGAGAGAAAGAGAGAGAGAGAGAGAGAGAGAGAACTAACATGTGTTGGAATTGACGGGAACACAGTACTCATTATCCCATCCACACTTAGGTCTTCCTAGAGGCTTTTGTGTCCCACCTCCTGGCCATCTTATCGTAACATCATGTGGATAGTTGCTTTGTATGCTAAATTACAACAGTCATTTCAATTCATAAACATAAATCATCATAACCTCAAATATTTTTATATTATCGTTTATTCACTGCCTGTGTCAGGGCAACTTTACCTGTCAAATGTTCCAACTTGAGTAAAATCCCCTTGATATATATTATATAGCGCTAACGTAGCCATTCTTGTTCCATTCTCATTGGTAGAAAAATTACCATAAGGAGCTAAAATTCAAATTAGAATTCAGAATTGGAAATGGAATAAATATTTAGATACTTGTACACAGAAACAGATATAAAGAACTGATAACTGATACACGATAAAACTTGATCAATATAGTTTTTATCACATTCATAAAGTCTTAAAGTCTACCACAACGTATATATATATATATATATATATATATATATATATATATATATATATATATATATATATATATATATATATATATATATATATATAATGCCCTTTAAATGACTAATCAAAGATCCCCTTTGCGTGTTTACTATTCATGTTCTATTTCATGATTTATACTTCGTACGCATTAAATATAAGTTTTATTGCGACGGACGATTATGGTCTGTCCCAAGATATTTTTGTCGCATATTTTCGTTAAGTATTATTTATCTTTTAATAACTCTTGGTGCAGACGATGTTTATTCAATAGTATGAAAAAATACCAAGATTTCCCATTTGAAACGTCCCCTCTAGACTAAAAGTAAAAAGTCCACGGGGATTTACCATTGATTAGGAGATTAAATTACCCGGATCATAACGTTGAAAAATTGTGCAATGTATTCCGAGTGACTTCCGTAAGGAGAAAAGACGTCAACATTCTCCATTATAAATCTCCGTAGGATATCTTGTTTTCGTTCTGTGAATTTTTACGAGGTAAAAGTGATAAAGTGTGAATGAAGTTATCTTCGAAATTTTCCCTTCCATCGAATTGAATTGCACTTCTTTCACAGGTATGTGTATTTTCATTAAAAATCGTGCAGCATTTATCTTGGGACAGACCACAGCATTGGATAAGAAGTCTCTGATGACCGCATTCTCATGGGTTCTCATGTAGTCATGTATTTAGTTTCACAAGATTATAGCTGATCCATATTTGAGCGCGTTTGTTATTGACAAAAGATAAATTGTTCTTGATGTATTTTGTTAATTTGCTCTTTACTACAGCAACACGGTTAGAAAGAGCACGTTCATATATGAATTTATGTTTACAACGTATTGTTTTTTTTGTTTGTTTTCTTAGATTGTATAATAAACTTAACATCTGCTTCCGTTTCCACATTTGATAACCTACTTGTAACTGTTACGTTCTTCATGTTTTGTATCATTTTGGAAACATTTTTTGGAGTGTATCCTTCCGCCAAAGTTGCATTTAGAGCTGTCGCATACAGGTACAAAGCGTCCGACAAAAGGTGTAATCCAATGCCATTCTAAATTGTTAAAAAATAAAACCAATAAACGCCAAATGTATATAGATAACATTTTATAAAAATATGTCATGCATCAGCATTATTTCGTTAGTTACTAGAACATGTATACTAATGGAAAAAGCCATTCCGAATAAAAAGCAAATCTTTTTAGCAATTGTGTGGATTTTCAAATGTTTGTATAAGTAAATAACAAAATTACAAATGATGAGTAAGATCATAGATAAATGTTACAAAAAAACACATCATATACTGTGGAATCATTTAAATTCATGGGGACCCATTTTCGTGGATTGTGGATTTTTTTGCTTATTCTTGGGAATGTTAATTCGTTGATGTGTCAGTTTTCAGTTTCAATAAGAAAAGTAACCATTTTGAAGTTTGTTTTCGTCGAGAATGTAAATTCGTGGGGGAGATCTACCGACGAATACCACGAAAGTTGAGCCACAACGAATTCTAATGATTCCACAGTAAATCGTTAACGATTACCACACTTTAGAATTACTCCATGTAAAGAACAAAAACTTGAAAATGAAATGAAAACTTTATCATCATGCGGCATAATTAAAACATCGGCGACTTGACATTTTTGCATTACATTTAATACAGACATGCAGTGGAATAATAGGATTGTTTTCGGACACATGAGAACAATAAAGATCTCTAAAACAATTACTCAACGACTGTTTCATGATGATATACTAAAGCAAACTGATCTTGGGAAATATACGTGCAGTTACAAAAACAAGAAATTCTTAAGGTGTGCAAATATGACTCAATTACTTCAACGGCAAGGAAATCAATTGCATTAATTCACGGTGGAAAATATTAACTACCAAGAAAAAAAAATCGACTGAGACAAAAAGTGCTTAAAGGAGCGTAAATAATAGCTATTTAATATGTCAAAAAACTCAACTGAAGAACGTCACTGCAACTAAAACATTCGTACTCGTCACAAGTCACCAATAATTAGCTCGACTTTTCAAAAGTTGCAATTTCAAGACTGAAAAGTTGCTTTGTCAAAGAGAAAGAAATACATATATCAGGCAGATGTAAGGGGTTACACTATTTACATGCAATTTCATCGAGGCGATGCATCAAAATATTAAGGCCTTATAATCAAAAAGGGTTTCATATTTTCTTTTAAGATTTAATTAGTAGAAAAAGAAATTTTAAAAAACCCTGATTTGGGCGGTTGATCGAACGGTGATTCATTAACATTCCTAAATGACCACAATCAGTGAACAATAAAGTTTTCATCATCATCGATTCATCAGACAATGTCATTTTTTAAACTCCTAAGCAAAGTTTAATTCGACGTGGTGCCTGTTTTTCTTTAATACTTACTCTACCAAATATTCTGCTGTCATGAATAATATTCATCTACAATATACGTGTATATTGTTAACGATACCAGTCAATATTACAAATTACTTTAGTTTGATACTTTAAAACGTTAGATTATACATAGAGAATTATCCATGGCAAAATCTTTAATACACCAAATATCAACCCACGTTTTTATAATCATTTTTATTCATATGATCAATAGATTTCTGTAAAGTAAATATAACCAGTGGCATGTATAATGTTTTATAGATGGCTAGATGTTTTATGATTTATTAATATAATAAAAAATTGATTTTTCTGAAAGCTACAAAAAGACAGACTTTTTTAAGTAGAAAACTAGAGTTTTTAATTATATTTGTGATCTTCACACCACACATAACGGACGGCAAAAACGTCAGATGACCGCGATGAAAACCACTTGCAACAAATAACTGTAAGATAATAATTATAACATGTATTCAAGCGCTCGGGTTAGGCATTACAAACCAACATATTTAGAACATACAGGGTGTCCCAGACGATCTGATACCATTTACTTTTTAAATAAATTTTGATTAGATTTATTTTAAAAAAAAATCAAATGCATTTTTATAAATTTATATGATGTAATTTTTCACTCAACAAATTTCATAAACATTCATCAAGATTTGACAAATTGGGTGTTGTTAATAAAATCACAACAAATTTAAAGAAAGTGCTCCAAATGACGTCCTTTTTTATCAATGACGACGTCAGGTCGATGAATAAAATTCTTCACAACAGGCACTGTACGGGTCCCATTTTTCAAAGTTTGCTCACGATATAAACAATCTGTTACTTGTTGAATTGCTTTTCTCCAGGGTATTCTTTTTTTTATAATTTGTACAACTATATCTGGAGTGTATGTTTGAAAATACAGTTTTAAACCGGAAGATGTCTGCTCTCTTGTCCTATTTATCTTAATTGAAATTCAAATTAACTAATGAAGTATGGTGCAACTTTGTGACATCATAATTTAAACAAAAGCACGTTTTTCTCCCAATTTTTTGTTATGGAGAAAATTATAAGATTTTACTATTTATTTGAGTCACAATTTAAAGGTTTTGACCAAATTTTATTTTATTTATACGAATTTCAAATGGTATCCGATATTTTGGGACACCCTGTACTAGGAATATGTAAAAGCATGCACCATATAAAAACATGATGAAATTATAAAATTTAATGCACTTACATTGCTATTTATAGGTGGTATAGGTTATGTTACAGGAGATATGGCTTTTGTTACAGTATAGAGGGTAATAAATAGAATAGTTACATGTTATCACTTACAACGGTGGGTAATATAATCTATGGAAACAGGAAATAATCACAATACATTTAACCATATCTGACATTTACACTTTCTTTTTTAATATGTTGAATACGATAAAGACAATACTTTAATTTATGTCGACTTAACTTAAAGAATACAGATTTCTTCTTACTTAAGTGACATCATTTTATGCACCTCAATCAAAAGATTTTCAGTAATTACTGTTTACTTTAAACGTATAACATTTGGCTGAATTCTTTTTAGAGTTTTTGGCGGAAAGCAACTTCCGCTAATTCTTATGTACATTGCTACATGTAAATGCCATACACGTGTATAAGAATAAGAGCATCCAGAAATACGCTAATTCAATCTTTAAAAATCAATTTCCGCCAGATATCATTCACGCCTTTTATTATCCGTTCACAGTATATTTTTCTTGAAATTATAGAAGGACTACCATTATATATTTAAAAATACCACTCATTTGCCTTAGCATGTGCACTATTGAAACAGATAATGACAATTTGTAATTGTTCTTATAATCAATTTTATTTCAAGATCTCAAAACAATTACAGTTCGTCTGTCAACGCTTTGCTTTACGGAGCCCTGTGCATATAATTACTAAGATATATTGTATTCAGTATTGGGTCAAATTGTGAATTGTACACAAACTCAAAATTTTGGTCAAATTCAATTTTACTGTTTTTATTATTTTCAATGCTTTAGGAATGCATTTCCAACGATCAAGTGAAATTTGAGAGTCAGTCGTAGAGTTATAAGCAAGATACAAGGCTCACAATTCTTCGTCATGTAAACAAGGCTCGTGCCCTGTTTTTGTTGACGTAGGTTCAATATACCAGTAAAAATCTTTACCAAGCTGATTTGTCTATCGTCTTATTCATTTTAAGCATAAATAAAGAGTTCTTAACGTTTAACACATTCATTTTAGGTTTAGAACTAGAATTTTCACTTCAACATTCAAAATGGGAACAAAAGCTTTGTTTACATAGCAAAGAATTGTAAGCTATGTAACTCGCTTATAACTCAACGGATGATACTCAGATCTTGGATGCCAATAAAAATACATTACTAAAGCATTGTAAACATTAAAATTGGACAACAAAATTTTGACCAAAATCGTGACCATGCCCTTTTAATTCCGTACTTGACTAAGCATTTCTGTCGTAATAGTTTTTTAAAAAGTTGAACATGAGCTTACAATGTGTACTCTTTCAGATTCGCCAGATATAAGTAAATAGTTAAAAAGAGTTAGCACAATGATATATCATATTTTAATTGTTTTTTCATCCACAAATTGAAAAAAGTTAGTACAGTACGGATACAACATTGTACTAACTTTTTCTATTTGTGGAAGAAATACTTTCCTCAAATGATCAATACTTAAACTCTAGTGCGAAACATGTACATGTATATACATATATTGCTCGCCGTTTAGCCAAAATAATGCTCGAAAATGGCTAATCATTAATCATATTCTTCGAACATAAAGGCAACTTAGTACAGTGTACTTAACTAATAAAAAGTTATTACAAAGTTTACGGATTTATCCTTTTCTTTTATGATTATTTGAAGCATGTACACTATAAAACTTTAATTTGACCCTAGGATGCGATTATTTCTTCCTAAAAAAAAAAAACCCAAATAATAAACGATGTTATTCAAAATTTTAGAACCCTTTCAATAAAATTATTTCATACATCAGTGTGTAGGATCAAAGTTTAAATATGTCTGCCTTACTTTTGGTCGTTCCGTGGTGACTTCCTCATCATGTTGGTTCTCGCCGTGATCAGCGTGTTCAATGTGGTTCACTGAAGACATTATATCAAATGTAAAATCCAAAACTCCTGTGATGAAAAAACATCTACATTTAAAAATACTATTGATCTATCAAATCGAACAATAATTAAGAACGGCTTGCCAAGTGGGTTTTCATTCATCAATTACTTGGGTACTAGCTAAATATATATTTAAAAATGGTATTATCAGGATCACAATCTAATCGCTAAATAAAAATACAAAGAAGAAGAGCCAGATTTAAACTTAAGAAAATTCTGTAAATATAAGATATTCCATGATTTATTGAATTTTCTCTTTAAACATATGAATCGTATGGTTCTTAGTTATAAACAATACATAATAGGCATTTGACGTAACATTTTATTTTTAATAAATGGGTAGATAAGTTCCTGAACTGTACTGCAGACAATTCATGTCCTAGCCAAATATAAAAGGAACGTTTCTGACTATGTACATCGGTTACTCACTGATAACAAAAATAATTTTGTTAAACATCTAGTAATCACGGCTTTCCGAAAACTTACGCAATAGTAATACATGTATTTACATCAGTGATATTTTTTTTTAATTTATATTTTTAACATGACTTTCACAACTTTGCTACACATTTCTTTCATACAATATACATACAAGCATAATTATATGATAATTCACTGTGTTGTGAATTTTTTTTAAGTGAGAGTGAGAAAGAAAAGAACATATAGAGTGAAATACATGTAACGTGCATATATACAAAAACAAAAGGAAAACAAATGATTTAATAAATATGACTATGTCATCATTTGTCCATTTAACTATCGCTTTATCACATAAAACAATCTTTAGGCATAAAATTAAAACATATCACACAAGGTATTTCATAATTTAATTTCAAAACCAGAATCGTTTCTGCTCTTTACGCTCAATGAGATTTAATTTTCACATACTCCCTGAGACGCTTCCACAAAGCTGATTATCAAATTATACTTTAAAGGGGCACGGTCACGATTTTGGTCAAATTCTCTTTTTCTGTTTTTATTAAAGATGTTTTTCTAATGATCATATGAAATTTGAGGGTCGGTCGTAGAGTTATAAGCAAGATACAGGGCTCACAATTCTTTGTCATGTAAACAAGGCTCGTGTCGTGGTTTTGTTAACATAGGTTCAATATACCAGTAAAAAATCTTTCTCAAGCCTATTTGTCTATCTTTTTAATCATTTTAAGCATAAACTAACAGTTCTTAACGTTTAACACATTCATTTTACTTCTAAAACTGAAATTGTCACTTCAACTTTCAAAATGTAAACAAAAGCTTTGTTTACATAACAAAAATTTGTTAGCTCTGTAAATCGCTTATAACTCAACAAATGACATTCAAATTTTGGTTGCCTATTGAAAATATCTTACTGAAGCATTGTAAACATTAAGTTCGGAAAAATAATGTTTTGTAAAAATCGGGACTATGCCCCTTTAAATTTCTTTTCGTACATTCATTCTTTTTTTAGTCTGAGAAAATAGGTATTATTTTTAAAAAAAAAAAGTTGTTTGAACATAAGCATAATTGTATAATACATGCAAGTCTGACAGAAATATCTACTAGTATATTGTATTTGATTTTACACACAAGTCAAAACTTAGTTAACATGAGTTGTTTGTTCTATTGTAAATTTGTAATGCGGTGTACATGTATCTAATACATCGAAATAATAACGGGAAATAAAAGGGACCAAATTCAAACTTCAAGAAAATTTGAGAATGTACTTATTACTTCTTATGCAAATATGAAAACTCCAAGAAAGAAAGTATCAGGAAGGGGTTCATTCAACTGAACACGCGGAATCAGCGGAATTTTAAAATCATTAAGGAAAAATTGAAAAAATGATATAAAATCAATAGCATCCTTATTTCAAAGCGACAGCTGCAGAAGTCTATTTTATAAACCTATTACCACTTGGGTTGGCTTTTTCCACCTAATAGAACACCATCTACTTATTAAAATTGAATGAAATATCTATCTTAAAGTTGGTGAAGATGCACTGCCTCAAAAAAATTTTATTGTCATTTTTTTAAAAAAACAGGATATCAGCATACGTTTAGAAAAGAATCATTTGCTGGATTCAATTTAGGCCCCGCTTTCCCGCTTACACTATGCATCGCTTATCTCAGTTTTCTATTCATATTATTTTTCAAGCACGACAGAGTCCATTGTAAATTAATTAACATTTTAGATCTAAGATTGATGCAAGAAATCAAAACTTACATTTATTTAGTCAGAGTTCATCGCATGAAAACTAGAAGCAGTCAGTAATCCTGAAAGGGACATGGTCACGAGTTTGGTCAAAAACAATTTTTTTTTTTAATTTTAATGTTTACAATGCTTCAGTAAGACATTTGTAATAGGCAATCAAAATTTGAATCATTTGTTGAGTTATAAGCGAGTTACAAAGATCACAATTCTTCACTGATGTAAACAAAGCTTTTGTTTACATTTTGAACGTTGAAGTAAAAATTCCATTTTAAGATCTTACATGAATGTGTGAAACGCTTAAAACTGTTTAATTGTTCTTAAAAAGAATCAAAAGATTATCAGATAAATCAGCTTGAAAAAGATTTTTTACTAGTATATTGAACCTATGTAAACAAAAACAGGGCACGAGCTTGTTTACATGACGAAGATTTGTGAGCCCTGTATCTTGCTTAAAACTCATCGACTGGCACACAAATTTGATTTGATTATTAGAAATACATTACTAGAGCATTGTATATAATAAAAACAGAAAAATAAAATTTGACCAAAATCGTGACCATGCCCCTTTAAACGAATGAGAACGACACACCCAACCATTTTCCCGAGTGTTTACAACATTCCGATGTGTCAACGGTTAAAATACTAGTAAACCCCGGTAAGTAAGATTCTGGTAAATGCCGATATCCGTTTTATAAAATGTGTTTCCTTGTCTTTCATACATTTCTTCTTTTTTTTCAAATATTCATAAAAGGTTTAAATTGATTTTGTCAAATTATGTGTTAATTTATACTTTTCATCCCTCCAATACTTTTAAATAGGAATATTGAAAACGGTCTACTCTTTGGACTGTTGTTAAAACAGGTATTTGGCTTCCTCGTTTCTGTAACAATATTTAATTTTTTTTTTATTCTTTAACTCACTTTGCATGAGTTATTCATGAGGAGGTTAAGGAGAGGTGACAATATCAACTGCAGGTTATACCATTTTATTTTTCTGCAGGACATTTTACACTAAACAAAAGATGAAAGAATTCGGTAGCTATTTCTGTTTTTCTAAGCTTTAACAGTTTAACAAAACACTTTAGCTATTCTTAATGTAAAACATCTAAAATATTTGTGTAGCTGTGTATAAAAAATTAATACAAAGGAAAAATACCTTCAACATTTGCACAAGGCACAAAGTACAATTACGTGTACGATGGCTGTCATCTTCATCCGTTTCAATAAATAAAAACTTTCAGGCTAAACAAATCCATAATTGACATCCTGATTTACATATCGCTCCATTAGTTCTCTAATCGGTGCACGTAAAGTTTGTCCTAACCTAAATGCTTTTTTTTCGCTAGCTAGTTGATGTGAATTTCAGTTAAAGCACACAAAGGTTAGATCAAAATGGACCAAATTACATCGTATGTGCTTAGACAATCTTTGATACGTCCCCAAGAACTCCAAAGTTGTAATCATTTATAACCTTTTGAAACTATTAATAATGGAAAGTACGAGCTATGGCGTAAAGAGGAATTCACATTCTGATATTCAAGACATTTTTTTTCTCAAAAATAGATTAAAGACTGTTCACATTGTATATCAAAGATATTTTTCTGCATACTTCGAAAACCTTACATAAAATTAGTTATCTTTGTTTACATTTTTATTCAAAATTCTAATAAAGATAATTAATTTTGAGGTTCGAAAATGTGTTTTTATATTGATATTGAATTTGAACTTAATATGTGAATACACATGCATACATATAACATACATATATATAGCTTACAATAAAATGAATTTCTGACAGCAAAAAAGATAGTTTTTTCTGTTAGATAATTGTTAATTATATTCACAATTCACAATTAATTATAATTTAATAATCACTAAGCAAATTAACAAATTTTTGCATATTGTTTGTTGTAGTATTGAAGTCAAACTCAATTTTAATTTCAAGATAAAAATTAAAATGAAATAGATTTTGATAAGACACGCTTCTTTTAAACGTTATTTTTTGTTTGTTTTCTGGTTTTTTAAAAAAAATTTTAAAATGATTATGGCGCAATTACTGCCACAATTGAGAGAAATATAATTCAAAAGTCTAAAAAAAAAAAAAAGTGCGATGTAGAATTTAAAGACATAACTTTATATGTGAAGGGTCGAAGAATGATTTCAATGTCGTCAAATTTATCATCATCAAATTAAAGGAATTAAAGTGTAATGGATTTATTGATTTTTTCGTGCTCAGTTGCCGTCACTTGATCAGGATTTACCTGTATATTTGCATGACATTATTTTCATTCATAAGCAAAGGTGCATGGTTATCCCCAATCTGTATTCTTCCCAAGAAGTTATTTAAGGAAAACTTTTCTTTTTTTAATTGGTTAATATGGCTTCGAGGGTAACAAACATTGTAGGTGACTGGATAATAACCGATTGTAACTGGTTTATTTTTCCTCAACGTTGACTATTGGAACAGCCTATATAAACAGAGGGTTCACATTTTCCCCGCATTGTTCTGATGTGGTTTGTTGAACATGCTAGGGCCAATAAGCACATAAAATTGTCAATGATTAAGGCGGTAAGATCCGGTTCTGTCATTTATTTATTCATAGTCTATCAACTAATATTTTTCTAATGAACGAAAACAGAAAATACTTGGTGGTTGTTAGCATCGAAAAGAAACGATTGATGAACTCTTCAATATTCATTGGCTTGATACTCCATTGAGACTTACACTATGACTGTTCAACTGCTCTCTCTCTCTCTCTCTCTCTCTCTCTCTCTCCAAAATTGCCTGACTTATTTTTAAATCATAAAGTAGGAACTTAGTGATTTTTTTATGAGGATCACGTGACTTCTTACCGTCAGTTACGTTCAGGGGACATATCAGATCGGAGTCGTGAAATGCAAGGTCAAAGTCGACAGTAAGAAATGCATATTCTCCATTCAGCAAGCCTAGATCATTAGCTGCACACAATAATCCTACTATATCGCGTGGATACGCATATATCAGAAACACTGAAACAAAAAGAAGTTTTTTACAATTAATTTTTAATGTATAATCCATACAAATTCCACCTATCATAATTATAACCTCTTTTTCATGTATTCATATCCTGATCTTCTACGAATTTAGGGACCTCACTTCCCGAAGACACTCTTGATGTATTTCCACAGAGATAAAAATCTGACCTGACAGAATACAAGTAATGTATTTTTTTAAATTGTAGATTATATTGAATCTTTGATATGTTTGACACTGCATCTTTGAGAGCTGCAAAAAATGTCAAATTTGACACTGGCAGTATCATCGTTCATTGTATTACTCGTTTATTGTTTGCTCCAAGAAAAACATTGTAAAATTAATGTTAAAGATAGTATACTTCACAAAATTACACAGCATAGTTTTAGCATCGTAAAACAAAAACATTGGAGACAACTTGACTATTTTTTGTTTTTAT
The DNA here is from genome assembly GCF_025612915.1 of Magallana angulata. Lineage (NCBI taxonomy): Eukaryota > Metazoa > Mollusca > Bivalvia > Ostreida > Ostreidae > Magallana > Magallana angulata. Next base: position 27,366,867 of record NC_069111.1, on the reverse strand, counting down.
TTCATGTACATTTATCTTAGGAGAGAGAGAGAGAGAGAGAGAGAGAGAGAGAGAGAGAGAGAGAGAGAGTTTATACCTCTTGTTGTGTACGATTCAACTTTTAAATGATGCTTCAGATATATTGGATCGTTATAAATAGACAGTAGGTTAACATCATATCCTTTCTTTTCTAGTACTACCTAAAATGAAACATCGAAACTTATTTCAAATATCCCGAAAAATAGATGTAGCTCATACCAGGCAAATAATATTTTCAATCTTGTTGAAAGTGCAATACGTTGATTTTTTTAGACATGTCTCATAAAATATTTTAGTTAAGGTCAGACGACACGTTCCTCAATTTTATATAACTCTTTCCAGGAATTTGTTGATGGTTTACTACTATTTTGACAAGCTTTCTTGCAAAAAATTAGGGTACCTTACCAGGCATTTCTGCAAAATACTAGAGTATGCAATTTCCTATACTAGTATAATCTTCTTGAAAATACACTTGAATTGCTGATATAAAAATAAATATACATCTACAGCACAGTAAAATACACTTTATTGGAACCCTATCTCGGCCGGGCGGGGCTTTGAACTCACGACCTCTAGAACCTATACGCTTCTGGCAGTGAGCGGCCACGGTTCTAACCACTCGGCCATCTAGACACATAACCACATTCAATTTAATTTTAATCATTTTCAAAATAATTATAACATTAATATTTTTTATTGGAACTCTTTATTACGAGGAGATACGAAAAAGATTCTTGAGGAACGTGTCGTCTGACCTTGGCGTAATTATCTAATGCAGTTTTTCATACAAAAATATTGTTCCTTGAATGCTTTTCCTATGTGTGCTTCAAAGTAGATAGAAGCATATTTCGTGATATAAGAAGTTTTGGTCAGAATTTCCTTTTTACAGAGAAATAAAACGCTTAATATTAACAAGAATCTTATTATGTCTATTTTGATTTAAGAAATTCAATCTCTTCCGTTAAATAACATTTGAGACTGCAAAATATACAAAGAGACGAAAGAAACCACTGTTTTAATTAACTTTTCAAATTTTACGTTTGATGTCTGAGATGGAAGAGGAAATCATTGATGTCTTAGACGTTTGTACTTTCAAATAGTAACTTCATCAAAAAGTCTGGCTTTTATGCCCTCTAACCATCAAAACCTTAAGGGTACAACCACCCCCGCTCGGCCATGTTTAACATACATGATAAGAAATAATTCATGATACATTTTGATACGTGATCTTTTTTTCTTCAAAATATCAAATTGTTATCATTTAGATAATTTCTGTTATATACTTTTATGAAACAACAAAGAAAGTGTGTTTATTTTTAAAAACACACCTTTCACAAAATCAATATAACAGAAAGAATCTATAATAAAAGTTTTCGAATAACTTGAATAAAAAAATCACTTTTTAATTTTTTTATGGCATTTATTGCTTATATATTAATATAGATTTTTTATCCACTTAAGTAAGTTAACAGGGTTTTTTTTTTTTAAATTTAAAAAATTTGTTTTACATCAAAGTGTTCTGCCGACTCCCGCCAGATTTTCTCCGTTCCCTCCGCTATGATAAGGCGATTCCATCCAAAATGTTTGATAGTGTCTTCAATGAATGTCTCCATCTCTCTATATGGCGTGGAAACTCGAGCAAACGTAGAAAAGAGAGCATTGTCCGACAGCAACTTCTCGGCGCATCCAAAACTAATCATCGGAAGGTTCCATCTTTTGGCTAAATGACCAGCAGCTTCACAAACCTCATCACACACGGGGCCTGTGGCGAGACATTGATAAAGCAATTAACATTTAGCCTGAATGTTGCGTGCAAAAAGAGTGAAATAAGATTTGTTTGATTTAAAGGCTGTCTTTTACTACTTTAGCGTCATATGTTACCATTTTCTGTAACAACACATGCTTCTCTTTTTTTTATATTCTTAACACTTTCTTATTCATTATATCAATTATTTTTTTGGTTATAAATTTTACGATATCAGCATCCTTTTAATGTGATGCATTATTTCCTAGCATCCATTACAACATGCTTTATTTATATATCTGGATAGGTTTTTAGCCTAAAGGTATTAAATCTTCAGTTCAGTTCTCAAGTAAGGATAGTCAAATAAATTCAAACATAATTAAGCGAGAAAGAAAAATTCATAGCATGACTGTGTGTCATTGGTTATTAGCTCTGTTGGAATCGACGTCACCGTCACTTGATTAACGTATCTATAAAACCTTGGTCTTTTTAATTTCATACTACAGTCAATAAAAATAATCAATGTATGGAGGAAACAACACGCATAGATAGATAGATAGATAGATAGATAGATAGATAGATAGATAGATAGATAGATAGATAGATAGATAGATAGATAGATAGAACACCTGTATGCAACTCATCCATAAGTATAAACGCACAGATTTGTTTGCTTAAGTTCTTTGAAAATAGTTATTTTCTCTATATATGCCGGATATTTTTTTAATGAAAAAATAAAAATGGCAATATCATTGTGGTTAAAATAAATAGTTTGGTTAATATATAAGCAAAATTGAAAATACTACATTTCAAAAACTAGAGATTTGACAATTTAAACACAAGAAAATGTCAATATGTAATAATTTTGCAAATAAAACATATTAATAGTATTTAAACCATTTGTTTCCAGTATTTCAGCTTTATAAAGAAAATTCACCGTCCGAATATTGATGAATATTGATGAAAGATTTTAAGCCTTACGCAAGTATGACTTACCAAAGAACAATCAAGTTTTAATGACAACAGGCTTCAAATATGAAAATGAACGAAACAATACTAGTTTTCCTTTTTACACGGGGTATACAAATGTAATAGGTCATAGACGTGTTAATTTTTCTATCTTGTAGACAAAATGTTTTGTAAACCATGTTATCAAACAGTTTTCAATAAGAAATTTGATGTTAATCCTATGGAATGGAAAAACATTTACAGATGTAAATTTTAAGATTTTTTATGAACATAATAGAAAGGTTATATCATTAAATACATTTATTTCATATATGGCATACAGGATTTAAAAACATTAATTGTACTCTAAGTTCCTTAGATAAAATAAACTACAATATACTTAGTCATATCAATTCTTCAAACGTATTTTATTCATCTGTTTTGAAAAAACTTTATATTTTTGAATGACAATACAAAACCCTCTTCTTCGAGAAAGTTGTAACAATATTTATATTTTGGGTAAAATTGCGTTAATTTTATTTTATAAATATAAGAATCAATAGTTTGTTGGTGGGTTTTTTGTATCGACAATAATTGCGTTATGTTAACCATTTGCCGAATGCATTCATTCAAATTATCAAGTTCCATAATATGGGTATAAAACAATGATATCTTATGATGAATAAATCACTTCTAATCATACTTTTTGGCTAAATTGCCACCTACATTTGTTTCCTGGCAGCGTCCTCTGGGAATAAGTAATATATAGAGTACATTTTAACGAGTGTATCTTCAGATAACAGACGAGGGGGCTTGTCCCCCGAGTCTGATATCTGAAGATGCACAAGTTAAAAAGTTACTCTATATGTTTTGTATCGTTGTTTTCAATGCACTGAGTTGCCCATGATCTATCAAAATTTTATTATGTTCCATTTTATATGACCAATGAAAAAGAGCACGTGATTCTAGAAGTTAAGCGTAATACATTTTATGAAAGTTCCATCTACCTCGCCCTTTTAAGCAAAAATGCCGCGGATGACGGTTGTGAATTTATGCTCTCGCAATTCTTAGGATATAGTTGAAACCGAATTTCTTAAGTAAATTAGGAAACCTGAACATTCACAATCTGTTGATATGCATCTCCGGGATGAAGATCCTAAACAGAATTACTTGTAACGGCGCTTTGTTTTAGATGTACATAAACAGAATGGCAGTGAATTTTCTTGATGAACATGGCGACCTTATTGCCGTTTTCGGCAAAGTTTTAGATGTTTGCATGAAGGAATTATTATCAAAGGGCTCAGGTACCAAAGTGCGACAAGTTGATTCGATAATGCCGGAAGATAAGGAAAAAAACTGGACTCGTGGAGTACACCGGATTTAGATAATTGTGTATTTCATTTCGAGCCATAATTAAGTGGCTGTTTAAGCAGTAAAAAATGATAAGTTCATGAATTTGTAAATGATAAATACAATTTTCTTATTTTTTGCTACTCTTTATTTTTTTTTTTAAAGTGTGATCTATCACAGATACATCACATTAAACTGTTGTGTATCAAGGAAAAATGAATTGCTGACATCAAAGGAAAAGCTCACAAACAATGATACAAGATGTAAATACCTATAAAACACGATTACTCTATAGGTAGCAAAATAGCAAGATAACTCCTCCATACAGGGGATATAATTGCATATCTCACTTATATGATAAGAGACTTCAAATCAACATCTTTAATCTCATCCAACAAAAGGAATGTTTAATCTCATCCAGCATTTATATACAGACATCTTAAATCTCATTCGACGATGCTGCTACATCTCTTGTTATGTGACAACCAGCCAGAATTGAGGTATTGATTATTGAAGTCAAATTGAGCACAAACAATCTTTATTACTTAATCCATGCTGAGAGAAATTGGCAACATTAAAAATATTTCCAGCATTGATTAGAGCATCTCTGCACTTAACACAGTCTACGCATGAAAGCAACTATATAAGATGAGAAATATGCCAGACTCCGAGAATTACATTTTTGACTTAAGGTTGCCGCCTCCAGTTTCCATTGCGCTTGGTTTAGCGTCATCTAGCAAAATATAGTGCTACTATAGCTTTTATGAAATTGTTTTGATAACATTAATGAAACTGAACACAATAAAAATATAAAGATAGATTATCTTATGAACTTTTATAAAACGAATTTACCGTAGTTTGGAAGGTGATTAACGGGGGCATTTTATCTGCTCTGCTCTCTATGACATGCATATAAAACATTATAAATATAAATGTCATAGAGAGCAGGCTCCACCGTCACCAGAATTTATAAATCCCTCATCTCATTCCTCATCTTAAATCTTTTAAAGAAAAGTGCATAAATTTGAGGTTAAACCTCAGACTCGAGGCTGAGTATTGACTTAAGGAAAGTTAGTGACGGCGGAGCCTGAGCGGATAAGATGCCCCTGTGGATGATTGTTTCCATTGCGCTTTTATGACGTAATGAAAGCGATGTAGGAAAGTTGTAGGGGTAAGTTTTAGAAATGACAATAAAAAAAGGAAAAAGTGTATGTTTTACCTACAGAAGTGTAGTGTCTTATTATTTTTGTAATTTCTTAATGAATCTAATGCAACTTCAACGTTTGTGTCAGTTTGTTATACTTCAAGTAAATAGATATAAATCAGATTGTGGAATCGTGTTTTTTTTTAATTAAAAAAGTAAAAAATGATATTGCAAATTTGGAGGAAATGCCTGATGTAGTATTTCTATAAAATAACCTGATACCAAGTGCAAAAAATGTCAAATCGTCATATTAATGAACATTATATATTTTAGTTGATCCATTAAAAAAAGAACAGAATGTAGATTTTCTTGAAATTTCTCAAATAAGCGTTGGAATATATTACATACAATACATGTAGTTATGCTACTGAAGTTTTTACGGAGAAAATTTTTTTTAAAAAACCCAGACCGGCTTCTTTTAAACTAATATTAAACCAGAATCGTTGTATATTTACTTATCTGGCTTTTTCATAGGTAGTTTTCACTTGCTCTTCATCATTTGGGAAGAATGTATGTTACATATGTAAAGTTGGGAAAAGTGTATGGTTTTAAAAATGTATATTTTAATCTTTGCAAGAAAACAGGAAAAAAAATTGAGATGATAGGTCAAAATGTGTATAAAAATTGAAATACCACATATAAAGAAATATACAAACATTGGCAAAATACTGTAAAAGTGGTTATTTACGAATGGAGGAAATTTACACTAGTTACGCGGTAAGTTTGAAACCGCGTTAAATACCAACTCGTGTAAAACTTAAGAGTGGTAAATCACGCAAATGCGTATTTACTACTCATGTTTAATGTTTGAACATAGAAAACGCGTACTTAACCACCAGCGTAAATAACCACTTTAGTAAGCAAACAAATCATGTATAGTTACATATCGTAATGCAATTTGACAGATTTAGTTACTTACCTATGAAAGTGTCGATTTCTTTTTCAGCCCCTGATTGGAAGTCCATGATGGCCACCAATTCATAAAGCCCCTGTCCAATGTCACAACCAGTGTCCCGAAATTTATAGATGAAATTGACATCGTGTTTTTGAATTTCAGAAAACCTTGAATCACCTTTGATTAAAAGAAAGGAATCCTCCACCAAATGATACATACTTTCACCCAAAACTCTTGCACCCGTTAATGGTGCCAAAATTCCTACTGTAACATTCAGACCAGACGATGTATTTCTAAGGATTAATGAAGAGAATACTATGAATCGCATGGCAATGAAAAACATTTTTAAATGGTTTTATTATAAACCTGGCGAAGTTGTTTGCCATTGAAGACTCAAAGAAGCAAGACCAATAGACATGAAATGCACATAGATCTTGTATATATAGGGTCGGAAACTATCACATCATTAACAATGCACCAATAAAAACTAAGTAACCATTCGTTCGTTGTCCATGGCATTTATACGCTTCTCTCTTTTCAACATCCAGTAATGGCTTGCCTCGCACAAGTGGTTTTTTGATCAGCTTCCGTATGATATCGTACTGGTACTGGAGACAGGAACAGGGGAAATGTGTCACAAAACAGCAGCGTCACGCGTCCAACCCAACAACCAACACTAATTGTCAAGGTATTAACTCTATCTACTCTTCAGAGTACAATAGTTCATCAGCATACAGAGAACACCCTTTCTCGATTAATCGATTACGCTACTGTTTTCATCTTTTAAACCATCAAATATCTATTTGATTCTGATGAGATGTTTTGAGATGTTAGGAGATGTTAGGAGATGCTTTTTTCACGTCTGATTTCTATAGGCTTGAATGTTGCAACTTGATGTTACCTCAAAAATTGATTATTCGAATTTGAAACATTGCAGAATATCGATTCCATTATTATTTCTGATACCAGGCTTTAGATAGCTAAGATGGTAAATATTTACTCTACATGCATCATTAATGATACAAATAACATATTTTTGTCAAATCTTTAATTTTTGATTTTTAACTTTTTTCCGAAGAGATTTAGGTCTTTCAAACATCATATCACTGCATGCATGTTGTTTTAAAAAAATAAGGAACCTCTTTCGATAAATGAAAGGGAGAATATTGTGTGTACAGGCTTTTGGCAATTTCAGGTTTTTTTTAATTTGACCTTCTTTAAATCTCCGTTTCAGTATTGATGTCCAAACAAAAGCGATTCGCTAATCGGTTGTTATTTTGCATTTCATTCAAACTAGCCTTTTCCTAATCAGGTTTATCTTACTGTGTTATACTTGTGCTTTTGCTTTGATCTTTCTTCTCTTTTTCTCTCTATTGCAAGCTCCCATGGTTCCAGGGGGCATTAGACATTTTTTTTTCAATTTCAGTAATACATACCGATTCTGAATGGTTAGAAGAATCCTTTCTGTTACTAGTAATTGTCAAAGTGTGTGTGATTTCGCGAAGCGCAAAGATGTTAAAAGAGGTCTAGAATACAATATTCACTGTTTACAAGATACAATATTTTCTTCACACACTTTTATTAATTTATGGTGTTCCGTTGTTGCCCCTTGCACCTTTGCACTTTCGTCCTTAAGGCGAATATGCGAGAGTGCGAAGTTGGATGGAGTCAGAGATGATAACTTTACATTTGGTCAAAATTCCTTGACTAGGTCCATTTTTAGTGGTTATTCAACTTTGCCGGATATATGTACACCATTTGGTCTATACAGTGCCACGTGCATTTGCTTTTTCTGTGATATATCCTGATATATTCCATATCATAATATCATATTGTTTTACATTTAACTGATTTAACTGATCATCACGTGGAGCGATATGTCCCCCTCCACTCCCCTCCTTTGTCTCATCTAACCTTCAGCCCCTCCATACCAAAAGAAATTCCAAATCGATGTTCCTGTCATTACTAAACCAAACAATGCTTTATTTTTTCATTTGCTTAGCTGGATTCGATATGCCCATCAGAAGCTGGATATTTAACTGTCGTTGTGTCGTTTTTCTTAAGCTTAAAATACTAGGGGGTTCGTGAATTTAAATTTAATTCAGTAAGCGATCGGCAGTAGGATTGTAAGAGGAACTTTAAAGGAAAACTCAAATCTTATCTTCAGGGTCCTATAATATGTGTTTGTAAATAATTTATGAGTTTTAAATCTTGTTATTGGTTAAACGTTTTGACAAGCATAGCAAACCAACTCAAAAGCTTGATTTATCTTTATTTTCCTCATTAAGTCGCCAGGAAAAAAGGTCAATAAGAAGCAAGGTCAAAGCCAGGCGGATACATACGATGTTTTGATTTGACGTCATCCTAATATTTACAAAAAGGAATATTAATTTGTCCCGCAATTTCAACATCATATATTACTAGCCCTAATGATAAAAAAAGGAAAATGGGAATGTACAACCTCATGTGACTTCACACTTAAATTTGAACTACATGTATTAGATAGTCATCGATATTTATGGTAATATGATGGTTCTATTTATTAAAATAATTTACACGAGAAAAGCCATTGCTTGCAAGGATAGGACGTCGTCAAAAAACACTCTGCAATCTGAACTATTGAGCGAAAAGGTTTGTTAGAGCCCCTTTTTTACAAGCAGGCACATAACTCATAATTAACGTTGAATTACTCACTGGTCCATGGGAAAGAAGGATCTATTGACGCTTATGTTGACATATGAAAAAGCCAATCTGAAATTAGCAACCCCAGAGGTGTATTATGTGAAATCTACCAAATTATCGTATGGATAAACAAAGAAACAAAACAGGTAAAATACTTTTTAGAAGTCGGTTTATTTCTAACTCCACGCACCACGTCTGTGGAATTCGTAATGAAGTAACTTTATTGTGAAGTCAACTGTTCAATGGTTTTGTAGGCAATGAACTTGAAACAAACGTCGGATCGTGCTATGGGGCTTTTAACAAGTATTCTTCGCTAATGAACTTAAAAGAAAAATGTAGCGAACATTTCAGATATTTTTTGTTGCAAATGCATGCGTATCATCAGCAAGTTTACAGAAAATCTTTGTCGTAGTCAATGTTTTTATATAGCTAACATGTCACGTGTTTAAAATGACCAATTCTCTATATTTAGCCAATCATTTTTTTTTCAGAACAATTTTCTCTTTATGATCATATTTGATGTTTTTTTCTTTAAATAATTGTATTTATTATTTATAGAAAATGTATAAAAATTTCACATTTTGACTGTATAGTTAGATTAAAAACTCGTGTTTAATTGAAATGTATTTACATGCATGGGAAAAACGCACATATGCATGAATTATATTAATTTGGAACATGTCAGACATATTAAAGAAAATATGACTCTTTTTGAGATTGAAGTAAACATTGAAAACAATCAATGTATCTCAGCTTCACCAGCTTAAACATGTTTTATCAAGAGATTTTTGTCCACTTGGAAATTAAAAAAATAATTAAATCTTGATATTTAAATGCTAGATGTGCGGAATTGATTGTACGTTCATAGACCAATTACACTTATGAACTTATTCTAGTAAATGGAACATCTCCCAACACAACTTCAACGTATAACTATTGTATCCAAACATTTCAAAATGGCGAATATTGTGATGAAGAAAGCACTATATTGTATAATTCGACTTGATTACTGTTCATGAGAACTTCCTGCAAACATTCAATTTATTAGATGTTTCTTGCAGAAGATTGTCATCGTACTTATATGTTCTTGCAAATATGCTGAATCCTTGCTTATTTGCTGCAGTCATATGGCAATTACCGCGATGTTTTAATTCAAGATTAATATTTCATCAGCTATGGTTACATGCCGTCAAAATCCAGTTAGTACAGACAAAAGACAAAAGAGTTAAAACTTTGTAATTTTATTGAAATTAAATCATATTTCTCAGATAAAACATCTACATAGCCACAGAGAAAATAAGAAAAAAACCTAGTTACAAATCAAGTCAGTTTGTGGATTTCCATTTAAATAAATGTGCAAAGTAGAGAGTTTTCCGGCGTTATATAAACACTGTGGAACAGGATTCATGAAGGCCTGAAAAGAAAACCAACCAAAATGTTAGCTTACAGTCCATTTGACAAAGTTTTATGAAATTCTTCATTACATTAAATGTAATAAGTAATCTGAACTCTAACGTGGTCAAACAAGAAAGATCTTGAAGAAAATATTTAAACAGAAAATTGAAACTAAGCTAATATTTGAATCCACACTTTCCAAAATAATGTTCTGAATTCTTCGCCGTCTCGAGAAAGAATAGACTATTTACAGCCGTTGTAGCGTACTGTTTTGTTTCTTTTCTTTCACATTAAATTCGTTAACTTTGCCCCCCCCCCCCTTCTTTTTTGGGGAATGTCAGAAATAATGAAAGAATATTAAAAATAGATATTCAATATATTAAAACAGCACCGCATTCATCTCAACGTACCTAAATAATTGATAATATCACGATAGGAAAATTACTCTATTCCATTATGGCCCTTGGACTGAAGGGACTTAACAGTTTACTTTTCATACATACAGATCAAAGTTGTTCCCCTTTTTGGTCAACCTTTTATTGCCCACTGTATTAACCGTTAATGACACAACGCCGCTTAATGATACAAATACCATTTAGCGTTGCCATTGCAACGCCTAATGTTATAAATTATTGCATAAACACTTGACATCTCCAACCGCTAATGATATATCGCCGCTTAATGATAGAAATTTACCACCAGCAGTAGGATGTTTAAAAAAATAAAACCTTGCACTTACAGCAAAGGAGGAAGTGGTAGGATGTTCAAATCGGGATGAGGAGAGGTCTGCTTGAAACGCCCATCCAAATGCGTTCAATACACCTCCATTGTATAGGAGGAACACTGGGAAAAAGTTGTCACATGACATGTCCCGGGTAGCGGCATACCAATAGTGGACGCCTGTAAATTAAGTGTCATACTGAATACTTCAATCACAACTTATAATGCTATTTAAACTGGTATTACCTTATCTCTGTTAATCAATTTGAACAATGTTAACAAATAATATGTATCTGACCAATATAAAAAATAAATGGAAGCATGCACTTACCCATTGCAGGGAAACAGTGACCTTTGACCCATGCTGTTGAACCAATGGCTGACTCTTGGTGGGGAATTCTGATGGAGGCCATTGGATCAGTGCTGTTTTGAATATACAGGTCTGTCCCAGTACCCTGGCTGCTGAACTGGCCAGCCGTTCGCCCATGAGTGCAAATAGAAGCTGTTTGCATATTAGAAAAATCGAGTTTCAGAGTTCCATATGAAAAATGATAAGATTTTTAAAAAAACTTCGATAACAAAAATTAGCTTGACAATTATGTTTACCTGGAGAAACAAAATATGCTGTCATGTAGAACTTGTCGCCGTCTTGGACCAATGGTTGGTTTTTTAGATTTGCAGGAGGGTATCCATTACTCAGTGTGGTTGGTAACTATTAATAACAGAATAACATGGATCTTTTGGGATGTGTGCTCTATATTACAACTGCCTTTACAGAAAATAATATTATTAATGAAAAAAGCATTGTTATATGTAGAATTTGAGAAAAAAAGGATTTAACAAAGGAATGTAAATTATTGGGGTGAAAAATGGAGCCCTAAAATATCTGTTATACTTATGTTAATAGAGAATTTTAACAGAATTCATTATTAAAAAAACTCTCAAAGAAGAATAAACATTAAAACTTTTCCTGCTCAAATGTTCAAAGCTGCAATCTATTCATAAAAAAAGCAAAACAACATGACAATAGATTATATGCCTAATTTTCAATGATCACAAATATTACGACTTTTCTGGCGTCATTATCCGCCGCCGATTGCAAAATTGAGACATGAGGATGAAAAAAATATATATCTTCTACAAAACAAATAAACAGTTTGCTAATCAAAACCACTAAAAAAATTGACAAACGGCGGCAAAAAATTTACTTTTTTCATATAAATTCCTTTCCTCCATGTAGATTTTACGGAATTTAGGAGGTTAGGCTGACATCAAGTATTGTGTGTGAATATTCTTTATGTATATATATTGCTCAGTTTAGTACTGCTAGTATTACAATAATTAAACAACTACACACCCCGGCCTGAATTCCGGCAATATAACCATTGACGTCGTAGATAAGGATGACAGCAGGGTCGTTGTTCTTCATATATCTTTTACCAAGAAAGTTGGCATGACCTGAAATAAGATAAATCGATTTAAACCCAGAATCGCATTTCGAAAACTATACATATAAAAAAAAAACCCACCCGCATCAAAAATATTTCTATATCTGAAATCTGAATAGAAAATAGCATTTAATTTATTAATTCACATTTATCATCGTAGCAAATTCATATCTATTATATTTGATTAAAGTTTTTTTTTTGGTATTTTTATTGTTCTGACGATAACATTTATATTTTACTTAAGATTATTTCAGAGATAGCTCACCACATGCTGATATCATCGTAAACCCGCTGCTTTTCGCCTCGGACTCCGTTCTCGGCATGTTGACAAAACTAGAACTGCTAAATGGGTTAATACCCCAGGTCACTGAGGAATATACAGAAAAAACAATGATTTTTTTTAAAGATCATTTTCACTCTCTTGTTTTAACTCTTTAAAGTATCAATGTAATAAAGTAACAAATTCACTTTATGTTGTTTTAAAAACTCTCTCTCTCTCACTCTCTCTCTCTCTCTCTCTCTCTCTCTCTCTCTCTCTCTCTCTCTCTCTCTCAGAATATAGATAAAATCAGTAGTGTGTATCAAGTTTTACCTTTCAATCCATCCCATGGATGAGATTTTGCTAAAATACAATAAACAATTACATTCATATCACTATTATAAAGGGTTTTATCAAGACAAGAAATTCTTCATTGAAACATTGTTATACAATTGCATCAGATAATAATTAGTAAAATTTTACTAACAGCCGAGTAACCATCCATGGCATATCGTGAGATTCACAATCAGGATAACTGCAAAACTCGAAAACAAACCCATAGTTGAGACCTTTTAGACCAAGGTTTCGTCCGGCAAGATATATATATACAGGCTAGTATTGAGACATTTCATTATTGCTTAGCATCTAAACATCTTACAGATAAGGAGACTGATACATTGAACATTGGAACTATATGCATCGATGTCACATAAAATTACCTTTAGGGACATGTACATATAGGTCAAATTTTATATTTAGCTCACCTGAACTGAAAGCTCAAGTGAGCTATTCTGATCACATTTTGACCGTCGTCTGTCTGTCTGTCTGTCCGTCTGTCTGTAAACTTTTTACATTTTGAAATTCTTCTCTAAAACCGCTTGACCAATTTCAACCAAATTTGGCACAAAGCATCCTCATGGAAAGGCAAATATAAATTGCAGAAATGAAAGACCGATCGTTATTCAAAGCGGAGAAAACCTCAAAACTGTACAAAAAGGGGTACATTTTTTAAAAATCTTCTTTTCAAGAACTACTGTGTCAATTCAACGTAATTTAACATAAAAAATTCTTATGGAAATAATAATATAAATTGCAAAAATTATGGGCTAATTTGTTTCAAATCTAAGTAATTACCAAAATTTATAATAAAGGAAAGGCGTGTTTCAATCAGTTTATAGCTCCAGGGTTCGGTATTCCATACGAGTCTTGGTAAAATAAGTAGTCAAACCCGAGCCGGGACAAAATGAAAGCCGGAACAGATCCAGGTTTTACAATTTACGTCGATAATAAATAACCAATGTCATTAAAATTTTCAGGATATGTTACAGACCGGTATATTTGTATTCGCTGTAAATATTGATAGACAACAATGCGTATTTTGGAATTTTTTGACGATAGTTGGTAAAATGGGTAGGCAAACCCGGGTCGACATTTTACGGCTTTGTGAACCTATTTAAAAAGAAACTTAATAATTCATGTTTAATTCCATACTTTTAAAACGAGGCAGCTATGACGTATGATCAAAAGGTCGATCTGACAAAGATGAATTTGTTTGTTGTGCAATAGTTCGCGTGCGAGGGAATCTTTGAAACATGCAAAATACATTGCCATTGGTGCCGATTTTTTAAAGTAAATTGAGGTTAATATTTCAATGCGTTGACAGTTTTCACATTTGACGGTGGTGTTAGCTTGTTTTGATTTTCGTTTCGTTTTCATTATTTATGCTTTGTAACCTGGGAACTATTGCCTGTATTTTGTAATTTTTACGTATCAAATCAAACCGACCTCGGTAAATCAGACAGTTGACTGTTTACCTGCACAAATTAAGCAAAATATGACGTATTACAAAGTACTTAACTACAATTATTCTATCGGTAATTCAGTATGATCTTTTGCGTAATGGTTGATTAATGCAATGTGTTTTGTTGAGATGCTGAGCATTTTCTCGACTTTATTCAGTTTAAATAGCGTTTAATATCGCTGACGGAAATATGTAGGTATAAATATGATTCATTTTGAAAAATAAATTGTGCTTCTTTATTTGTTATAGTGCATGTTTCTTATGGTTAATTGTTTACAATTTCTTTTTACTATACTCTGTCCCGAGTTTTTGCTTGCACCACTTTTCGCTTGATATTTCGATAATGATAAATACCTTTATGCTCAAACTACGTTCATCTGAAAAATATCCAGATTATCTGTTTTGAAACGCCCCCTCGTCCGCTTCAGGTTTCAATACACATCCCAAAATAGAAAGATTACGCCGAGATTTTGCATTGCATCAGCCATTAGTAAGCCCGTTGAAAAATTGCGCGAGGTGTCCCGAAAAGAGAAAAGATGTAAATATTTTTCCCATCATAAATCTCCGAAAGAAATTTGATTTCGTCCCTGTCAACTTTTATGAGTGTTGTACTTTATGGTTTGTAGCCATTTGTTATTTTTGTTAAAGATGAAAATAACGGGTGGGCCTTAGTAAAATAGAGTGATACGCCTGTGAATACATTCATTTTTATAGCTCTTAAACATGTCACGTGACAACATTTTTCATTCAAGGGTATTTATCAATCAAGTGTGAGTAAGGTTATAAAAGTCACACGAGTTTACGCCAAGTAAACAACATTCGTTTAATTATAATGGTGAAAACAAATTACATATTTGAATGTTTTATATTTGAGGAATTGAGCGCATTTAGGTACAATTTTCTTCTTTAGATCTATAGGATTTTTTAAAATAAAATACAATAACTATTATAAAATATATATTTTTTAAATACAACAACTAGTAATTAGTTGAGGAAGAAAATGTACCTATATGCTCTCATTTATTTTGATCGCTTCATAAAGTGGAGGAGGGGGGGGCAGAACGAAAATATAGGGAATTTAAGTTAACAGTGTACCCCTACCAAATGTTTAGTTTTATATCTTCAGTAAGATTTTCTTATTCTCGGTAAAAATAGTATTCCATACAGATACAATGTCAAAGATTACGTGCATGCAAAAAAGTGTAAAATTCGAATACTTTACAATATTTCTTCTTTGTTATTCTACCAAAGGAACATATTGCACAATATCTTTTGAACGCCCATTTAAAGTCATTGTTGCTCAGGTGAGCGATGTGACCCTATAGGCCTCTTGTTTAAATCGTCCAGTTGCGTTTTTAAAATTAAGTTTATTGTAGTTCAAAACCGGCCGTTTTGCATTAGAACCACCATTTGCATAAATTTTCATTCTTTCAGATCAAAATCTGTACATGACATCAAATTTTGAATTTTAAGGAATCCAAATTTTTGTTAAGGACAGTGCATATCAGTTCAAAACAAATTTTGTTCTCGAGTCTTTAAAACGAACTCCAGCTTTTATCTGATGTATTTATAAGTACATTAAAGATTAAACTTCCGTCTTAGGTAATCTGTTTTAAACCAATTTCATCAATGGTCATATATTAGAACACCATAGATTAAACATAAGAGTTGGATAAATTTACTGTTTTATCACTATGGACATTCTAATGTGATAATCAATTTTACATGATACAAAACATATTTTAATTTCAAAAACAGAATAAAGCATTGTTTATAGACCAATAATACTAATAAACGTTTTAACTCTTGGTTGAAAACATTAAATTTTCATCATTTTTGAAAAAAATGAATATGACAGTTAATAACCATCTCTCATTGCAAGCAAACCCGAAATGTTCTATCCAATTTGGAGGGATGAGATATGATATTGACTAAGATGTATGATTATCTATCATGATCTGATGATGGAGGGCGGGGTTTGAATTCGGAACTTTTCGTTTGAAAATCAAGTCTATTTTTTTTTTTATCAAACAAAAGTTAAAATGATTAAGTAATTTTAAATACATTTTGCTCATCATTTGATTTTTAAACCGTTTTTGTGATATCTTTAAAAAGAGAAATTGTAAGAAATTAACCCTCCTTTCTAAGAGCATTGGATATCGTGCGCAAAGTTCTGTGCATCTTCTGATCTACAATGTACGGACATAATTTTCTGTAAATACATGTATCTTTCTTGATAGCATAACAAATGACTAGCATATTAACACACTCGTTTTTAAGTGGAAATGTTAAGGACCGAAAGGTTCACAATCTCCCTATGAAGATGTTAGATGATTTATTGTGCATTTAAAAGCTTAGTTCGTTTCACAAAAGTGTAAATAATGGTTAACAAAAAACACTCATTTTGAACCCCCCCTCCCCCCCCCCCAAAAAAAAGGGGGCAACGATATCGCCGGTTTGGACAGAAAGTATGAATTTAAATTTCTTTTGGATATTTGATAAAAAAAATTCTTTTTCAAACACGAGTATTTGTAAGACATTATATCACTCCACCTTCACTAAATGGCATTTTCCATCGAATCCCAGTGAAATGATGATTTTCATTATGCCAACCAACCGTTTCTACGACATCGTGTGCATAATATCGGTAAGAAAATAATAATATGGAAAAACAAAAGGATAAAAGAAAAGTCTTTCCTTAGAAACGGAAGCCTTTAAAATATCAAATTACCAAGAGAATTTTTTGGAAGATTGTTTGATGTACAATTTTTAATAAAATCTCTCTCTCTCTCTCTCTCTCTCTCTCTCTCCAATTTCGCATCAATTACTTTGAATACTGTTTCAATGACGTCATCGGATTAATGTTGCTTAAACAATGTTTAAGAGCATTAATTTAATGGACCGTACTTCCAAGGTTGTGTACAATAACAGAGCATGCTAACTTTGAGATGAGGCATTATAACAGTATAATAGAGATCAAGTGTTAAATAACGAGAGAAGTTGTTAAACAGAGGGGAAAACTGCAATGTAATGCTGTAGCAGCTTTATATAAGTTAAATACATTAAAAATGAACAAAATGTTTAAGAATTTAGTCCGTGTTGTAAAACTATGGATACCAAATAACACATTTAAAAGTTGGTTGGTATACAGAACTTAAGCATATGATTTTTTAAACGCCCACAGGATCCTAATAATATTTAAGTTTATTTTGCTTGTAATAATAACGGAGCCTAGGATGGTTGTAGAATTCAACAGTTTAGCAATACGAACTGATGCAATAATTTGAATATGCAATGATAAACAACATGTAGAGTAAGTTTTAAACTAAAAGAACTTGTGCTTTTTCCGATACCAGTCTCGGGGGCTCTGCCCCCATGACCAGTATGTGGCAACACACTTTGAAAAAATTACGCACTTTGAATTTTTTTTTTTCAAAGTGCGTTAAATTTTGGTTCAAAATCAACTCACTTTGAAATATTTATTCAGAGTGTGTTATGAGTGTGGATTCAACATTTTTTTTTACATCATGACACTTAACGCACTTTGAAAAAATGAATTCTAATTTAAAAAAAAAACGGTTATATGTATAGTTGTGTTTATATATGAAAATTAATTGATATTTCGTTTTCGATGAACCGATACGGCGATCCATTCTTTCAACAAGGGAGATAATAGCGTCAGATGGTAATGACAAGGACGTTTCTCATAGGCTGCTCTATACTGGATGAGCTTCCAACATAGAACATTAATCCTACCACTGGATTGAGTTCCTCCCAGAGGGTACGGGATGTTTCGCACCTAAACATGTTTCGCTCTGAGATGGTTCGCACCTATCGGAATCATTCAAATGAACTCTAAAGATTACATGTAACTTTCCAAAAGACATTTCAACCTATAAAAGGATAATATCAACATATGGTTCATTTTATTTTCTTTGAACTACATATATATGTACATTTTAATTTCACTGAGCAAATATTTGCTAAAGGGTAAAAAAAAACTAGGTACGAGGGTTGATCCAAAAGTTATATCACAGATGCGATAAAATCGTGAGAAATTCGCGTAAAGCAGGCACCTAGCATTGTTTTTTGAAAGTGGGGGGGGGGGGGGCAGACTCATCCAAAATATCTTGACAAGCAGAAAAAAGCCTTACTTTCCAAAATCCTGAAAATCCTAATGGGGGGGGGGGGGGCAACATATATTCCTTTAACTTCAATTTCACATTTCATTTCCTTAATTTCAATTCAATTTTTTACATGGTCCCATAAAGGTTGGGGAGGGGGGGCAACTCCATGTTCACATGTTCATCCAATTTTTTGTATTTAAATTTAAGAAAAAATCCTTCCTGCGCCAAAAAGTGGGGGGGGGGGGGGGGGAGGCATGCCCCCCTGATGCTATGTGCTTTTGCTTTGAGATATCTACCTAATTCAATTCAGACCTGATAATTTAAATGCATTATGATAAATATTTCTGATATTTCTAGATCTTTTGGCATTCTTATAGAATTTCGTAATTTAGTGCTCTTTAAAAATTGGCCATCATGCTCTATTTTCCATTTTTTCCATTTTTTTTCATAATTTAACTAATTTTTTTTTTGTAATCGATGGTGTAGTATATTGGATATCATTTAATGTTTTATCAGTTTGTAGAGGCCTCTTCAAGAAGTCTTGAACGTAGCTTCATGATATAACCCATTTAGTACATGTACTCTATAAAAATAGGCCACAGTGCCATTTTCAATTTTTTATCATTTTGTTACTAATTACCTCTTTTGTAATTGATGGAGTAGTATATTGGATTATTCAATGTGCTATCAAATTGTCGTGGTCTCTTCAAAAAGTCATGAACGTACATCGATGTAGCTTTATTATATACTTGTAGTTCGAATCGTAAGTCAAGCCTTTTTATTCCTTGATCTAGAGACAAAAGGCATTGCGTAGATATCCGAAATGAACCTTAACGTTCCCTATTATTTTTAAAGAGTTAGGAAAAGTCTTTCTTATATGATTATCTATTTCAAAATATTATGTTGTTTGGAGCTTTGTCATTTTGGAGCATGCAATTTATTCAGAAATGCAAACCTTGAAAAAGACGTAAATTCATGATGCGGCGATGTCACGTTTATATCATGCTATAACCACCAATATCTTGTTTAAGCAGGTCGAGACCACTAGATTATGTGACGTCGGCATTTTGCTTACTAAATTACATGTACAAGTTTCAATGTATAAAAAGCGCATTGAATTGATGAAAATATACACCATTTTGAATTGCCCTTTGGAAACTCATTTAGAATGATTTTTCAGAATTTATGAAATAAATATGGACAATTATGTCTGAACTTTCATTTCTATGCTCACATTTAAAAAACATTGCACACGAGACCTTATATCAACCTATTTAAATGTCCCATTGTCAATGTTCAAAAAAGAGGTACGTCCTATTGAATTTGAAGCAGTGGGTAACGTTTTTTTTTCACGTGATACCCCAGATTTGGGACAACATTAGTAGAATGCGCATTGTTATTATCTTCAGGGACATTCATCAGAATACTTAACCTACAAAATACTATATGTTACATAGCTTGAGCTTCTGCATTTGTATATCTGTGCATTTCTATTACCGTGGCTATTTACGTATGTTAAAATGTACAGTTACTTATATTTATTTCTAGTGCACAATGATAAAGTCATCAATAAACAATTATGCAGATTGTTCTAATCAAAATTTGTTTGTACTTGTATGCGTATGTTTGCCAGTCTTTTGATACTGAACGGTGTTTGAAGCAACAATTGATCAACTAAAACAACAATATTTTTCAATTCTTAGACCATAATTGATCACCTAGTTGTCTACGGACTTTTCCGGGTTATTCCCCTCGATTACAACAAAAAACACACGGCGGGTGTGACTAGTTAGCAGAGGATACTGATAAGTATTCAACGAAATTTAATCAATTTTTTTTTATTGGAATTGAAATTTTGATAAGGAAAATTATGATGTATCATTTTATACAATACAGCGCCAGTGATAAGCGCGGTACGTAGTGTGACATTACTTAAGGAACAAGGAATCATTCTTTGGGTATTATGAGGTGATAATTTCGGTCGGGGCGTGATCAAATCCAATAAAGCCCGAAGGGCTTTATGATAGATTTGATCACGCCCCGACCGAAATTATCACCTCATAATATTAAAAGAATGATTCCTTATTAATTATTTTAATATAATTCTAAGCCATTGTACGATTAAATGTTTAATTAAATATAAATAAGCAAACCCCGCTGGTGCCCCAATTTGACGTTATGGGTTATACAGTACAAAATCGATACGTAGTGTTATCACAGGCAAAGCCACTGGAAAACGTAAATATTTTTGGATCAACCCTCGAGGGTTGACACAGATGCGATAAAATTGTGTAAAGTGACAAAACATCGTGCTTTGAGATATCAACCTGTTCCAATTCAGATCTGAAAATTTTAATGCATTATGATAAATATTTCTGAAGATAATATATTTTGTAGAGAGTGAGGTGCTGTGAGGATAGTACATGCTGAGGACGAACTGAAACAATTAATACCACTGTATTACACGAAGGAGAAAGCGGCTCATGACCGGTATAAGATGAAAATAAATGTTTTTGATAACAAAACCGAACAACAAATAGACATTAAGTAATGATATTGGCAATATTGCTCAGTCCATATTGAGTACATGTATATTATGTATAGATGTTTCAGGGCGGTGGTTTTTGAGGTTGTTACAAAAATACCGGTATAACGAGCCCAACTCTGCGCAAAACTTCTTAAAACATGAATTTGAAATATATATGTGTGTAGCAGCTAACACTGGTGCTAATGACTTAATGATGAAGTTCTCTAATGGAGAGATTCCATAACGACAGTGGCTGATCGGGGGATTGTGGAAATCAAAATGTTCACTTTAGCTTCATAGCTTCCATATCCCAATACGTTAAGTCAGCAACTAATGGACTGCAGGCAAATTCTCTTCCTGAAAACTCTCTCTTAGGATCTTGTGTATTTACTTAAGATTTGCATGTTGTCTTAATTGGTATTTATAAAATACGATTTCCCTGAAGACTCCCATAGTCTTCCAGACAAACTTCTTATTTTGTTTTATCCCTTCCTAGTCTTTACCTAATTAACAGGAGCCCGTTTTCACAAAGATTTCCCTAGATGTCTCATGAGATAGAACTTAAGATAGGCCTAAGTTATAACTTTCTTAGCACTAACCTATCTTAAGAACAATGTAAGCCACTCATATTGTTAGTTCTAAAATTATACCCCAAGTAAATTTATTCAATATGACACAAATGTAAACTTAATGAGTGAATGTGAAAAGTTATATGCCGTCATCTACCTAGGTAAACACATCTTAGAAAACTAAAATGTGGAAATAGACTGTAGTGTCTACATGTATATGCATGTACATGTAATAAAATCCTGTAAAATACCGGTACATAATTACATTCACATACACAAGATTTTTTTTTGAAATATACGATATACATACATGTTTTTTTAACGGTATCTTTTGATTTTGAGAGAGAATGCATTGATAATATACAATGTAGTATTTTTAATTTTTTTCTTAATTTCTCGTTGTTTCAAAAACTATTTTGATGACTGTCTAAATCCATTGAAGACATTGGTTACTGCTAAAATTTCTGTTATTTTTTTTTTAAATAATGATCGAGTGCAGTTTTGTTTTGCTGATTCATATAAATAATCTATAATACTAGTATGTTGTTTCATTAAAAGTTTAAAATCGAAGATTTTTAAACTTATCTATAACATCTGTGAGAGAGATTGTTATAGATAAGTTTAGAATTCTTCGATTTTAAACTTTTAATGTAACAGATTATCGATTTTAAATTTACAAGCGGCCGTGAGAACTTCAGTTTTATTTTTTTTCTCCCAAATTAATTATGCAATTCAGTTTGTAACAAAAAAAGGAAATAACCAAACAAACAAACGGATATGCTTTTATGTGACAAAAATGTTAATCCTCTTGAAACTAGTCTTTGATATCTTTAAAATTAAATAATTGTTGGACAATAGAAGTGTGAAATTATCGTAATAGCTAGATGTGTGAATGTTTATTTTTCTGGCATGTCATTACCATCTCTTTGTCATCGAAAAAAAAGCAATGCCTGTCAAAAAAATAAGTGTAACGGAGAATGGTTTAAGATCTGGAAGAGAACTGTTGTGCTAACTGTGCTTGGACCCCGCACGTTAGCGTAGATTGTGTTATGTTGGGCTAACTGTGCTGGAACCCCGCACGCTAGTGGAGTGTGTGTGATATCGGGCTAGCTGTGCTGGATTTCCGCACGTTAGTGCCGATTTTGTGCACAGAATTATATCGGACTGTCCGTGCTGGAATCTCCGCACGTTATTTTGTTCTTATCTCGAAACTCTGAGAATCGGTTTTCATTGGAATACCATGTACCGTTATTTCATCAACTTAAATACAACTTGTTGAACTTTTGTTTCGTTTTGGAGTTTTTATTCAGCGTAAACTTGAACGAGTGTAACAAAGAGTTCTCCCCTGAATTCAACATATGGATTTTAAGAACTTTTACATTACAATTTACAGTTTACGATAAAAATCAAATACAAGATACGTTCGTGAAAGTTGGGAAGTATTTTAATAGAAAGCCGAGTGGCATGCTACTGGGCTAACCACAACTTCACAGAAAATTCGCGATAGGAAAATTACACTTAAAAATTTATTGGTGAAAATGTTACTGATAATAAGTCCTAAATCAAAATGTGCTGTTAATGAAAATATCAAAATTTTACGATTTTAGGATGTCATATTTATACTAGTATTCCAAATTGGAAGGACTTTAAGGTGGTATGGGACATCTGTCGATAGCAATGTGAATTAAAGTACATTATAATTGAAATAATTTCACCGGTTTAGAATTTTCAAATTTACAATATTTAACAAATAAAATTAAGTTTTAAAAATATTTGGACGGGTAAAAATTGTAAAACCCCGAGCGGGATTCGAAATCATGATTTGTAGTAAACCCTCTAACCAACTGCGCTACGCTGATAGGTAACAATATTGGGAAAGAAACTGCTTGTATAATTTCACTTCATTTTATTATTTATTTCGATCAACAATGCGTCACAACATGGAAGTGTCCCATACCACCTTAATCGGGAGATGGAACTTTTAAACTAAATTCAATGTAAGCGAATGTTTTCTTGTAATGTTTTTTTAACTTAAAGTATAGGGATGTTTTGGCAAAAGAAAACATCACAAACAAATGCATCACCGCTGATAAAGGAAGCGGGGATGAAAGACAATAAATTGTGAATGAAACAGCATATCCTCGGAAGATTTATCAACATTTATAAATCAAATGAAGGGATCGAGGATTTTTATAGGGGCTTCTAACCATAGTCCTTAAACCACATCTTGCTACCCACTTACCCCCTCCATTCAGCCTCCAATCAACAATTCCACCCCTCCCCTCAAAAGAAAACATCGAAACTTTCTCACGAAAAGGAAAAGCTGAAGTCGTGGGTGGGGAGAGGAGGGTAGGACATTCAGCCAGTCAGTAATTGAGTACTTTAATAGTACCTTTTAATTTATATCCCTGTTTTACTAAACCACTTAAGGGATCATTGATTCTAAGACTTGAATATATTATTTTAAGATTACACCAGCTTTAACAATATACCCCGTTCCCTATTTGTCCCATAACTTCATAGGAATATCGTAAGGTATGACTGGATAAGTGAAACGGATGAACTTACGAAAAAATGCTCTTTTTTAAAAAGATATAACTTAGTCCCGAGTATGCTCTGTGAAACAGGCTCCCAACGCATAATTTATGCATTACTGTTTATGTCTTTTTCTCTCTGTGTACTTGTTAAAGACCAACAATCAATAACGATGATATATGTAAATAATAATGTAAAATTATTGAATGATTTGAAGCATTACAATTAACCGATTAGTTTTTTTTTCCAAAGGTAGATATGAGCTTTGATTACAAAACTATGTCTATTTATTCATTTTTCTCAATTGATGACTATAAAGATAAAACAATTGACAATTTCGGGGAATTTTTTCCCGGTTGAGTCGAGACCGCAAAGCTATAAAAAAAAACACTGAAAAACTTATTAAATGGTATGTCTAAAATAAGTGAAGGATAAAAAAAATGCAATTGTAGAATTCCATTTGTTTATTGTAATTCCAACATAAATACTTTATAACTGATTAAAAAAAACACAGCTGCAAATACTTAGAATTTAAAATGGTCTTCAACACAGAAGTCATACAATTAGAGAATTAAAATCACAGACAATCTTCAGAGCATCAACTGAACACAATCACTGGGGTCTGTGTCGCCTGAAATAAAAGAAGGTTTAAAATAACTAGAGGTACCGTGATTGAGCTCAAAATTATACCCCTTAGAAAATATAACTCAAGTATTTCTGTATTGTAAAGAAATGGATGCACCTATTTCTTATAGTGACCTTGAACTTGCAAAAATGACAAAGCTCAAGGTGAGGAGATATTTTTAGGTTATAACAAATCTTTGTTTAAAGTAAAAAACTTCTAATCATTCTTAATTACAAGATATGACCTAGAGAGGAATAATGCATTTTTTTTTACGATGATTTTGAACTTGCAAAAATGACCTTGGGTTAAGATCATGACACACCCTCGGGTTATAAGCAATCTTTACGTGAAGAAGGAACTTCCAATGTGTCTCCATAAAAAAGTTATATGATCTTTTTCATCCATTGACCTTGAACTTGCCAAAATGACCTTGAATCAAAATCATGACACACCCTTAGGTGTTTCAATTCTTATATCCCTTTCTAAATTTAAATTTTTGTAAAACTTTGAACCCTAACTGAGGTCATGATTTGGCTAAGATGTGTCATGAAAGAAATTTTGAATGTCTATCACTACTGAAACATTCCTAGATATTTGTATGCCCTGTGTTGCCATTATTGTTCCAGGATTTATGGGTCAAACAAAATGCGGTCAACATAATGTAGGGATGCTTGCATAGTAATTTCACCAATTATAGCAATTAATAATGTAGTTCTTGAAAAGATTTTAAAAATCAATAATGATTATGAACATGCACCCCTCCTGTATCCCCAATATCCTTCAGACATTCCAGTTTTTAACGAATTTCCGTCACCACTATATCAGATAGTTTACACAGTAACATTTCAAACTTTACTAGTTATAAATTTCCATGCTAGAATATTCATTTGTTGAACTTTGCACTCCAAATGGCCCTCATCAACAGTCCAGCTGTTGAAGTGTTTTTTTTCTAACTTGAAAGTACACAGAATACACAACTTGTAAATATTGGCACTTCTGATGAAGTGCTTCATCGTTGAAGATTTTTTTTTTTTTAAACAAAAACACTGTTTCAGTTTATCTAGTTATCTCTCTTTTTACATGTAAGAGGGGGTATGATTTTGATCTTATCTTGTGTTTTGTTCTAGAAAAATAACCCCAAATGAAATGAAATCGGTGGTTCTAGAAAACCGGATGAAATAGTATTTTTGTTTACATCTTTAGGAAAAGCTTCTTAAATCCTCGTAATCTACCAGTAGTTTCATCATTTAACTTAAAATACTAATACTATTTTTTTGGCAATGATAAGATTAAGAAAATACTAGGACCCCTAAAACTAAAAGCATATCAACATACAACTCTATATAAAACTGTATAGCACTGGCCTGCTACAAGGGCTTGGTCAAACATGAATTAAGTGTTTCTTCATAAATCAAGATTTTAGACCGGATGGATGAATGCATGCAATTGTATTATTAGACTTCTGTTAAACTACACACTGACAGCCTAAAACAAATAGGTACATGTACCATGAAAATATGAAAAGAATGTAAAGAATTACTTTACAATTCTAAGAATGACTTTACTAATTAACTGTTATACATTTTTAAATGACCAAGAGGAAATTCCTGTGGTAACAAACCCCTTTAATTGGTATCAAATTTACCTTCTATGAAACAGCTTCAGTAGTATCCAGTGTACTATGAGAGGCCAGACCAAGAGTGCAAACAAGGATTGGCGGTTGAAATCAAAAGGCCACCACTGGGATACCTTATGCAAGAGAGATAATCATTATTGTCAAATCGAAGACAAAAAAATATACCGGTATATGAAATAAACAGGAGTAAAATATAAATTAAATTGACCTACAAGTTAAAAATCTAATACCTTAATGTAGATAATCATCAATAAATCTATAACATTATAATTCTTCTTCATTTATTTTCATGTCATTCTGCATTTTTATAAAAGTTTGTATGATATAAAAAGTTTTTTTATTTCATGTATTGTTAACATATATTTACCTTTTTATCTTTTTTCAGAGTTGTATTCTTTCCCTGCAACCATTAAGTGTACAGATAAGTTAAATATACCAATATATAATCAGTATCAAATAAAAGATTGGCTAAAAAAATTAGAATTCTTGTTAATAGATTACTTAAAAGAGATGGTTTCTTGCCTTCTATAAAATGAAGGACAAAAATCTACACAATTCTTTTAAACTGATTTAAGCAACATGTGTAGTACAAATTATTTCAATTTACATACTATTATACATGGCATACCTGCTCTGTTTGAGCCTTTTCAAGATTGCTGACCCTTTCCATCACACGATTCATGTCTTGCTGTAAGCGAATCAGCGCCAATGCCATTTGGGCATCAATACTTCCAGGGGGGCCCCCCATGGGGGTTTCTTCATGGCCCCTCCCCCCTCCTCCTCCTGCACCGGAGTAACTCTGAGACCCTGAGGAAACACCTTGCTGGTTTTGCCTTGCACCCATTTGTCTTCCTGCAAGATAAATACATGAATAGTGTACTATGTAACATTGTTTAACAATTGTATAGCAATGACAACTGTTTCATGAGAAAAAAAATATAAGTGTAGCTAAATCTTTTGAATAAGATGTGTTACTGTGTCATTGTACCAGTTTTGTTTGATAGGACGGAAAAACAAGTTCACTGCATGAGTAAAACACACTTATCTATGCATGGCCCAAATCAACCTAGACTGGTAAGTAAATTTTGAAACTACAGTACCTGTAATCTGTAGGTACATTGTGTCAGTTAATTGAAGTACCAGCAGTCTCAAGGTTTATTGTGTCTGTTAATTCAGTAACTGCATGTTGTTTCATTAATATTTGTGGGCATCAATTTTAGTGAATGTAACGAAAATTACAGTTTCAAGAATACATAAATTTGTGGCCATGGATACTATCAATACAAGATGTTATCGGATACTGTAAATGTTCAACATTCGGCTGTGAATTCTATTTACTGTAGCTCTTTTGGCGGAATGCGGCTTTCGCTAAATCAAGTACATCACTAAATGCCATACACATATGTATAAGAATTGTCACATTCAGGAAAACACTAATTCAAATCCATGCCAACTTGCTCAAAATCTAATTTCTGCCAACTTTCGTACATGCCAAATTTAATACGTTTACAGTATTGCCTTTCTATCAAATATTCAATTTCGTTGACCAACTCAACAATGAGATCCAAAGTAACTTGGCTTTCAAAAAATGTTGATTAAACTACTTTGAATACCTGGTGATAATTGAATTGATGACCACTAATTTTAAATTTTTTTTATCTTAACCTTAACCAAACCATTGTTCATATATACTTTTCAAAGAAAAAAAAACTTTATAAAAATTATTTTCTTATTATCAACATGAATAGCTGAATCATATCTTCATGATTGCAAACAAATGCTATAACACCTTATGAACAAAAGATTTCAAATGTAACAAATGGATCAACACAGGCACTTCTGAAGAATGGTGTTTTAAAATTTAACATTTTACTATTATATAGCTCAACCATATATTTATATATACATCGTTATAGTACAAGTATAATCACATTCAAAAGCCCTTGATATAGCACCATTATTAATACCAAAGTAAGGAAAGAATTAACTGTGCCATGGTGAATATTGTGAGCAGATGAAGTCAAGAATATTAGAGAAAAAAACAAACACACAGAAACTCACCTCTCAAGTTTTGTCTGACCATTGTCTGACCTTGACCTTGCGAGTAGCCCCCGGGGGGAGACATATCACCCCCACCCAGGACACGAACATCTTTATCAGAGCTGTCAAAGTTGGAGGTGTTAGAATCAAGGTCCCTCTTGTCCCCGCAGTGGTCGTCCTCTTTACCACTGCTGCAGTAGGACAGGTTCATCGTCTCCTGTCCAGGGCCGTTAACCAAGAGACTCTCGCTCATACCTCGTGAACTGACCCCGAAGCCAAGTAAGCGACTCTTGGAGGGAGTGAAGGGAAGGGAGGAATGATTGTGCTCTTGAGATCCAAGCCGAATGTGATTACCTATGACTGTTCCTGGTTTGATGGGTGTGGAATTGGCTACTGTTGGGTAAATTGGTACAGCATCTGTTTCATCCTGAGAAGTTTGGAGATTAATATGAATTTAAATCATACATGTAGGATGGTCACAAATACTGCGGAATTATCAAATGAATTTACCGGTACTAATGATAATATTTTGATTTGACAGAAATATCTCTTTGTACTTCCAGTAGTTACCAATGCATAAAAAAGATATGTTCTTATGCATATTTTGAAACCATTATAGTAATTTTTTAGTAGGTTCATTTTTTTGAAATTGTCAACTTTTCAGAGGTTCATGGGGGTAATTGTGGATTTACAAGTATGATTAATCATTTAATACTGTGTTTCATTTTTCATTGAAGATGATAGTTCATTGATGAGCCAGCCATAAATGTTAAAAAAAAGAAAGAGTCAAAATGAATTCTAAGGACTTCACAGCATTCACAAACCAGATTTTTTTTTCATATACATTTACAGTCTCAAACTTAAGAATGAAGCATAAATAAAAAATTATGCTTAGCTTTAAAAGAAGCTAGCTTTAAACTGTAGAAAAGAGTTATACCTGAGAGGGTTGGTCTGACGTGTCACAGAATTCTTCTTCACTATCCGTCTCACTGGTAACATGATCCCCAGACACCGGGGGTCTGTTCTTGTTTCTCTCCCGCCTCCCCCTGCTGTCCCGATCCTTTGACTCAAAGGGTGGCTTCTCTCTCCTGGGGTAGGCCTGCATTGTTAGTTTGCTCTCTGTGATATGTATGTGGTCACCGTTCATGGTGATAATGTCCTTTTCTTCTTTCTGTACTTTTGAGCTTACAACAGATTGCTCCTGGTCAACATCATCTGGAAAAATCAAATTTACTTAGTCCATATTTTATACATTTTTAACCATATACAGTTAAACTTCGATATCTCGAACACCGATATCTCGAATACAATGGATTTGTCAAAGTAATTTTTAAGTCCCAACCACCTATTTTTAAAGTATTTTACCCTCGATATCTCGAATATTCGGATATCTCTACGTTTTTCAGCAGCCCCATCTAGTTCGAGATAACGAAGTTTGACTGTATCACATACATGTACAGTAAAATATTTTCAAATCAGGTCATTCCATAAATCACAACTCCCATATTGGAGAACAGTTTAACAAATAGCAGTCCAGGGTCATACACTATGTGAACAACTGAGTAATAGTAAGTTTACAACAACAATGCTATTAACATGTGTTACATTGTGCATGCTTCATTATTGGTTTTATAAATCAAGCATTTTGAGGTTTGTTTGAATTGTCATCAAGATAGGTGAAAATCATGGCTAGGTTATGGGAGCAGTTACTTGTAACTATCAACAGACAGGTCTTCACTTCATGGCAAATTTACAGGCAATATATCCACATTGGACAACATTTAATGAAGATAAATGATGATTGGAATTTTTCAAGAACTAAATAATTCTATAGTTTGGACAACATGCAGGAATGCTTATCATCAGGAGTAGACTGTATCATGTCAAACAATTAATCCAAATTTTGATAACCTCCCAACCCCATTTCATTTTTCAATGGCTGCTAAGAAAAAGTATATCTTATCAAAATAACTTATGTTCATCTTAGTAATTATAATGGTTACCGGTATATGTCATAAAATACATACCAATTTTATCATCAACATCATTGTCATCCTCGCCACCATTTAGTAATGCTTCTTCTGATTGGTCTAATATGTTATTAACTTCCTCACTCTTCTTAAGAACATTTTCCACCATTTGTGAATGGTCAAATATTTCTAGTGGGGTTCTTTCATCTACAGAAAATGTATTTTTTCATTCTGAATTCCCTGACGTCATAAGTCAAACTTCTCAAAGTTGAATTTTAAAATACATGTATGAATTACATTCTACTTACATAGGCAAAAGTATTGAAACTATCAATTGCACATGCTATATAAGTTGTAAAAAAATACATATACTTGTATCAATTTACCCATATTTTAAGGTTTTTTTCAGCAAAAGAAATACTAAGAAGTGTTTTATATTCCTGTACCTTTTCAAGCTAAATTCAAGATATGTTTACCTGTGTTTTCATCTGTTTCATCTTCAGCTGGGATGTGGTTTTCTGTTTGTAATGAGGGACTGTCCTTTGGCACCCGGGGTACAGGGGAGTCTTCATCCACAATCTCATAGAAACTTCCCAACTTCTCCATGAATGCTTGAACCTCCTCGTTTTGGGGCATGGCTTCAACAATCTGTGAAGAATTATATCTTTATATGCTTGTTTATATACATAAACGATGTAGCAAGCAAATAAGTTTAGAGCAAGGTGATGAGACATGATAAAATCTGTATAATTTTTTATCTTAGGTATGAGGATTTGATATTGAAAACAAACCTATAAATTCAAGGTTAGTAGAGAGGAATATCTTAATAAAAACACATGCATTCTGAACACAACTCCATGATTAACAAACAAGAGGTCCATGAGTCACATTGCTCATTCAAGGAACAATTTGTAACTGACCCAAGTTGCCGTCTAAACGATTCATTTTTTTCAAATTAAACTTAATTTTATACACACAGGAGGACATTTTAAAAGCAAGCAGGAATAATTGACCCCCTGACAAATAGATCATTTACTGTTTCTTTCCTGACTGTGCCTAACGGTTATGGTAAGAGTAGAGTGGAAAATCCTACTAGTTGCCTTTATGTTAATTTCAAAAATGTTTACCCCCCCCCCCCCCCCATTTTTAATTTTTTTTAGCAAGTTCTTCACCAGTTCTTACATCCTTGATTCTAAAAATTAAAATATATTTTTCTCTTTTCATTTCTGAATTAAACTTTGAACTTGAATTTAAGCTCCTTTCCTGAAAACTGTACGGTTTGAACAAAATATTTGGTTCATGAGACATGTGAGAAATAGACTTTCCAAACACCCAATTCTATTAATTCTCATAAATTAGCTCTTCTTGAAAAGGTTCTAGTCCCTTAATTTGATTTGAATTGAAAGCTCTTTGCCCAAGAATGCTTTGTAGTAAAATGGTTTGGTTGAAATTATATTTCTTCTGTTCCAAGAAAGATGAAAATAAGAATAGTAAAAGCTGCAGACAACAGAAAACACAAAAGCTAAAAACAACAGTCATCTTGGTTACCTAAAAATATGTCAGAAACTTCCATCTATCATAAATACCAGTACAATTAATATAAATGTACATGTATGAGCAAAACAGCTAGCCTGTAATTAAATTTCTTATAGAATATCATGCATTCATACACATATATCATTTTCATTTTGAAATATGTACAGTTCACATTTTTGTGCAAATAGGACCATGTTTGGAAACTCCGTCACGATTGCATTGTGTGCATTGATTAGTAACTAGAACGACCCCATAGATTATAAATAGACACATTCCAGTAACTTGACCTGCTACATGTTTAATAATATGTACATGTATAAGGATTTTACTGAATGACAGCCAAAGCAATTTGTATCAAAGATTATTGTGACTGCAGAGAGAGAGATAGAGAGAGAGAGAGAGAGATTTTGAAAGATAATTAAAGAAGAGATCTCCTACCCGAGGGTCCCCCTTTTCTTTCATTGCCAACCCCTTCTCAGTGAAGTGTTTGATTGTCTGCAATAGTTAAAAGGAGTTTACTATTTAATTTGACTGACAAAGCAAATTTGAGGATCTGGCTCACTTTTGAGGGATCAGAACAACTAGTTGACAACTCCACCAGAAAATTAATTGTAAATACCAGGTACTAAAAATCATCAGAAACAATAAGCATTCAAATGCTGAACTTTTAAAAAACATATTAATTACAGTTTAATTAATTTGAAGGACTGTCACCTTTGGAGTAACACAAAATGTTTTAAATGAGATTCGTATCAAACTTCAAAATGTAGCTAGGTTTGTTGTTCTCTAACTTAGTGATAGCATTATAGTTTCATGACTGAACAAATTAATGCATGCAAAATTGAAATATGAAACTTTGAAATTGAAACATATTTCCCCAAAAATACATTATTAACATAAGTGAAAACAAAATTCATAATTATTTATGATATTCAAACTTATATAGAAAAGTCCACGAAAGCTAGAACTTAATGCAACAAAGGTAATGGTTTGACAAAGTAGTTTTTTTCTATGGAATCGCATGTTGCAAATTGTGGATTTCGTGGCTATATACTTATATATTGCACAATTTCAAACTGACAAAAGCATTACCAGTAATTTTCAATATATACTTCTGTGTATCCCCTAATCAAGCTTTCCTTTCTTTCATAATAAAGCCAAAAATTTCAATTAATTAATGTCCTGAAAAAAAGTAAGGATGATAATGAATAATTTAATACCCGGTACATATGTCTGACCTTTTTAAGTTCTTCCACATACTTCACCATTGCTTCCTCCTGAGGCATATCTCCTAGATTTGTCCATGCATCCCTTAAAAAAAATAAAATAACAGGCATCACATAGCTTTAAAGTTGAAGAAAATTTGTAAAGAATGTGAATCATTATATCACCTTTATAAATACCGGAATTTGAGACTACAACTAAAAATATTCCACAAGTTCAATGTGTTAGAGATCAATTTAAAAAATCTTCAGAAACAATAAATAGACTGATGCACTTACTCCTTTGCTCTATATCAACCTTAAAAAGTCATTGTATCTCTATGTCTTGAGTAACTTAAGTAAGTGAAAGCTTAAGAACCAGATCATCATTTATTTTTTTCTTTAAAAGTTTCAAGAATTATAAAGTAGCAAACCATTTCTTTTTATTAACAATGTCCCAAGCCCAAGGTTTTGGTCTTGTACATTTCCCCTCTGTTGCTTGTTTAAAGTAGCTGTAGAATGTGAGCATCATGTCATATGATGGCTGAAAGGGACCTATAAATGTGAAAACAAAGAAACATTTAAAACAGAATACTTTAAAATTGTAAAAATCTCCACAGACAGGAACTTTACATAAATGAATAACGTGACACTGAAAAAAAGCTGTAAAAATACATTGTAATACATTTTCTAGGAAAATAATTTCACTGCAGCAAAGAATTCCTCCAATCTCAGTGACCGTTAATGAAAAAAGCTAAGTTAAACTAAAAATTCATATAAAAATAGAAACAGATTGCTTGGTGTGTTGCATTTACTCTTTTTAAAACAAGAGAGGTATTTTTTACACACTATGCGCATATTGTATAACTATACATTTTTCTAAGGGTTATTACTTTTCTCAATGAAGGGGCCACCTTGAATGAATGCTAATATTAGCTTAAATATTCTGACAGAGTTCCCCCAGCCGCAATTTGATTGGTTTATCAAAGACGTCATTAAGACTTGACCGCCAAGCGGGTGTTTCAAATGTTCGACTGGATTACTATTCAACTTGTCGAGTGTTACCTATCCTCTCACAATCCATATCTTATGACGTGAACGTCGTTGTTTTCAAAATTGTTAACAAAAAAGGCTTGGATATCAACCATAATAATCCCACTAAAATTGCTAAAATCATGATATGCCTACGGATTAAAAATAAATGGCAGTTATTTTGTTTTAATCCAGTTTGATTTCATGATCAGTTATAATAAGTCGACTGCACCCTGGGAAAGTCAGTTGCTGGGGACTTGTTATTCTCTGCACATACATTAAATCGCGTGGTATATACAACAACACTATATGAAAGATTAGTTAAGAGTAAAGTAGCAATAAAATAAACAATAAATAATTCAATATTCACCATCTTTAGGTAAACTATGAATCACTTTCACTGCAGCGTCAAATCGTTCCTTAGGTAAGTTCGCCATTTTGAACAGAACTAGATCATGTGACAGACATCGCCGATTATCGATCCCGACAATTATGCGTATGGATAGAATCTTGTGTGGATTTTGAAAAACACCAAACGATAACAGTATAAATCAAAGCTTGAAAAAAAAACAACTTTATGATTTTTGGACTTATTTGAAAAGAAATACTTTCATGTATGAGGCGCCGTTTTAATATTTTTTAGGTATTTTCTGATATCAAAAAATAAATATTTTCTGTATGAAAATATCAGATAGTTTCATGCGCGGATCCAGAAAATTTTTCCAAGGCGGGGGGGGTGGTCCGACGGTTACTAGTATTTGAGTTTGCCGGGGATGGGGTGGTCCGAGGCTTTCTTTTTTGTAGCTTTATAATGTCAAGACAAAACACTGCCATTGAATTTCATAGTTGATCTACCCGAGAGTCCTATTTTGAAGAATACCAGTGCTGTAACCACTGATATTAAGAACACTAATATCGGACTACTACAGGTAAAAGTGTATACTGCTGGAACAAAGGAATGATATCACAACAGCGTTTAAACACAGATCAAGATTTTTTTTGATCGGAATAAAGAATAATTTATCATTTTGTCTGCCAGGGGTAGAGGGAGTCCGAGGCATATGGCCAGTGTTTTAAAAAGTTTGAATTCTCCATGGCGGAGCTGGAATGCCTGTATAACCCTCCCCCCTCCTCCCCGCCCCCGGCTTCTAGATCCACGTATAATATTTATTTGTATATAAGAGACGCTGTGTTCTCACAGTTCTTATGATAAATACCCGCATCATAATCTGTGACAGGGAAGCATGTAAATTACGGTAGCTTAAACACCTTCAAAGCTGAATAAGGACACTTAATCATATGATTGATAAATAAACAAAACAACAATAAGTTTGGCTATGAGGGATAGCAAATACATTTCAACCTATTCAATACATGTACCTATATACGCTTGTGTATTCTAAAGGCCTTCAAATGTTGGGCGAGGCTGGAAGTGTACGGAGATTAAATGTAAACAGTGTACCCCCACCATAAATATTGATTTTTATCTCGCATGTGATTGTTTTTTCTTAGGTATGAAAGAGATTCTATAATAGTACATATATGAGTGAGATTTAGTTAAGACTAATTTTAATTCGCCCCAGGATGGAACTGTACGAGTATATTCAACTACTTAGTATATCCCATGTTTATTGCCACATTTTCATCTCTTGAACCTGATTTATTTTTGTTTACTTTGTAATGTTTAACTCAGTGAGTAACATAGCTGATACAATAGATTTTTGAAATTTTACCGGGTATTCTTTATTCTGCGAATCCGCTGTTTTGTGTCAAATAGCAAGAATATGAAATCGCAAGCACTATACTTCAATTTGCTATAAGTTCACAACTTTCAGAAAAATATAAGTGAGATTGTAAAATCTGCAAGGTATGCTTCTGCGATGTTACACGAATATTAATCCTTGCGTTTGATTAGGAATAGTTAGATAGTGGGTTCTATGTGGTTATATTTACACTTAGTTAGTGGTCAGGACAAGCTACTTCTAAGCATTACCCCAACCCCTTTTATCGTTTTTCCAAAATATATTAAGATACAATTTACTTTTATTTCTACTTCATTTACATGTTCCACATGTACTTGTGGACAGGACAGTGAATATACACCACCCTACCCTCGTACTTTTAAACTTAAATTTACACCCACTCCCCCCCCCCCCCCTCCCCCACCAAAAAAATCATCTCTTGTCTGTAACCAACTCATATTAACGTCTCTATCGAAATCAATGCAAAAATAATGGCGGTACGCCACTTCAAGGTAAGTTTTTTAACCGGCTGGCCAAGAAACACAATAATTAAGGAAAAGATTTAAAACAACAATTTATAATACAATGTGTTCATTTAAGAGATCATTTTGCAGCTTCCGGTTTTGTCTATTCACTTGTGCAAATAAGATAAGTTTAACTTAAGCTGGATGAAATCATTTATTTCTATAAATGTCATTCTCGAATATATCTCCAAAACTGGATCTATAGTGAATAAGTTTAATTAAGTATATGTACATGTTTTTTGAAGATTACTAATTAATAATTAATTGGATTCTTAAATTCAAGCTCCAAACGTTCAGACGTATATTTGCAACCTTGCCTTATAGGGAGACAATGATTTATTCATATTTACAAAGATTTATGACATTTTGTATGGTGATATTCCAATATTAACGTTATATAAATTTGGATATTTTAATACTAACATTATTATGTATTGTCATTCATTATTCTGAAGGAGTTAAAAATCCTTTTAATGTACCGATATACCGATTCTTTCAAAATTTTGATTTTTATTCCTTCAATGGAATGTATTAAATTATTTCTATAACACAAAAATACTCTGTTTTGAAGATGCGGATACTTTTGGGGGCATTCTTCGACAATGGTCATCTGCCGCATTATTCAATAATAAATTCGATGAGCATTTGGTTTTGTAGATCGGCTCAACATCAAATCCCCGAAAAGGGATTGTTTACGTAATACTAGTATCGAAGACACCCGAGTAACGTCAAGGGATCAACTATTCCAATCTAATTAAAATTAGATCTTTGATCCGCTCCTATAGTTCGCTACACAAAGATCTTTGTGTAGCGATCAATTAGGAGCGGATCAGAGATCTAATTTCAATTAGATTGCAAGTATTTGTACTCTCCGTTTCCTATCGTTTGTTTTAGTATTTTAGTAAAATAGTATTAAAAGAGAGATATGTACATCAATATTGGGTGATGAAATTATGTAATCGACATTTTGACTCCTTCAAACAGTCACGTTAAAACCCCGATTAGTTAATCAAGAACCTCACAAGAGAGAAATCTTCTAAATTTAATGTCCAACTTGACAGGATGAACAAGAATTGGATTGCAATGTGTCAAATCATGGCCAAAGTTCTTAATCAATTTTCTTTTGCATCAAAGAAAGGAGCCTGTTGATAGACAGAAATACAATCAATTAGCACCTGCAGAAGACATTTTGCACACACTTTTCAGGAAACATCTTTAAATTAGAAATCTCTCGGCCATAACTAAGCGGGTACGCGCTACTCTATGCGCAGATGGATATTGATTTCGGTTCTATAACGTATATATTGAGCTCTATCGCCTTCTTCTTAAGTTCTCACATTTCATTGCATGCTTGCTCACAAGTTCTAGTCTTTGGCTTAAATAGAAATAT
The DNA here is from genome assembly GCF_025612915.1 of Magallana angulata. NCBI lineage: Eukaryota > Metazoa > Mollusca > Bivalvia > Ostreida > Ostreidae > Magallana > Magallana angulata. The sequence continues at coordinate 27,328,948 of NC_069111.1, read as the reverse complement.
ATCAAATTACACGAGACATTTGGTATTCAGTGTGTCTATCACGATTTTGTCATCCAAGAAATAGTTTACACCAAAGGAAGGTAAGTTGTGTTTTTTTTAAATCAGATTTACGGTAAAAGAGGTACAACATTGTATTTTTTTTTATTTGAAACTTATAAAAAATGATATATCAACCAGCATAATATATCATATTAAAATTATATCAACTTTAAGTGGTTATGCATCAAACTCATATGTTTTATAAGTGGGGTAAAATATGTTCATTTTTATAACAGACATTTTAATATTATCGATAATTTTATCGGCATAGTATTGAAACAACACCTATATTAAGAAAACAAACTACATTACAAATTCATCAATGTGGAATTGATTTTGCCATATCTACTCAAGAAAATCACACAAAGTGTCTTGTTTCCTTTACATGACGAGTAGTGGAATGCCAAATTGCAGGCAATGGTAGCTGACGATCTAATGAATAAAGAGGGTTAAGCCTCGGACGATGCATCCTGATCAAAGATCCGACCAGTGCGAACCATAAATAGGCAAATGATTAATTCACTGTGTCTGTTTTGATTGATAATGCTGTCGAGATATTTCGATAGAGTAGATCCGATTAGCCGTGTCCCAGTAAATTGGCTTCATATTTAGTAATTGCTACTTGGTTGTCTTAACCATTTAACTGTTCAGCATCGACCCTGGAATTCTATCCTATAAAACAGAAACAAAGATGAATGATTTAACCGTGGGATATCCTCACGCTTTGAACACTTTCGTTTACTAGGGAAAGGGATATAAAAGTCCGCTTTCATTTACTACAAAAAAGGGAGTAATTCAGAATACACTTTCATTTACTAGGAAAAAGGGAAATAAAAAGAGTTTTAAAGTTCTGTAACTTGATCTTTACAGATAATAATGTCCATTGGGTTATTAACATCCACCATCCAGGCAGCGAAGAGGATCCGGGCTAGAGCAGAGCCGGTGGTTCAGAATTTTGGATCGGGCGTGGCATCCTTAGTAAAACAAGGAGACGACTTTTCTTATTTAGGAAAGAAGAAATCTTTGTTAGACTTCATACGTCTCAGTGCCGTGGTTTGCGGAATCGAATTCTGTTATGCTGCAGAAACTGCTTTTGTTAGCCCAATTTTGCTAAAACTCGGTGTACCAGCAGCGTTTATGTCACTTGTTTGGTGTTTAAGTCCACTTTTGGGAATTCTGCTGGTACCCCTTTTAGGTTCTCTAAGTGACCACTGTAAATTGAAAATCGGTCGTCGACGCCCATTTATCATTTTTCTGGCAACTGGAATTGTTCTTGGATTAATCATTGTTCCCAATGGCAAAATGTTAGGAAAACTCATGGGTGACCAAATCGACGATGATTTTAACAATGACTCCAATATTTCACTTTGGAGTACTGTAAATTTTGAAGGGAAACTGAATTTGAGCAATTCATCTTTTAACAAATCAGATTTATATCAGAGCAAGAATGACTCGGAGATCTCTCAATATCATGAAGACCACACAAAAGGGATTGTTGTCACTATAATCGGAGTAGTTCTTTTGGATTTTAGCTGTGACGCAGCTCAGTCTCCAAGCAGAGCCTATCTCCTGGACGTAAGCATCCCCGAGGACCATTCCAGAGGACTCAGCACGTTTTCTATCATGGCAGGACTTGGTGGATGCGTAGGCTACGTTTTAGGAGGAATAAACTGGGATTTAAAGCACGCAAAAGGGTGGTCTTTAGAACAACATGTGATGGTCGTTTTTTCCGCAGTTACGGTATTTTTCATTATATGTCTCTTTATCACACTAACAAGTTTTAAGGAAATTTCTTTGCATGAGCTATCAGCTGAGGATTTACAAAATTCCACGAAAACTATGAAAAAGGCAAAGTACAGGAAATTTACAAACGAGGGAGATGAATATCAGCATGATCAACGCGAAGAGGGCAATATACACACGTCAGACTCAGTCCATTATGGATCGACAGACGGTTCCAACACTTCAGAAGCACGGACAAAAACAAACCAGTCCGGTACAGAGGAACAAGAGATTCCTGCTCAACAACCTTCTTTACAAAATTCAAATCTAGCTTCTTTGTTGAACGAGGTGAAATTAAAAACGTATTTTGTTTCAATAATTCGAATGCCCAGGTCACTGTTTATTCTGTGCTTGACTAATTTGTTTTGCTGGATGGCTCTCATCTGTTACTCCTTGTATTTTACTGACTTTGTTGGACAAGCGGTTTACGGTGGAGACCCAAAAGCGCCAAAGTTGAGTCACTTACATCAACTCTACAATGACGGAGTTCGTCTTGGTTCCTTCGGAATGGCGTTGTATTCTCTGTCATGCGCAGTGTACGCAATGTTTGTTGAGGGACTGGTTGAAAAATTCGGTAAATAAAATATTGCTTTTGTTATTTTTTCTTTGTAAGTAAATTGTATTTTAAAATATAACCCAATTGAAGCTAGAAAATATATTAAGAAATTAAAAGCAATTCACGTTACAACTGGAAAAAAGACTATTTTTTCTCTCCCACCCGTCAATATTGTTTCATTCCTCCAGCGTCTTTCTTCTTTTTTTTTTCTTGTTGTGTTCCTAACATGTATATATAACACCAGATATGATGGTTCTTATTAACTGTTTTTGAAAAACTTTTTCCCAAAATGTCATATGGTGATTCAACATTCAACCAACACCTTTCAAAATAGACTTCATGAGGTACTCAAAGTCAATTACTAGTATTTAATTTATGAATGGGTTCATATCCCCTTTCATTAATATGTGTAATTTAAAATTAATGAACTCGGATTTTAGAATATAAATAATCCGTTTGGCACCAAGTAATGTAGATTAAGTTTCGATTGATGTGAATACCAGAAACCGAAAAGGTTAGAAAACGAAATAAGAAAACAAAACTTTAAACTTTGTGTTTTACAAAATCCACGAATTTCCACGAAAAACAATGTACCTCATAAACTTTGGAACCTGTATCCACCACATTAACTTTTATTAACGTCTATTTTGAAGGAGCAAAGAAGGTATATATCGGTGGACAACTTGTCTACACTGTTGGTATGGTCATTATGGCGGCTACCCTGAGTCCTGTCACTGTGATTCTCCTCTCTCCTACTGCTGGGGTCATGTACGCCACACTATTTACCTTACCCTACATGATAGTAGCCAACTACCATAATAAAGAACAGGTAAGTGTAGCCAACTATTATACCTAAGACGAGGTAAGTGTAGCCAACTACCATGACAAAGAACAGGTAAGTGTAGCCAACTACCATGACAAAGAACAGGTAAGTGTAGCCAACTATCATACCAAAGAACAGGTAAGTGTAGCCAACTACCATAACAAAGACCAGGTAAAAGTAGCCAACTACCATACCAAAGGCAAGGTAAGTGTAGCCAAATATCATACCAAAGGCCAGGTTAATGTACGCCATGCTACTAGTAATTTACCTAACATTACATGATCGTACATGTATATCCAGCTATATGTAGCATACCAAAGCGCAAAGACCATGCAGGTATATGTACGCCACGCTCTTTACCTTACCGTAGCTAATAGCCAGTATAAAGATAAGTTATTCATAATTCAATAAAACTTGTATGTTTATTTTGTTCTTGTTTTATTAGTCAGGTTTGAGTTTCAAATTAATTGCATTATATCTAGTTAATGTTAAAGCATTATAATTATCAACTCTCTTTTAATTGATGATTCAAAGCAAATAAAAGCGTTGAAACCGCACGGTTAGTATCACAGTCGGATACTCTGCGGCATACTGAATTTGATAAGAAGAGTGTAGAAGAAAATTATATGCTAAGTAATATGATTTATAAACAGTTTTTATAAATAAAACTTGATTTTTATTAAAATTAATTAATATTTTCCTTTTTATCTAGTTTTCTCTCGAAAATTTGAGCGAAGAAAACAAGATCCGGGGACTTGGGACGGACGTGGCCATCGTCAGTAGCATGGTGTTTGTGGCGCAGTTTGTGCTGTCGACCTTTGTGGGATCTGTAGTAGACGCCACCGGAAGTACCGTCGCCGTGGTATTTCTGGCAGCCCTTTTCAGCTTTCTTGGTTCTCTGTCTGCAACTCAAGTCCTCTATTTAGACTTATGAAGAACTGGTACACTAATCGATGATAGTCACTGTTGATTTGAACTCCATGCTCTCCATGCTGTTACTGTACATTTGCAAAACTAGAGTTTCTCATTTCTAGGATAAACAATTATAATTTGACTTGATAGTTTATGGCAAAAGGACAAGAGCGTACAAGGCCTGACAAATCCCCTCGTGCCCAGGAGTTTGAAATGGCATATGAACATATAAAAAATCTTTACTTTTCAAAGTGTGCATCAGTACATGTACATGTATAATACAGCACTGCATTCTCTGACAAATAAATAATATACATTAATTCATGTACTTGGTACTAGTCTTATTTTCTTTGTTTTATTTGTTTGCATTTTAAACATTAGAGCATGATCTCATAATTGAGCTAGCGCAATTTTTATCCAACATTGTGTGTACAGATTATGAATATTACGTAATTATTATCATTATATGAATGGTATTGGATATTTTTTTCATAATAATCCAGTAAAAAAGCCAAAAATGTTTTACTTTAAAGCAAATGAGTTAAAAATAAAACGCCGCCGTCTATACGATTCGAACACCCTCTCAATCGAGAAGGATGGACTACGAGCCTCCGCGTATCGCAGTGAGCTACGTTAATTACAATATGTAGATTAGCCACATTAGAGTAAAGGGGAATATCTTTAACTGTTTGACATTAATTAGTGAAGTAAAATGGTTTTGGTAAAAACCACGAATTTGATTCATTATGGGTCTAGACTCCATTTTAATAAATCAATAATGAAAAATATAAATGAAAACTCATTCTTTAAACAAAAGTACTTTTAGGATAGAGTCAAGACCCATTCATACCTATAATTTGCATTTTAGAATAGTGAATTATCGAAGACTTTGGTATAAAATGCTGCGCAGCTTAATTCGGAAACCTACACCTGTCGTGTTTATAGAATGGAAGCACAATATTGACTTTCATCGTGAAATTTATACTAAAAACGATGCATACAGGCCAAAAACTAATATTCTACCTTAATGAAATTCTTTTGTCTTCAATGCCCCTAGTGGGGTATATACAACGCCTTGAACATTGTTAACGTGTTGGTGCAAAACTTGCATAAATTCTAACCATTTAACGTGCATTAATACGTAACGGACAATATACCGAAGAATTTTGTGAGAACTGATATCTTTTAGAAAACGTCATTTCAAGCACAGTTTAATCTGCAGATCAATAACAATGAAAAAAAAAAACAAAAAAAAAAATATATATCCATTCTGCATCAAATTGCATTGTCTGATATCACTTTCTCTACCAGTTATAACCAATCACTAGCCACTGAGCACGAGCAATGACGTCATTGCTGTAGTCCCCGTCCGTAGTTCCAACGTCAAGGTTCGCCCACGACCTTACATTTCCTATTCCAAAGTTGTAGGCAGCAACTCCTCCTGAAAAATTAAAGAAAGTGACCATATTTTGCCATAAGAGAACCAACGCCGAAATTTAAAAAAGAAATGTTAGCCTTTCAGGATCCGTATGGAAGAATATCCACTCATCAAACAGAGCCAAAAGGCATTAGACAAAAAAGATATTTTTTTTCTTTATTGATTCGGTTTAATTGTATGCGCAAAATATTTAACTATAACACATCTTATCCACACGATTGCTTTAATCACAAACTAAAGACTGTATTTATCTTAAAGAAAAATTATGTCTTAAGAAACTTTTGATGTGGTGTCCAAAGTACCTTGTATGTGTTGCTCTGGTAACCAGTTTGGAAACTTGCTGACAACATCTCGGATGAGGGGTATGAGGACATATTGCGTCATCATACCAATGTGGTCACAGCTATCAAACTTGTACTGAGTGCACGTCAAGCCAAAGCGACAGACTGGGCACTTACGTACATCACACTGCAGATAATGATGATAATAACAGTTACTTCTTTTTACATGCATAAATATCACGTATCTCTCTAAAATACACACGTACATCCACTGGGTATTTTTAAGGAGAAACACTTAGACTTTATCATTGTCATATAAAGATATTATAATATCTTCAATTAACCTTTTTAAATTTGGTGTTTTAATTAATAAAAGCCATTTTCTTGCGTGTGAATACAATCAAAGACTCTTGAACTTCTTTACAAAATCTACTTTACAAACGCATATTACTCTTCCTGAACATTTTCTAATTATAGATTAAAAAGGTAATGAAGGTTTTTTCTTGGCTCTTCCATTCATCGCATGCACGCAGAAAACATACATGTACTGTTCTTCTAACAAATTTTTAAGGACTATATATTTTCGAAAATCTCCATTCTACTCGCAATTTATTCCTCAAAAAGGACAACCGTTATACCCGTATGAATCAACGAAATAGTATAATTTTTAGGAGTTAAACGTTACAGTTTGAAATTGACCCGTCATTCCCCTTGTATGTCCCCCACCTGCATTATTCCGTAAGCGTTGTGGTGATCTCCCCAGCCATCAGGGGTCAGAGAGAAGCCAAAGTTAGACTCCCGACTTGCTATGCCTGCTATAACAGCTGGGTGTAAACCTAGAGAATAGTCAAATTAATGTTTAAATGTAGCACAGTTGTAGGTGAATCAATAATAAAAGGATGGCGTAGGTCTAGGAATTTGGCTGAATATTATACGAGGGTTGTTCGGAAATTATTAAGACAAATCGATTATTTTCTTTTCTAAGTTAGGAATTTTGGTGAAAATTGGCAAAGACACTGAAGAAACACCAACAAATAATAAAACAAAGTAATATTTAAAAAATATTTAATATTTTGTTTACGATAGTAGATAAACAAGTCGGTGGTCGCGGTACCCGGCGCAGCCATGAACTCGGAGATTGAACAACTAAGTGTCCATAGAATTACAGTTAATGATAAAAGAAATCAAATTAAATATGTTCATTCTGCTATTCTTTGCGACTAACTGTTGATTAAGTTTCACTGATGTTCGAGTTAAAATACGGATATGGTAAACATATATTTACTAAACAAAAAAAATCTGACAACGACTTTACATTGAATTTTCACGTCAAGGCGGCGCAACGAAAACCATTAAACTGGTGGAAATCTCAGAAGAAGACCTTTTAAAGCCACGCAATTGCGTAAAAAACTATCCGATGACAAGACAAGGAATAGAACTTCAGATCATCATATTTTTTTTCACTGATTGTTTAACTAGAATTAGGCCAAAGGGATTAATTAACAACTTTTGACACACTAACTGTTGTCAACAGTTCTACATGTAAAATATGTAAAAAAAAAAATGACTGCAGGAGACATTCACAGTAATAAGACTTTCAGGTAAAAATAACTCGATTTTTTCTCTAAAAAAACAAGAATGAGAGAAAATGTAAATGATGACATCTGGAAATTAAAACAAAAGATTAGAAATAAAGAATAATTCTTATTTCAGTTCGTTTGTAAGGTGTTTAAAACATGGGAGCAATAAGAAGCGTTAAAATGACGTTGCGAAAAGTTTGCAGTTGCACCGGGTTACAGGACGAAGGCACGTTGGTCAGCTTACTAGATATGATCTATTCATGCCATGAACAAGAAACTTTTCACATTGATAAACTCTATCCTGATTTACGTTTTGGTAAAATTTCAAGAGTTTATCTTTTTTACTAAAAGAATAAGAGAAAATGTCCCAATAATTTCCGAACAACCCTCGTTGTAAAAAATACAAAAATACGTTTTATGTTTAATATGAACGCCGTACCGTTGTAAATTAAAATGTTAAATATTTTTAAGCATTGCTTTTTCGGGTTTGTTTAATGTTTATGCCAATTTTCACTAAAATTCGTCACTTAGAGAGAATAATATACTAGTTTTGGGGTTATCTCAATAGTTTCTGAGCAGCCATACATGGTAGGTTTCTAACTAAGCTGACAAACGGCGAAGTAGAAGAGGAAATCCGTTTCAAAACAATGCAAAATCTTAACATTAATTTTTACTTTAATCCATGATGCAAGTCAATCTATATTGTTTTTTTTTTTAATTTAATTTATGGAGGTCAAACGCTGGTCAAAAAGCGGTTTGTTTATTTAAAGGAAGATATTAGAAACAATAGTTACATGTATGTGAAATACAGAGGATACTAGTCGTTGATATTTTAATAATGTTGCTCAGAGAGACCAATAAGACATACACATTTCGGCTCCAATCTGTTTGAAGCAGTCTTTGTATTTTGCCGCAAGATTCATATGGGCGTCAAGTTCCCGTCTGGACTCTGCTACCCCTAAAAAAACATGAAATCAAACTTTTTTAATGTCCCGAAAAGGATAACTTTATTGTTTTACCGTTGATGTGAAAAAAAAGTCTTAGACTTTACCTCCAGATTTCCTTCCAGTAGGGTGTAACAACATAATGTTCCCAAAGCAGTCAACAACTCCTGTAAACAATCAATTCAATGTTTAGTGTTTATTGTACCGAACGACAGGTGTTAATATAGATTGTTATACTTTCATGTTAAATACTGAAATCTGATTGGTTAAGACGCAGTTAATAATATTTTCTATTACCCTCAGCGTTAGCAACGCACTTAGCAACGGGTAACATTAAAAAATGTTACATGCGCGAAAATTATGCGCGTACGGTTCGCTGTAGAATTCACGTTATTCCTATATAAAAGCAGTAAAATTTTCTTAAAAGTTTTAAAAAAGACATTCAGTATAACAAAATAAATAGTGCCTGTTTGGGAGGATAACAGTTGAAATTGACACCCCTCGAAAACCATTGTCAACCTCCGCTTCGCGTCGGTTGACAATGGTTTTCTCTGGGTGTCAATTTCAACTCTTACCCTCCCAAACAGGCACTATTTATATAATGCAATCTTTTTTCAATTCTACTTAAGCAAATTACGAAGTTAATGTTTACCGGTTTCTTTCCATCAAAGTTTTCTAAATATATATAAAAGATTTTAAACGATTTTGTAATAGAATTAATCATTTAATATAATCGTATGTTCATTCTCATGATTTTTCTTCATCATTGAATTAAAAAAAAATTCGAGGGAGTGAGATATCATGAAAAATATGACGATGACAGAGAATTAAATATGATTATATTTTTATGTTTGAACGTAGTGATTTAGATTGAAAACACAGTTTAAGGGCTGGGAATGCTACTGTGTGTGCTAATTGCGGTATATCTGATAGATTGTTTAAAATACATGGGATGTGGGCAAACTGCAATGATGGATATATCATAGATAAAATTAGAATCTAGCTAATTGTTAGATTCATTAAATTTGGGATTGTGAACATTGCTTATACCGTTCTTTTGTTCTGTATCGGACGTTATTGCACAAAATAATAAATATTATAAAAATGGTGCGCCAATGTTATGTTTTATTCGAGATTGAAGTACATAAGAAATATATTTTTTTCGTTTGAACGAAAAGATTTTCTTTCGTGGTAATGATGAATATTCATGAGGAAGACGGGGTTGGTTCGTGTTCGAAAGAGATTACGGGTAGAGTATGTTCAATTAGTATTCATTCTGACGATTCCGAACGACACGAGAAAGTCGATTTTTTTTTACCCGAGAATGAAATGATTCATTCTTAAGACTTTGATCATACCAGAATGTTGCAAAGATGCATACATGATGCATGATTTAAGTGGTATTGACAAGGTGCTTGTCAGGTAGACAAAACTTCGTGAAGATTTGATAATTGGTTTGATTTGAATGGGCGTAAAAGTGTTATGGTATTTTGAAAGTGAAGGAATTTTGTGATGAGCGCCTACGTGTATCGGGCGTCAATGCACAAAATAATAAATATCATAGAAAAATGAGGTTATGTTTTATTCGAGATGATGAAAGTACATGAGAAATACCGGTACATGCAAATTAGTACGGAAAATTGAAATATTTTCCTTAAAATCTTCAAATCTCATTCACTTAGCGAAGATCTACAAAATTAATTGTAACCCTTCCGCGTTTGTTGAGTCAACCATAACAATTAAAGGAAATGTTTTTATAATTGTAATGTGAAAATGATTACCATTTTTAATTCCTGGTTTCGGAATGAGCACTTCCGTTTTCGGAACACAGCATTGTCTTTGAGGATTCCCATTACACAGTCCTTTCTGATATTCCCCATCACAAGGGAGGTAATCTGGTCCACACAGACCTTTCTTTTGCAAGCAAGGCCCATCTTTGTCTTTAAAGTAATATCATTGTACATTATGATTTTTCATAATCACGTGGTATCAAAAGAATTCAACAGCAATTCTATATACACTGTACGTTTAGGAACATTGGTGTATTTAGTTAATTTCTGTTCAAATCTTATGCAAAAGAGACAAATCGTGAATGAATTAAATCTGAGTACACATTAACAGTAGATTTTATTTATGAAATATTCAACAAAAATTAATTGGTCATAAATGTGTTAACCATGGCCATATATGCAGTATACACTTATTCTAATCTTCTAATTTGGTTTACCTGTTGTGACGTTGTAGTGAGTCCATTTCCGGATTGCGTTATATAACGTGTAACCAGGGCACTCTGTGGCTCTGACGTCTTGATGACCATACAGACTGTATGACGGAGTGATGGCTTTTCTCTGCACGCCACACTTCAGAAGTTTATTAGCGGCCGCTAGTGCTGCTGGTGCTGGCATTGTATTGTTGAAGTTCCCCATGAAGGAGACGGCCAATGACACATAGTCATAATGTAAAGTATGAGACCCCACGCGATCCCAACCACGCCCCTCGTACACTCTACCATCGCCGCCAATAAGAAAACTGTACGCAATGTCATTCCAGCCTATAGAATAAATAAAATATATAAAACCAACCTATTGCTTTGCATATTTAAAACGTTTTTGACAGGGGTATGGAAATAACATGATTTGCTGGAGCCGAACACAGGAATTTGCTATCATACCATATGTTGGCCCTATCCCAGTCAGCAACCGTTTGATAAATACAGATACAAGTATAATTTCAAGAATCAATCTGCCATTCGTGTCTTACTTGTACTTGCACCTCAGCCATTCCGTTTGGCCTAGCAGTCCAACAATTTTTATACTGGACCGACCACCAGTCAACATCTAATTTGTACAACTGGTTGAATTAAGATATGTTTTATGCTATAGTACATTTTTGGGTAAAAAGTATATCTATATATAGAAATACATGTGATAATGCGGATGTAACGTTAACAAATATATCAACAGTGATGTTAAATCTAGGGCCTTGGGCGCATTAGAAATAACTATGAACGAATTTTGAATATACCTCTGGTGTCCATATGGAATCGTTGAATGGCTCTCATCAGCTTCCCACACGAGTCAGTGCTGTCACATGATTGAGTGGCCGTGTGATGGATAAAAAACATCGTAACCGGAAGTGTCATATTTTCAATGAGCTTTGGTTCGGCCGCACCCCATGTGTCACGTGACAAAATTGGAAGGCCCACGCAGTCGCCAGTGTCCTGAACTGTATAAATAAATCGCGATTCATCATTAATTATGCCAGCGCTAATGTGTCAAGTTTAGACATGCATACGTTTAAAGTTAAGTTAACAAAAATTGAACATATATTTTAACGTTATGGTTGACCGTTACATGTTGAGTTATTAAACATTTTTGTTACTGAAGGACCTCATACCGGTATGATAGGGGATATACATGTAATAAGTGCCTTTTGGAAAGGGGCGATCATAATTTTCTAAAGTGATGTGTGGAATGTGAACCCTGCCCCCCCCCCCACCACCCCCCAAAAAAGAAGCCAAATCTAATCAAAAAGAAAAGAAAAAACAACACATAGATTCGGTAACTAAAGATAATTGATTTTTCAGTAGAAAATAACTTGCTCCCTAACATCTTTATATTTATTCACTAGATCTGTTAGAAAGACACTAAAACATAACTTATGATATACTCTGTGATCAATGGTCCAGTTTGTCCGTGGCCTATGCTCCATAGGGAGTGAAAAGTCAATTTAGTAAAGTAAGAACTGTATAGGTCAATATACATGTATCATGAGCATCGCTTTCTGAACATTTGATATACACATAGACAAGAAGTGTTAGATACAGACCGTCTATCTTGACATGTACATCTTGAAGTGTTAAATACAGACCGTCTATCTTGACATGTACATCTAGAAGTGTTAAATACAGACCCAGAGGCGGATCCAGCAATTTGGAAAAGGGGGGTTCCAATTGTTGAAAATCAATACGTGCAAAATTCATTATTTTTCATTAAACAAGGCCTTTTGAACGTTTTCCGTGCGTAATTTGATAAACATTTATCTCGTCAATATCTTTTTCATATCTATTTTAATCAGAGTGCACTGCATTATTTAGCGTATTGGTTTGGGTATTAAGGGAGATTTGCATAATTTCTAGCCTTAAAAAACCTCCAACAATGAGAACGCGCGTCTATGCTTATTAGAAATATACACTAAGAAAAAACAAGTATAATTCAGACTAATTACGACAAGCTATTATATAATTTTCTTTGTATTTTTCGTATAATTTTCTTTGTATTTTTCGTATGTAACGAAGTAAAACCTTTCTATCATAATTACTTAAGTTAATTAACTAAAAAATACATTTGAAAGCAGCTTTTAAAAGTAAAGCAAATATGCGTGTACTCGTACTTGAACGTCGTTTTACTCGATTGCTTGTCAATTCAAAACTGTGAACTAGAATCGACTTTTTAAAAAAAAAAAATGGAGCAGAAAATACATTTTAAAAGTTATTATAAATCTTTGTTTTTAAGCGATACTGCATAAGTTTATGATTTTTTAAAAATTTTCCACGTGTTTAATCATGGAAGTGAACATCGGATGCTGACGGGGAGTACTTTTTTTAGATAAAAAGATCGTTAGGGTTTTTTTCATATAAGAAATACATGTAAATTATGGTACGTTGTGCGAAGTTCTTAAAATAAGCAAGTTTAAAAGCATTTAATTGAGATAATTACAGTATTGTAATTATAAATGGGAAAAATTGTCTTTAAATAGGCATTTCAAGTTTTCAAAAAAATTCACATGTCCCAGAGAAAGGGGGAGTTCCGACCCCCGGAACCCCCCTCTGGATCCGCCAATGAGACCGTCAATCTTGACATGTACATCTAGAAGTGTTAAATACAGACCGTCTATCTTGGAGGAACAGCATTTCAGACCGGAGTCGCTCCCGCACACCCCCGGGACGTAGGAACCTTCACATTGGTTCGTTTCGTTTATACAGTTCCTGCCAACACTGCTGCAAGAGTTCAGGTCGTCTGAAAATATATACGTTCAATCATGGATGACCAAGCGTCTACAATAAATAGTGTAGAGAGTTATGAATAATAAGTATGTAAAATTTTACCTGCTTAACGGAACGACATTTCACGCATGGATCAAATCTTTAACAGTTTAAATTACGTATAACTTACTTAAGATAGAAAATTCTTCTACAAGGTCAAACTGTTCGGCAGATGCAATCAGATGAACGACTAAGAGCAAAAGATGTGTGTAAATATTCGCCATAACGTCGTCTGTATTACACTGCCTTGTTTTTTTTCACTTCCTCCTTTACAAGCATTGACTCAGCCACGTGATTTTCCAGTTTTGAGTTTTATTTCCCCGTGTAGAGCACTTTTAAATTAATTCAAACTTTCAAGGACATAAAGGTTGAACCCACAAAAAACCATGCAAAATAAATAAATATATAAATAAATAAAAGATGCAGTTTTATTAATTCCCAAGTCAGGACGCAATGTCTATTTGGTTAAAGGAGCCCGGATGGTCGACAAGTTAACTATCTGATCGACCTTAGAAACTTCAACTAAATTTATTTGGGGGGGGGGGGCAATAAACTATTTTATGTATTTAATGAAGAAAACATCCATCCGTTATCCTTGTGTCCTTGCAAATAATACGACTACTTGTGGATCAGAATCGAGGGTTAAATGATGAGTCCATAGACTCCATAGACTCGGGGGGGGGGGGGATCCGATGAATCTTCAGAAATCGGAGAATATGATCCTCAGAAAAACTGAAAATTTAAGTTTTTAAGAGGTCGTTTCAAAAACGGGAGAAGGGAAATTTATGTTGAATGGGAAGATGGTTCCAAGTCATGGGAACCAGATACTTGTTTTGATGATGATGTACTAGAGATGATTAATCGGAAGTTCACTAAACTGGGTACCATAAAAAATTTGTTAAAAGAGAAATTATTAAGTCTTGATCAAAAACATAAATTAGTTCAAGTTATGAAGCTTTCTTAATGCTCCTTATATGGCCAATAGTTTTACACACTGCCTTTAGTTTAAAGGGATTACTTTGCCAAAACTTTGTGTATAAGCATAGGAAAAGATTTAGAGGTCAATGTGGCATTTTAGATATTCAAAAAGGGAGGTAAATAAAAAAAACATTATTTTGGTAAGTTTTTACATAGATATTTCAGGAGTTACGTTCAAGACATGTGTGATGAATTACATCATGGCTAGTCATAAAATATTCTAGACTTTAATCTTTTTAGCGCAATTTTACTTTAAAATCAAAATGTGGTTAAAGAAGAAAAGTTATTACTGATGTGGTATTATAGACCTTCATCATTGTACTAAGACATAACAGGTTATTAGTGCTAGAAAGCTCGAATACCATGGAATACTGCGGTTCGCGTTTTCAAAATATACATCACCGCATTGTTCGTGTCTTTATTTCCCCAAACCCAGTAGATCCTACCATGGATATTATCATCCAAAGAATCAGTTATGGTGTAATTTTCAAGGAAGAATTGAAACTTTTGTTAGCCAAAGAATATTGGTTGCACATTTTTCATACTGAAATACCAAAACGTTTTTTAATTGTCCAAGGTACTTTTTGCAATGTACAAAGTAGAGTAAGAGAATATATATTAGAATGTCACATAAATTCTTTAAACAGTAATACTGAAAAAATGGCTAATTAAAAGCTTAGGAGCAACATCGTGCCCACTTATCATCTTTCATTTTTCTATCAGACAGCAGAATTAAGAATTTAAGACAATTCAAATTTTATGTTGAAAATGACCACTGCATTTAATAACAAGTTCTTTGAATTAGACCATTCTTTTGCTAATGTGTCAGAGATTTTGATAATTCAAGCTAATAAAGCCACAACACTAAAATCCAAGTTAGATACATTTGAAAACACAATTCAAAGTCTTTTGGAAGGAAACATTTCTCCCTTTCTGGTTTCAAGACACATGTTTGGTAGAGTTATTGCAGAAATCAATCATAAGCTCAGGAAATCATACCAGAAATTTTTTTATTGTACATGCACTTATTACTATTCTAATGGACAATTCCTTTTTACGGTTAAATTTCCTACTGCATCTCAAAGTACCCCACTTCAACTGTATAGGTGCTAAGTTTACTTGTACCAACTTCTGATGCTAGCCACCCAGCTTTTATCCTTTTCCAGTTATTTTGCTATAACCAGTCATCATGATGATTTTGTCTCTTTGAGTATTGATCGAGGATCTATCTAATTGTGTACAAGGTTCTGTAAGGGTGTGCAATTTTAATGTACCCTTGAATCCTATTAATATTCCAGACTGCACTACGGCTTTATTTGCGAATGATATCAAACAAGTTAAGGAAATTTGTAATTTTAGGTATATACCTATGTACATCTTAGAGTTCTGATATCATTAAGCTTACAGCTACTCAAGTTCTGTTATACAGCACCCCTACTGTCATTCTAGATTGTCTTGAGGAGATTTTTGTGCTTTTTGTATCATACAGATTCCTTGCCGATGTTTGTTATCCACATAATCATTATATTTTATTATACTTTCATGTTAAATATTGAAATCTGATTGGTTGAGACGCAGTTGATAATCTGTTCTGTTACCCTCAGCGTTAGTAACACGCTTGGCAACGGGTAACACTATTGGTACATGCGCGTACAGTTGGACGTAGAGTTCAGGTCATTTCTATATATTTACATCTACCAAGTATTATTCCCTCTATTTCTTACGGAAACTTATAGTTAATTCATAGCCCTATAGAAACAACCAGACTGAAATCTACACGCTCCGTTTATCGATTGGTCGAAATCTACAGCGGCTGAAACTGAGAAGAAACTGACAGGACAGATATCGACACGCCCTGTTTATCGATTGGTCGATACATACAGCTACCTAGGAAAAAATCACGGACTGCACGATATAATCGTGATGATTTTAGACTCAAAGTCTTACAGAAGACGATTTGGCTGTTTCTTTTAGCTAACGTACTTACGTACATTAACAGTAATTTTGTGTAATTTTACTAACTTTTCATAAACAATTTATCAATTAGCTAAAAGAAAGATGTTGATATATAAAATAATAAAATGCTTTCTTTGATGATTCATTCGGGTTATGAAGGTAGCGATCATTGCAAAAAAAATTACATAACCCGCTAACTGAAATTTTTGCTGCATGATAAAGTAAAAAAATCAAGTGTAAATAATCTCACATTTATTTATAAATCCATTCAATTAAGAGAACATTAACAATATCCAAGAAATTTCTTGGAATTCACTCATACCATGACACACGTATTCCGCTTTGTTCAGTCTATTTAATAGATGACGTTAGGGAATAATGGTCATCTATTTTTTACATCATGATTGATGAACTGAGCGACTCTCATAGAAAAAACATCTCGGACAGTCCCACATGGAGTTTTTGCTGTGGCTTCAAGATTTTCCAAAAGCTGTGGCAGTAAAGATGTCTTCATCTCATCCTGGAAACTATACTGCAATGACAATATAAAATCTTAAGATTAAATACAAAAAACAAATGCCTGTTGGAATCTTTCAGAACAAGTATAAGACATTTTTAAATTTGTCATTTTGTAAATCAGTATATTCAATTCCAGTAAATTAAAGTACTACATGGCATGTAAACTGTGTGCATGCGTTCCTCTTGTTACTTACTGCATTAAATGCCAAATAAACTGCTTTAAATGCAGGCTGCTTGTCGTTATGCATGGCACGCCTACTGCCATGAAGTACGTAGGCCCCGCCTCGTTCCGCTCCTTTGCACACACTCATATACATACAATGATCAGGCCTGTAATTCCACTCACAGGGGTAAACATAAAGCTCATCTGTAACAATATGGATGCTTTAGTTTCTTTATGATAAAAATCAGTAGCTGATAAAAAAAAAAAAATATATGCATAAAAAGGGTCATAACGGTTCCCATATCAATTACTGGTATATCAGCTTTCCATATTTTCAGGAACAATTCTTCAAAGAAGATTTTTAATTTCCTTTTACAATCTACCAAAATGTTATGTAGCTTCTACACATAAAGGGACTATATATGGTTTGAGCCTAAAATGGCCCCCTTAAATGAACATTGTCATTTTACTGTAATTCTTTGTTTTATTTGAACAAATATACATTTGAAGTTTTTTCATAATTTTCATTTTGATTTTAGTACCCACAATTTAAAAATATGACATCATAAAGTTTACCTTTTCCCGCCATTTTCGCATTTTTAGCATAAAACAGCTTGTTTTGAAGCAGTTTTTCTTCTGAGCGACTGCTTGAACAAACAAAATATTTTCACCAAAGATGTATCTCTCCAGTACTTATAAGTGACAAAAAGTTCGTTCTTGTTCAAAGAGTCGCTCTATATTTCCAATTCGAAAAAAAGATAAGAAAAATGTCAATTTTTGGATGATTTTGATTGAATTATAAAAATAGCGTCACTTCTGACATCATATACTGCTAGGGAGTGCATATATATCAAATAAATAGGTGAAAAATATATTTCATGTTAATTCTTTTATAAAATAACACAATAAATTAATGTACGTGAATCACTTTAAAATCAGCGAATTATGGGGGCCAAATTTGACTAAAATCATATATAGTTCTTTGAAAATAATTATCATCATTTAATAGTTATGTGATTCACATTTTTTTTTTATAAATGTATTTTAATTATTTCTAACAACTTGATACATATAAACATGAAACCACTCTGAATTTTCTTACCGGGATGAAAGTGGAAGTAGACATTAATGAGGTCCTGGTCTCCCCAAGTCAACTTTAATTTGTACTCTTTGTAGTAATTTTTGATGGATGGAAGCCATGTTGAATTTCGAAGTCTTGTCAAATTCATGAGCATCACTCCAGAATTAACACCTGCACATTAGATCAGTTCAACTATATATTTAGCTATTTAAAAAAAATCAATTTATCTAAAATCAATGACCAAAGTTTATGAAACTTACATATTACATGTATATGTATTATATCAATCAACTTCAATGCAAATATTATATTCGGCATATGCAAAAATCAAACTGTGAATCAGATGTCATACCTAATTCTCCAAAATATGGGTGTCTAGCAAATCTGTTGTACCAGCCAGTTTGTCTGTCTTCACTCTCTGGAGCCAAAGCAATTAGTTGTGTACTGTTGAATCGAGAAAAATGAAACCAGATTTCCTCCAAGGGGGAGAGGAATAATATGTCAGTATCAACATAAAGCAGGGAATCCACATTGGTCAAAATGGACTGGAAACAAAAAAAAAACAATATTGTTTAAAGCTACAATGAGATGTACATGTATTCATAGTGTTTTTTATTTAACAACTTGTATATAATTAGGAATGCATATAATCAGTTATAATTAGAAATTACTAGCATATTAAACAATTATGTATACATAAACAAGGGTTTCCTATAACTATTCATGTAAAATTTTAAACATGCATATATAAGGCTGCTTAATTGTAAGGCCATTTCACATTTTTTCTATGTTTAATGTCCGTGGATAAGTTTGTTTTGAGGCATGGAAATTTAAAACAAACACAACACATATGTTTACCCCCAAAAAATATATAATACACATGTATGTACTCTTAATGTTTTAAAATACATGTACTAGGATTTAAAATTTGCTTTGTTTTACAATATCTGCCAAAAATTGGGATTTTTTGTGTTTATTTCTGTTACATTATGAAGAAAATACTCAAGTATAAATTATAAAGAATTTTATCCATGGACTATATAATATTATCATTCCTCAGCATAATTATTCTAGGTAATGCGCTGTCTGATTGGGTCTAGACAATCGGTTGCAAGGGCAAAATTTTTATATTTCCCTGTCATCATCCTATCTTTTATCATATTCTACCACTTTAAAGGCCACATGAATTTTCATTCCAATGTGAATGAAAAATCCAGAGGATGAGCATACAATGTATTCAATGTTTTGGCTTAATTCAATGTTATCAGTGAATTATTCCATCCCCTCCTCCTTTCTGGAACTCTAAACTTGAAAACTAGCCCTTCTACTGTGTACAGGGAAATATTCGCCCCCGTTTTATTTTCGCCCCTTTCACCCTCGTTGACAGCGGGCAAATTTAAGACTGGGCGAATTCCACTGTTCCTAGCTAATTCATTAGTACACAATGAGTCTGGGCAAATTTAAGATGGAGCGAAACCGTTTGCAAGTGTATAAGGGTGAAAATAGCACGGGGCGAAAATAACCCTGTATACAGTATGTGTATGAGTCAGGGCTGATTGGAACTGGCCCAGTGGTTCTGGAGAAGTTGAAAGTGTAACAGCCAAAGACAAATGGAAATCAGTTTATCTCTCAAAAAGATCTAACTACAGTCCCTTATTATTGATTGCTATATCTACCAGGTGAATGTATATCACTTACTGGAATAAACAACCTTTGTGAGGCACATGGTTTAAACAACATTTTCCACTCTTGGTTTGAGTCGGGGTATATTATACCATACAAATGATATTCAAACTTCTTTCTGACAAGGCTTGGCCATGAATTGAGCTAAAATAAAAGAAGACGAGATTACTAATAGTTAAATTACTGTAAACATATTACATTTGGCTGCGTATTCTATGGAGTGTTTTTGGTAGAAAGCAGCTTCCATTATATAAATCAAGTTCATCACTAATAGTTTGAATACATGAATAAGATAAGGTACTTTCAGAAGTACGCTAATTCAAATCCACTCTAACTTGTTGAAAACCCATTTCCTCAAAATATTGTACACGCTAAATATAATATGTTTACAGCAGTGCAGTATCAAATCATTAATATGATTAAAAAGAAGTCTTAATTAGAAAGGTGCACATAGGCCATCTTGTTGTACATGATTTTCCACAACAACAAAAAAACACAAAATATACATCTACATTAGTTTACATGAAACACTACTACGAAATTATGTCAGTGATTTAACTATTTGAAAGAAAGTGAATTCTACACTCTGGTTTCAATGACAACCATGTGTTTAAAGGATCAAAATATCTTTCTCAGAAAGGAACTGCATGTATCTTGATATGCACCTGGTACTGTAAGGCAGAATGCAGCTCTTCCTCTGCAAAGATGTGGATAATGATGTAAGACTTGGTGAAGAGGACGGCAGACTTGATGAGGGTAATGGACTCATTGCCACGATCACCGCAAACAACAAGGGAAAGATGGATACTGTCTCTCCAAATTCTTCCTCGCCTATTCAAATCAATCATTGCTTTTTAAAAAAAATACTAATTAAGTAACTTACAACTATTGGTAAATTACTTAATTTTGATTTGTATACTTTGAAGCATCAGCTACAAAAATTAAAATCAAGTAAGGACACAGCGCTAATCCTATTACTGTAATCTTTGATGTCCCCCAGGTTACTTTTCTGTCTAAAACACATCTATAGTATAAGAATCCCCTGAAGCATTATGATACTTTAATTTTCATCAAGTTATACACTCTAAGTTGTATATAGCCCAGTGTACTGTACAGCTTCTCTATCCACTATCCAGCATTCTAATTGTACACAAAATCATGACCAAAGCCATGCATGTTTTCACAACAAAGAAATGATCATTTGTACAATTTGTCATTTGCTGTAACTCTACAGCAGGAATTCAAATTGTAGCTAGACACAGATTGGAAAACATTAACAATGCAACTTGAATAAAATTAGAAAAATATGAAATCTGAAAATTTTTAGCCCAGTTGTGACCATACTCCTCTAAAAAGAATTTATACTGTACAACCAACCCCCAAATTGAGTAAGTTAGCTCTAAAACATATTTGATAAATAGATATAACAAATTTAGCCATATAATATATAATACATGTATAACCATTCAAAAATATTGTGTAACAAATATTCATTCATAAGCTAAGTTGAATATATATTAACATGGTCCACATAGTTGTATATTTATCATGTATCAAAGGCATGCATCTCTTCTTTATTACGGCTTTATGATTGTGCTACTTTGCCTTACTTTTCCTTTTCAGCCAGTCTTAGCTTTTCTTCTTTCGTTAATTCTCTGGGTTTAAGCGACTGATTTTGGATAATTTGGTTGCCCTCTGTAGCTTCCCTCTCCTGTACATTTTGGTCAGCTTGCTGATGGATGATGTAGAACATGAACACAGCTACCAGGACAATGACTGTCAGTCCAAACTTGAAGATCATTCTACGACGCATCAAGCATCTCTTAGTGAAACCAGACCTAAACCTTGTAAAATAAGTGTCATAAGGTAAAAATGACTGTTTAAATTTTAACCACATATGTTCAACTTTTGTCAGGACATTGGTGGTTACTGTTTAATAATTGCAAAGATTAAAAGAAGTAATAAATAAAGTCACCATATAAAACTTTTCATTAGGATAACTTGAAATTTACAAAAAATTAAAAAAAACATTTATTTTTCATTGCTCTTAAACAGTCAAGTCAATATTCTGAAAATGGAGTTAACTCTGAAAACGACGTCTAAGGCTCAATCATGCATAGTGGTAAATTGGCATTTCTAATGTAAACAAAGTGAGAGTTACTGTGGTTTCATCAATATTCGTTGAATACTAATTTTCGTGGATTTCGTTGTTAAGTTGATCCACGAAATTAAATGTTCATTGTCAGAAGTTCAATTTCAACTAGCATTTAGTATTGATAGGATCATTGGCCACGAAATTAAGTATCCTTGAAACTGTGGTTTTCAGAAAATCCACGAAAATTGATACCCACGAAAATTAATGAAACCACAGTACCTTAGTAAGTTCCAACAAAATCTCTTAAATTGGACAAAAACAGGTCAAAAAACATTTTATAAGTTTCAAAAAACATTTCTGAATGTTTAAGTGTCCTATTTATGCCATATGTATAAAATTGTTAACTTGTATTAAACATGATCAATTTTTTAAAATGAAAAACTTAAATCATGCAAAACTTGTCAATGAAATGTTTAAAATAAATCAAACACTTAGAGATGTATATTTATCATTGTAATGTTAACAGACTGGTTAAAGTATAGTCCCATTTTAATCAATTTCACCCTAAATTGTTTAATTCTCATGAATAATTTTGTATTCAAAATGTTTTCCTTAGTCCTTACACTGGAAACATCGACTCCAAAAATGAAGTCTATAAGCTAGACGCCTGCAAATTCACTTTCATTGACTCTTTTTTTCAGAGTCTGACTATAGGTTGTTAAAACTACCAAATAGATAAAAATGCCAAAAATAAATAAAAACGGCATAATACCGTTATCTGCACCGCGGTGCAGATAATTTTTGACGTTATTTGACGTAACGTCAACTATCGATAAAGATGTCGAATAAGATATATATGAGGTATTTGCCTCTTTTCATCGACTTCCTGTTGATTTTATTCTTAGAGCATCATGGGAAAATAAAATGAATTCACGGGACGGATCTAACCACTTTGTGATATATTAATATATTCGGATATATTTACATCAACAAATTTTATACATTATTATAATAAATGTATTATTTAACACAACTATGAAACAATAAGAAATAATATCATTGTTATAGAATTGTAAAAATATCTATACTAATCTGCACCGCGGTGCAGATAACAGGAGTATATATAGAGAGACGACATTCAATTTATCATATTAAATATGCCTCCAAAAAAAAAGTATTCCTGGGAAAGGGGTTTTCTTTGGGGGACAAACATCAGAAAATGGGGTTTAGAATCTTTTGGGGGAACATTCTATAGGTGAAATAAGAGACATCTGAAAAAGGCTCAAACTAATCTGCACCGCGGTGCAGATAACAGGAGTATATATAGAGAGACGGCACATAATTTATCATGATAAATGCGCCTCTGAAAGGAAGTATTCCCGGGAAAAGGGTTTTCTTTGGGGGGCAAACATGAGAAAATGGGGTTTAGAATCTTTTGGGGAACAATCTATAGGTAAAATAAGAGACATTTGAAAAAGGCTCAAACTAATCTGCACCGCGGTGCAGATAACAGGAGTATATATAGAGAGACGACTTTCAATTTATCATGATAAATGCGCCTCCGAAAGGAAGTATTTCCGGGAAAGGGGTTTTCTTTGGGGGATAAACATCAGAAAACGGAGTTTAGAATCTTTTGGGGGAACATTCTATAGGTGAAATAAGAGACATTTGAAAAAGGCTCAAACTAATCTGCACCGCGGTGCAGATAACAGGAGTATATATAGAGAGACGACATTCAATTTATCATACTAAATATGCCTCCAAAAGCTAAGGGAAGTATTCCCGGGAAAAGGGTTTTCTTTGGGGGGCAAACATGAGAAAATGGGGTTTAGAATCTTTTTGGGGAACATTCTATAGGTGAAATAAGAGACATCAGAAAAGACTCAAACTACTCCGCACCGCGGTGCAGATAACAGGAGTATATATAGAGAGACGGCACATAATTTATCATGATAAATGCGCCTCTGAAAGGAAGTATTCCCGGGAAAAGGGTTTTCTTTGGGGGGCAAACATGAGAAAATGGGGTTTGGAATCTTTTGGGGAACATTCTATAGGTAAAATAAGAGACATTTGAAAAAGGCTCAAACTAATCTGCACCGCGGTGCAGATAACAGGAGTATATATAGAGAGACGACACTCAATTTATCATGATAAATATGCCTCCAAAAGGGAAGTATTCCCGGGAGAAGGGTTTTCTTTGGGGGACAAAAATCAGAAAATGGGGTTTAGAATCTTTTTGGGGAACATTCTATAGGTGAAATAAGAGACATTTGAAAAAGGCTCAAACTAATCTGCACCGCGATGCAGATAACAGGAGTATATATAGAGAGACGTCATTCAATTTATCATACTAAATATGCCTCCAAAAGGGAAGTATTCCCGGGAAAAGGGTCTTCTTTGGGGGACAAACATGAGAAAATGGGGTTTAGAATCTTTTGGGGGGACATTCTATAGGTGAAATAAGAGACTAATCTGCACCGCGGTGCAGATAACAGGAGTATATATAGAGAGACGACATTCAATTTATCATACTAAATATGCCCCCGAAAGACGTATTCCAGAGAGAGAGAGAGAGAGAGAGAGAGAGAGAGAGAGAGAGAGAGAGATTTTCATAAAAGAGCTCCCTCACAAAACACGTGGAAATCGTTCGGTTTATTCCGTATTGATCTGTAGCTGTGGAGATATACAATGAGAGAAAACATTTTCAAGGACAATAGTGTGTACGCTTTGTCTGAGAGAGAGAGAGAGAGAGAGAGAGAGAGAGAGAGAGAGAGAGAGAGAGAGAGAGAGAGAGAAAGAATTTTGAAAACTGAGTAAGCCGGGTTTTTTTCTTTACAAAACACGTTCAGATTGTGTTCGGTTTATTTCGTTTCGATTTGTGAAGGAATAAAATAAATTGTTGAAATCAAAAGTAAATTAAATTTACATGTACATAATAATAAATATTAATCTAAACGATATTTATTATGCCTCACGTAAACGGATGGGACAGCAGGCATTAATGAATATGCCCATAGTGTCCATAGCATATATGCACATTTCAAAATATTTAATCGTTATCATTTGGATTTAGTTTGTTTGACATTTCAGGGAATTAAAAGAAAATATGGATAGTGAAAAGCCGTTTATTCCGTGATAACACGAAAACTAGAACAAGCATAATTGTACGATATAAGCTTCTGTTTTTAGTAAAAAGCAGTTTATTCCGTTAATAAACAACCTTATAACCATACACGTAATAAGCAGAGCTCGGTGTCATGTAAATGGCCTTTCATCCCTTCACGGAATAAGCTGCTATTTTACTTAAATAACCGGGTTTTTCTTCTTTCTGTAATAACACAAAAATAAAAATCAGCACAAACGGAATAAGCTGCAATTATACTATTTACTTTTATTCGCATATTCGCTAGCGAAGGGTCGGAAACCCTTGGCTAGCGAAGATGTTTCATTTGGTCACAACACAGAATCTGAAATATTGTCATACACGGAACCACATTAAATCTTAAGCGTACGTCTCTACATGTACCTCCGGTAAATTGAACGATATTATTTTTTTCTCAAAGAAGAGATTTATATACTTTGTAAGCAACTTACACTCAACGTCAACAACGTCAAATAACGTCATAAATTATCTGCACCGCGGTGCAGATAACGGTATTATGCCAATTTCCCATTATAAAATTGTAAGAAATTTGTTTTTAATCTTATCAGTTCCTATGGTTAAATGAATGAGACATGCCAATGTGGGGAAATCTTGAACTATTTCCATAACATTGATTTTAAACTGTTATCAGGTTATGGTTACTGATGTGTACATATATTTATTCACAAAATCGAAAGTCTTTCCCAGATTACCAATTCCGTCACTTTTTTTTTTACCAATTTTAAGAGTACACACACCTGTCAATATGTTTTGAATCAAAATGTACAGTTAAGTATTATATCCCGTTTAGGCGATTGTTCGCACTTCTTCACTAAATAATTAACAAATTTATCCGTAAATAATTTAAAGACTAAATCTATTCAGAGGACGATGCCTTATGAATGACATGAAGGATCGTGCTGTAAAACGTGTCATTTAAAGCAAAGGAAAGTACCTTAGAATCAAGGAACTAAGAACAGAAAGAACTGTTGTCTTTTGAGATTCATTTCAAACCGGATATTCGTAGTGGGAACTAAATTCTAAAACTAAATGACTTAAGGTAGCAAGGGACAGTTTCGAATAAAGTACCCGGTCAATATTTTTGTAAAATTGAGAGTTGCTGTACTTGAAGGCTTATGAGTGTTGCTAAAATTCATGAAATGATTTTTAATGAATATCATTAGTTAGAGGGGTGTCTCTTGTTGAAATTGATATGCAATATGTAGGCCCCTTATGTTAGGTACATGAGAATCAGAAGTAAAATGCGAAACCTGCGGCTTTGACTGTTGTGCTGACTTTACACAGTGAAATTGCAAGTTACAGACGGGAGGTAAAATAACACGAAAAGTAGGTGGATGGGACATTGTAAACTATACACCGGTAAGTTTCTGACATGTGATAGTGCAGCATGCACGCGGTACGGAAGGTCAACCCTCTGCAGGGAATTAGCTGGGGGAGGTCTAAAAAGCTGAAAAATCATGAAAAATTAGCAAAATATGAAAGGGTCAAAATATCATAAAAACCAGTATGTAGAGAATTTTACAGGTTTTGATTAGCAATTTTCTTCAGAAATTGGTGATTGGCCTTATAAAGAGTGAATTAAAGGTATTTGTGCTGAATGGGAACTGAGGAAACTCTAGTTACAGAGTTCCGAAGACATGCATCCCTTGGCTACAATGAATTGGATAAAAAAAACTGTCCCCTGCCACCTTCAAGGCCTACTTAGATAATTCCGTATTTCTGAGCAAATGTACCCAGACACAGTTTAAATGTTTGCACGCTATCCTAGGGTTTAATCAAATCCAGTCACAGTCAAATGGATTTTTTTTCAATTAAATTTGGTATTTTCATATTTATTTTTATATGTAGATCTAACGAACCACACAAGTTGAAATATACATGTGTAAATGCTTTGAACAGTGTCCTTTTCTTGCGCTAGTTTTGAAAATATAACTCAACAATTACAAAAAGATAAAAAATTAAAATGTACATGCAATGGAAAAAATAGTTTCTATCTAAATGTAGGGAGTTAGAGCTATTGGAAGAATGTTTTTTGAATTTGTTCAATGATTTTTTATAAAAATCTCGACCAAATTTTCTGGTTACAAAATAACAAATTTTAAAAGATTTGATGACGTATTTTGCATTTGAAGCGTGAATTAGTAATGTTGTCGACACTTGTTAATTAATAACTCAGAATATCTGAAAAACATTTGGTTTTCAAAAGGGTACTATATAAGCTACAATAGTAATTGAAATTCAAATTTTAAAATCGCATGAAAGGGGCATGGTCACGATTTTTGTCAGATTTTATTTTTCTGTTTTATTATTTACAATGCTATAGGAATGCATTTCTAATGATCAAATGAATTTTGAGATTCAATCGTAGAGTTATTAGCAAGATACAGGGCTTAATTACAACTCTTTGTAATGTAAAGGCTCGTGCCCTGTTCAGTTTTGTTTACATATGTTTAATATACCAGTAAAAATCTTTTTCAAACTGTTTTGTCTATCTTCTTATTCATTTTAAGCATAAACAAACAGTTCCTAACGTTTAACACATTATTTTTGGTCTAAAACTGTAATTTTCACTTCAACATTCAAAATGTAAACAAATGCTTTGTTTACATATGGAGCAAAGAATTGTAAGCTCTGTAACTCGCTCATAACTCAACAAATGACACTCAAATTTTGGTTACATATTAAAAATGGCTTACTGAAGCATTGTTAACATTAAAATCGGAGAAATAATTTTTGACCAAAATCGTGACCATGCCCCTTTAATATTGGATATATATGTTTCTTTGACTTTGGTTATCAAACAATATAAAGCTATTTATCACATGTTTATCCCAATATACGGTGGATATCACTCATGGGATAAATTTTTGATATTCTACTGTGTGTTCTTACGCCACGTGACGTCATAGTTAATCATTACGTAGCTTTAGACGGTTGATTGACGTAGAATGAAAAAGTAAATAATTAATTCAGTTGAGGGGTGTTGAGATATAAATTTTAAACATTTAATGTTGTTTCAGTTATTTGTCATGAATTCATAAAAAAATGTTCGAAAATGAATGTATGTTTGTTATACTTCAAGGAACTTTTTTTCCATGCGTAAAGTTGTTGACGTGTTGTAAATAATGTGTTGTGCGGCTCACAATCACAATTTTTACAGAAAAAGTTGGGATTAACAAAATACTTCGTAAAACATGTGATAAAAAGAATCTCTCATGATTTGCGATGGTATATGATTTTTATCCAACTCGTTGTGTGTTTTCTATCCCCTCGCCAAGGCTCGGGGATAGAAAACACACAACTCGTTGGATAAAAATCATATACAATCGCAAATCATGAGAGATCCTATATATAATCAAACAAATAATTATGATGACGTGAAGTAAAATGTTGCGTGCATGCGCGTGTCTGAGAGAGAGAGAGAGAGAGAGAGAGAGAGAGAGATTCAAATAAAAACGTTGACAATTTAGAAAGATTTTATCATAACATTTTTCATTTTTTGTGAAGTTTGTTTCATTGGTATACTACAAGCAACAATAACAAAGTTAATATGCATGTAGTTTACCAATTGTTTTGTAAATGAAAGTGAAATCAAATTATATAACAAATTATAAAAAAGAAATAATAGAATTGAAAAGAAATCCCCCGATGGACAGCAGGCAAGAGGGATGCATGTACAATGTAGGTATCGATCGCTGATGAATCTTTAAAATACAAAATCCTTTAAAAAAGGTCCTCCATTTGCAAATTGGGAAGAGGGTCAAGAAAATATTTTTGATTTTGTTTACATTACATAAGATGAAAAGTATTACCAATGTTAACAAATCTTTTAACTGACTTTATCATTTTCAAATTACGTAACATTTTATTGGGTAAACAATCAATCAAAGACAAGTATTTGAATATTAAACAACTGAAAGAAACAGCTTTGGTTACAACAAAATGCTCATATTGAAATCTAGAGACTTGTATTAAAAAAAAGTATGAAGAGTGGTTTTAAGTATACAAATATTGTAAACGAAAGTGTTTGAAATCTAAAGAATGTTTAACTGAATGATCAGCTTGTATGAATAGGCTGGATTTGTGAATGCCTGTTGATCAACACAGTGACAGTATTTCAATTTTCTTTCTTCCTTTTTGTTTAAATTTTAAAATAGATAAAAAATTTCAAAACATAAATAAAAAATTGTTTAAAACATACATTGTTAGCTACTTCGTAATTTAAATCATGTATATATTACACAAATAACGTAAAAACTTGGTGGGGACACACCCAAGGTGTGACATTGGCTTTATACATATAAGTAAATCTTACAACGTTAACCACGACCCAGCACCGTATGCAGTTACTCATTTATCCGGTTGATGCAATTATATTTATCTCTGAACTCTGGGCACCAATTCCTGATCCGTTAATTCATAAGCAATGTATCTAAATAATGTGACATCCGTCATGGACACAATCCTATATCTTTGGTGTGTGTGTGTGTGTGTGTGTGTGTGTGTATATATATATATATAGAGAGAGAGAGAGAGAGAGAGAGAGAGAGAGAGAGAGAGATTGCATATGCCAATATGCATATGTGACTCTTAGAATCACTTACATGCATGCTATTGCATTACTGGATGTTTAAAGTGAAAATAATTTTTATATTGAATTTTGATAATCTGATTCTGATTGACAAGAAAAAGAAACAAACCATGTTTTTGGTAGTTTGTTTGGTTCTGTTCGCGTGTGGTGGATGCATTGCATCAACCACAACACAGCCAAACGTAACACAGACAAACATACCACAATCGGACCGTCTGTATAATGATTTAATGAAGGACTTCAACAAATACGTACGACCGACAGAAGTTTCTCCCGTTACAGTGAATGTCACTTTTTTCCTCGTCGGCATTAAGGAATTTGACGAGGTGAACGGAATGTTCTCGGTAACTGGCTTTTTTCAGGTCACTTGGCAAGATTCCCGTTTAAGATGGAACTCTTCGGATTATGGCGATTTGCAAACTCTGGAGCTGCCAGAAAGGAAGACGTGGATACCTAACATTAGTCTGTTAAATCCTTACGTTAGAGTTGAGCGCATTGCAAAAGGAGTTTCTCCAGTAAGATATTCTTCCAGCGGAATCGCCGTTTGGTTGCCAGGTGACGTGTTGTCAAGTAGATGTGAAGTGGATGTAACAAAGTATCCTTTTGATACCCAGACCTGTCGTCTGCTCTTTGGATGTTGGGGATATCCATCGTCTTCGATCGTTGTTCAGGCACCGAATCCAAAAGTCGGAACGTTTTATTTCATAGAACACGATACATGGGAAATAGTGCACCAGAGAGTCGAAACCGTTTCAGACTTATTTTTGACGTACGTCAGTGTCGACATAACGATGAAGAGGCATCCAGGGTTTGCTGTCATCAACGTTGTTCTTCCCTTGATATTTTTTGGACTGATGAATATTTTCGTTTTTATTTTACCCACCGAGAGCGGCGAGAGACTCTCTTACTGTGTTACTGTTCTGTTGGCAATAGCTGTGTTTTTGACCATTGTTGAGCAGAATTTACCTCCAACATCAGACCCTATCTCAATTTTATCTTACTACGTCCTCGCTAATTTGGGAATGAGCTGTTTTATTTGCTTCGTTGTAATTATTGGTCTGGTATTTTATTACAAAGACCAGAATCAAATGCCTGTTCCAACTAATTTTTCATATATAGCAAGGGCCTGTTGTCGGAGGAGAAAAACTAAACTGGAAGTTGAAGAGGAAAACACCGAAGAAAATGAAGATTTTAACATCACATGGCAAACGATTTCAAGATATCTTGATACTTTTATGATATATTTCTGCATTTTGTTCGTCGTCCTATCAAATGTTCTTCTTTTTGCGATATCCATGAGTTGAATAATGAAATGACCATAATATCACACTTACAAAATGTGCTATACAAGATACAGTGCCACTGTTGTTTGTTTGAGCTTTGAAAGTTTTGTTTTCAATTTGGTAAAAAGAAATCACAAAGTCTTTATCGTTTTCTTTACAGGGTATCGAAATGTATGGATGCACAAGTTTACCTTTAATTTAAGTCTATTAGAAAATTACTTAATGACCAGCTGATATCCTCACCTGTATATTATATAATAACCAAAAACCATTTTAAGAAGAATTTAGACTTAAAGAGGTTCGCTCCTCTCGTTTTGGATAAGTATTTTATCTTCAAATTTTGCATCATATATTGATTCGATTTGTATATCGATCTATATTTTACAATGCCAAATAAACCATATTGAATAAAATTGTTGAAAGAAAATTATATATTTACAGAGTTTAGTAATAGACTATATTTTGTGGCGGAAGGTTTTCAAGAAGAAAACTAACAATTTTCACAACTCAGTAGTTTATGAGTACTGTTACTTTAACCAACTAATTTTCAGCGCAAACTTAACTTCCAGATAGTTTGTGTATTACGATATATTACGATATATTCATGTTGTTCTGAAAAACATTTTTTAACAATATTTTGATATTTCTATCGGTATATTTTGGCGTATTTAGCTTATATTGCATAGAAGTAAAAAAAAGTTAACTCTTAGACTAATTTTTTTTCCAAAAATTAGCTTATTTCATGTCATATCTCAATTTTTTGAGATGTGACCCCTACTTTTTTACTTTTATATGACACATTAAATGTATGCCTGTTTATATGCAAAGTTTTGGAAAGTTGGCATTACTATTATTTTTTTATTTGCGTTATAATTTGAAAACTCCAAAATTTTGTAACTATCTTTACATTTGCTGCTGTATTCGTTATGTACTGGCATTTGAAGCCATCAGTAAAGCAAAGGTTCTTTTAAACTTTGATATTACTTTTTTAATCACGACATGTTCAACTTCATACTGTATAAAATTATAACTAAATACTAGTTCAAACTATAAATTTTAGTATTTGTTTGATTTCTTCAAATAATCAATTTCCATGCCAAATTTTTGCAATAATTTCAGAAAAATTATCATTTCTGTTTGTGACCCCATATGTCCAAAAATGGCGTGTGACATAGATCACAAATAAAATAAATTAACATCTCAGGTCCCCATCTTAATATCCAAGATGTTTTTGGATGATTGACATTGATTTACTAGTATTTCTAGTTCCAATCACTTTGAGGTAGTTGTGTCAGAGGCGCAGGCCTGTCCATTTTAATGTTGGCCTCTCAGCCATCATATATGACTCTTTGAAATCAAAAAAATTTGTCTAGCTTTTGAGCTAAGACTACGCAATCTATACAGATTTCACTTGAAACCAGTGTCATTTTTGACTTGCTTTGATGCAAGAAATAGATAGGTATGTTCTAATGGTTAAAATGGTTCAAAGAGTGTTCCTTATACATGTGTAGATATGCCTTTATTTAAGGAAAATTTTCGGAACATCAAAAGTTGGGACCCCCTAACCGTCTAAAATCATATTTTTTAAAATTCAGTCATACCTATACCAGTTTAGAAGAATATTCAAAATTTACAAATAAAGACTTCTACAAGAAAAAAAAAAATAAAGATAAACAGCCGTTTATAATTATTCCGATATACCCTAAACACGGACATAATAATTCTGCCCGTTTTATTTCGCTCTCGATGTCCGCGGGCGAATTTAAGACTTAATCCAAGAGAATTGATTAATATATACTAAGTTATCTTCCTTTTTAATGTTTGAGCGAATTCAAGACGGGGCGAAATCGTTAGCAATTGTGGAAGGGCGAAAATACATGGAAGAAAATACCCTCCCCCGACCCTCCCATAAATTTGCATTATGTAATTAGTAGTAACCAATTATTTATACATACATCTGCAGATGTTTTTATGTGAACCTACAGGATAGCATATAGTTAAAAAGTTCATCGGAATATATATGAACTTGGTTGATACGTTATCAAATTTTCTAAGAAGCCCTTTGGGCTTCAAAGGATTTGAACACGTCGGAGAAGTCCTTCGAGCTTCACAGGATTTGATCACGTGACCAACCAAATTTATATCCCGGTGAACTTTTGACCTTGCTGTTTATTTTTTAAAAATAACATTTTTTTGTCAAGCTAAACAAATAAAAATTGAAAACACCCTTTCTATACATGTAAATAGAATTAAATTAGAATACTTGAGAAAAATAGATTCATGCAGCTGCATTCTTTCCTTTTGAAGCAGGAATGAGTGACGTATTTTTCTACTTTTAAGTTATCAGAATCGCCGAATCAGATACATATATGTTATTAAAACTAATAAATACAATGTACTTATTCGTAATAAGTTCAATACCACTAATCTTGCTTTATCAAGTTGAAAAAGACAAGTTGAAAACTAGGTATATCTGTATTTCAAAATGTATGCTGAAATTGTAAAATTATTAGGCCGTGCGATATCATCCTCTACGTTTATATTGACTAAGTACTTGTATTTTCCAAAATAAAACAATCTTTTCTTTAATTATTTTGAGTTGGTTACACACTTATTTTGTAAATTATATTCCTAGAATAGTCTGTAGACAGGCTACATCAGCACAGCAGAAAATTTCTCCATGTGACTTTGCCAGCATTTTCATTACAGCACAGTCGTCTTTCTAAATTGAGGATTTTCGATTTAAATTTTTCAGATTTTGTTTTTTACTGAAAGATTTACACAAGTACCATAATATTAAAAGTTAAGATTTCATTTGTTATTCAACATAATTTTGCATATTTCATGTTGCTTTTATCTCACTTTTTCTTAAAGATAAACGAATGGCAATTAACTCAAAAAGTAGGCCATAGAGTACACGTAATCCTTCAGATTGAATCATGAATTAGAAAATATATTTTTTGAGAAAAAAAAAATAGATATATTATCAAGCTGCAATTCAAACAATTAATTACCAGGATGCAATGCGTGGTGAAACTGAACCCTGGGATAGATCTGACCATACAGTTCTCCGTCACGTGACATGCAGTGTTCCAGGTACACTGCAGATTCTCATTGCAGGATGGACAAGTTACACCTGGGGAAGTTATGCCTCAATTAATATTTTTTTTAATCGCATGCCTATGATACATTTACTTTAGCAAGATAAGTTAACGGTAGATGATTGATGAAATACTGACTTATAACTTATACTAGAATTTAGTATTCTCAGACTCTATAGTAACATATTTATGATAAACCTTTTATTTTACAGTTCCCTTTTTTATTTCAATTTGTTAACATCGTCTGATACTTGAAAAAGCCATTTCTTCTTGTACCATCATTATTCATAAATTATACGTCATATGGGATAAACGAGTTCTTTTCAAGGGAAAAACAGACACATTTCAATTTGTTTGTCATTCAATGTTGTTACTATACAACAGGTGCATTTTGTATAATGTTGTAACATATACATGCACGACATCATTTTTTTTCTCTTTATACTATTTTACTAACCTACATTTGTGGTATTTGATTTTGAAATAAGTGAAGAATGTGTTGACGTTGGGTGTTGAGCTAGATAAAAAAAATGGAAAAATAAAATAGTGCAAGTCACTAAAATGCACAGAAGAAAATCGAAGATCGAGGAAACATGAATTTTTTATTGTTGCTTTAAGAGGTAAATTTTACAAACTTGGACACGGACCTTCGCTTCAGTAACTTAATTTGTATCTTTTTCTAATTTTATCTTATTTCTTTATCTTTTTCATTATCTAAAATACATATAATATATATGTACATCAATAACCAAAAAAGTAGCATTTACTTACTTGGACATGGAATTTCACCACAATTGTTCATCTCAAACAACGACCCAGTACAATTGTGACCCCCATACTGTGGAGGGATACAGGCTCTGGATCTCACCCTGGAGCCGCTCCCACAGGTAACGCTGCACGGTGACCAATTACCCCAAGCCGATAAAACACCATCCACTTTCAACAATAAAAACGAAATCAATCTATCTATCTATCTATCTATCTATCTATCTATCTATCTATCTATCTATCTATCTATCTATCTACGAAATATATCGGGACACATAATCCATGTAACTATTTAAAATCTACACAACTTGAAAATAAACTAACATCGTCCTACTCTCAGAATAGGCTAGAAACTTTAGACTTTTTCGAACTCTTTTGAACTACTGATAACTCAAAACTGGTCTATCCTGGACTTTATATATAATGCCTTAGATTGTGATACCTGGACAGTGTTCAGTCCCACATTTAGCTGTTTGTGTTGTCTGTCCGGTACATGGAGCACCACCAAACAGTGGAGAGCTGCATGTTCGAGTCCTCTTTTTCAAACCTCCACAGGTTGTACTGCATTGGCCCCAGGACCCCCAATCGTTCAGGTGCCCGTCAACTGAGCAAAAAAAAAAACCCAGACAAATCTTGTTGAATTCATAGAGCCATGATCGAGAGGCCTATGATGAAATAGACAGGCCTACGTCACATTGATGTTTGACACAACTACCCCTTGTTAAAATGGTTCTAGTTATTCGGGGCCTTTACTGTTATGTTGTAAATGTTGAATTTACTGGGTGGCAGTAAATTCAAAATTTACAGCATAGCATCACTATCCAGGGAAGAAGACAGGATGACTGAACTATTTCTATCTTTGGTTGAAAAATGATGCAACAGTACGTACATGTTATTATGAACTATTTGCATTAAAACAAATTAAAATTTCCGCGCTCTATCCTACAATACATTTAAAGAAATTGTAAATAATGCGGTAACCTTTTGAGCTAATGCTCAGTATGAAATAACACTAGCTGACAGTGCGAAGTCGATTGGTTTCCTTGTAGTCTTGAAACGTATTAAAAATAATAAGAATATAACAAATTATTTAAATAATAAAAAATGTCAATTCTTGGCATAATTATCGTTTTTCATGTAAAGCATAATATTGAATTACTGATATCAAATATCAGATGGATTATTTTCTCTATATAAAAACCAACTTCTTTTATAAGTCATAGCTTTTTGATGCAAAGAAAAAATCATCATTAAAAAAACCCCAAGAATTCTTTGTATAATATTTACATTTTAAAGCCAAAAGCAGTGTCAACAAACCAAAAACCCTACCTGGACAATGCAGAGCACCACAACCTGTCGTTTCGACAGTACTTCCCCTGCATGCAGCTCCACCATATTTGGGAGGATAACATACCCGCATTCGTTTCTTGATTCCTTCGCAGGTCGTTGAGCAGGGACTCCAGGGTGTCCAAGCTGTCAGCTTACCATCAACTGTAATGCAAGAGAATCAGGCGTTGAAGACTTATCCTATACAATGCAAACTCAAAGGACTTCTTGGGATGTTATCCTAAAAAGATAAATTGACTGACTGCTATCTTTATTTGATTTCACAATCACAGAGATAATGTAACCTGGACAGTGTGTAGAACCACAAGCCTGTGTATCTACAGTGTTTCCCCTGCATGGAGCCCCGCCGTAATGAGGAGGGACACACGTCCTGGTCCTCTTCCTTTGACCTTCACAGGTCGCTGAGCAATGACTCCAATGTTGCCATGCACTTAGAGCACCATCAACTTTGGAATATACACAGGTTTTAAACATAAGTAACAATAAATATTAAATGTAACATTAAAGTTTTAAAATTCAGAGAATTTAAAACTATCTATAACAATAAATTGTTATAGACAGTTTTAAATTCTCTTAATGTAACATATCTTTTAAAGATAAATTACGTCATGCAGGGCCAGAAAACGCTTCTGAATTCTTGTTCCGGTCAT
Organism: Magallana angulata; assembly: GCF_025612915.1. Classification (NCBI taxonomy): domain Eukaryota; kingdom Metazoa; phylum Mollusca; class Bivalvia; order Ostreida; family Ostreidae; genus Magallana; species Magallana angulata. Next base: position 27,292,171 of record NC_069111.1, on the reverse strand, counting down.
ATTTTACTATCTCTGTCCCATGTTTCTGCTTGTACCACTTTTTGTGTATTATCTCGATAATTATGATACCTTTGCGTCAAAACTAGATGAATTCACTGGAATGAAAAAAGTCAAGATTATCTGTTTTAAAACGCCCTTCTACCGCTTTAGGTTTCAATACACAACCGAAAATAGAAAGACTACGGGGATTTTGCATTGCAAAAGGCAATGAAAGTACCCCGGATGGTAGCGTTAAAAAATTGTCCAAGGTGTCCCAAATACTTTCGCATGGAGAAAAGATGTAAACAGTTTCCATTTTGCCTCTCCATACGATGGGTATTTTTTTCGTTCCTGTGAAATTCTCCGAGTAAAAACAGATTATGTAAGATGAAGAAATCTAAGATATTTTTTTGTTCCTTTTCATCGATTTGAATTGTACTTCATTGTCAAGTATGTTTATATTGATATAAAATCTTCAAAACGTGAGGAAGCAATAACATGGGACAGATTACTAGGAGACAACATTCAATGTCAAATTGATATTTTAAGTTGAATATTGATAAAGAGCAGTAGTTCCATTAAATATTTTTTTCAATCAGTTTCCTGAACTGATTTTCTTTGCCAAATGAAAAGAACCCACATCCTATGTCGGAAGGCAATATGCCAAAGGAAATAAAAAACACATGACCTGTCGATATGATGTAGACTTACGATTCAAAAAATATTTTTCAAACCAATTATGATAAAATGATAAATATAATCCAAATATTAAATTCACTATGACGTTAAGTAAGTTCATAAGAAAACATCTCGTAAGTGACTCTGTTAACTTAATTTTATTGAACATTACCAGGGCAGTGTTTCTGTAGACATGGTGCTTTTTCCATGTTATTCAGACCACAAGGGGCGCCACCATGAAGAGGAGGCACGCATGCGCGCGTCCTCGTCTTAAATCCGGGACCACAAGTTTGACTGCATGCGCTCCAATCACCCCATGCTTTAAAGTATCCATCAACTGGAAGCATTATCATATACAAGGAATATAGTATAAACATCGTTTCAATAAAAAAAAAAATATGTTGAGAACATCAAATAACATCTATTGAATCATTTACTAAATAACCTGGACATGGAGGAGCTGTACAGGTCATTGTTTGAGTTCCTTTTCCATGACAGGGCAAGCCGCCATGTAATGGTTGATGACAGGTGCGAGTTCGAGTTTTGTGTCCATCACCACACGTTACGCTGCAAGGACTGAACGTACTCCAATCCTCAAACCAGCCGTTTACTAAAAATGTAAATACAGATAAAAATATTTTATGAAAAGTTAAGTAACTGTTTTTCATCTAATTTGTTGCAAATACTTTCCTTTTCTAGATTTATCATTATATCATCATTTTATTATTATCGCGTTTTATAAACACTATATATCAAACATTGTTTTTTTTTTAAAGTACAAAATATTTACTCATTCATTCCGTAAAAGCTGTGACATGTTTACTAGTATTGATTATTTAATGACATCAATATGAAATGAGCTTATATATGAAAGCGTAGAATTCACTAGTTTTTTGGCAATGGGTTACCCTGCTAACGAGTTTGTGACCTTATTAGCAAGAAACTCTGCTCTCTTTTAATTACAACGTAGTTACATGTACATGTATATGAAAGCTAATATCTAAAAGTCTTCTTTCATATTAAGCATCTAGCAAACATATTGAGTATAAAGTTACATGTATGATCACCAAATATTACAACTGTGAGTATTTCAAGATTTATGAGCAAATACTTGTTTTTTTTCGTTGAAAATAGGCATACTGTAAACCGACTTTGGCGTTAGAGAATTTTCGCGATATTCGCGGGAGCCTCTTAAACGCGAATATTTCTTGCCGCGAATCGGTCCTAGTCTCGATCTACCTCGTAGGTTTAATAACAACACAGTTGTAGATAAGGCTTGATCTCGGAAATTAGTCGCCGCGACCTAGTTTATCTCAGGTTATGCGCGAAATAGAGTCGTCGCGAATTAAATTTGGTTTACAATTTTATAGATTCTGCATGATAAAGTATTAAGTTATATTCAGATTATGGGTGGCTTCATTGTGTTTTGCAAAGCGCTATTCAACTTTTCTTCTCCTTTACAAAAACAATACAAAATCTTTTGTATGTGTCCATTCTTATAACATGTAATAATATTTTGTCTCAGCTTTATCTTCTGTAATAAACGAGACATTTTACAGAATTTTAGTTGAATTAGATAAGGAATAAGGAATCATTCTTTGAGTATTATGAGGTGATAATTTTGGTCGGGGCGTGATTAAATCCAATAAAGCCCGAAGGGCTTTATGATAGATTTGATCACGCCCCGACCGAAATTATCACCTCATAACATTCAAAGAATGATTCCTTATTACTTATATTTATATAATTTTAAACCACCTTACGATTAAATATTTAAATATAAATAAGAAAACCCCGCTGGCGCCTCAATTTGGCTTTATGAGTTATATAGTTAAAAATCGATACGTAGTGTTATCACAGGCAAAGACACAGAAAAATGTAAATATATGAATTTAAATGTTTTCGTGAAAACTCATTAAGATGTAGGTTGACTGCAATGGTAATGAATCATGTATTTTTAGTTTTTAAAGCACCTTTTCTTACATGTACCTTTAAAAACAATATAATCAGTCAAAATTGAGAAAACTTGAAATATTGAATAACTATAAAGATACCAGGACATTGTCTCTTTATGCAAGGCGCGATCTCGTTTCGACTGCCGCTGCAGGGCTGACCACCATGATTTGGAGGAACACAAACACGTGACCTTGTCTTGACGCCATGATTACATGTCTGACTACACGTGCTCCATGCGCCCCAGTTTTCAAAGTATCCATCAACTGAAGTGTATAACCAAAAACATGTAAGTAATCCCATTTCACAGGCGGGGAGGAAGAATCAATAACAATAACATATAAGATTTCCGTTTTAAATACATGCAAAGTTTGGTTTTGTTACACATGTAGTTCGCCAGTAAACATTATTTTTTTTTAGTAATGCAATACTTTATGTTATAAAAATTTCATGTTATATACTGAAGTCTGATTGGTTGAGACGCAGTTGATAATCTGTTCCATTACCCTCAGCGTTAGCAAAACACTTAGCAACGGGTAACACAACGAGAGCTAGTTCGATCACAAACCACGGTCGCCGTAGTCCGACTAAAATGAGATCGAACTCACTTTAGTCCGACTAAAATGAAACCGTGGTTCAACCAACGGAGAGTATCTGGTCTGTCTCTGGTCAGGTAGTTTAAAGATGGCGGCGGAAAGCGAAACCTCCAAAAATTGCTTTGTTTAATCAGCACAACATGCAGTGTGTTAAATTTTAGCGCGCACACATATGATTTCATGAACAGTAAAATCATAAGTAGCAATTAACATCTTTCTCATTTTTTTAACCAGACATCAACCAATGTGCGTTCGAACACAGAAATGCGCACCATAAGTTTTCCTTACTACCGTGGTTTAACTCTAGTTAATGATCGAACTCGCCCTCGAATCGTTACATGCGCGTAAACTATGCGCGTACGGTTCGCTAAAGAATTCACGTCATTCATATATATAAAAGTAGTAAAGTTTTCTTTAAAACTAAGGCATTCAGTATAATTATATAAATAGTGCCTGTTTAGGAGGGTAAGAGTTGAAAATGACACCCATCGAAAACCATTGTCAACCTCCGCTTCGCGTCGATTGGCAATAGTTTTCTATGGGTGTCAATTTCAACTCCTACCCTCCTAAACAGGCACTATTTATATATTATTATACTTTCAAGTTAAATACTGATATCTGATGGGTTTAAACGCAGTTGATAATCCGTTCTATTACCCTCAGCGCTAGCAACACACTTAGCAACGAGTAACACAACGAATTGTTACAAGCGCGTAAACTATGCGCGTACGGTTCGCCAAAGAATTCATGTCATTCATATATTAAAGTTTTCTTTAAAATTAAGACATTCAGTATAATAAAGTAAATAGTGCCCGTTTAGGGGGGGGGGGGGGGGTAAGAGTTGAAATTGACACCCCTCGAAAACATTGTCAACCTCCGCTTCGCGTCGGTTGACAATAGTTTTTTTCGGGGTGTCAATTTCAACTCTTACCCTCCTAAACGGGCACTATTTACCTTTATAAATTCACTTTATAACTGTACTTGAAGATAAGTAATTACAATTTGCCTTCGTTTAGCCCATCTGTATCTGTCAATATGCTCCGCACATTAGAACTGAACCAAAACTAGATTATCATAAACTTAGTTCCTTCATCGTTGGAACCCACGGGTTTTCTATCCGTTACATTGTTGAAAGCAGTGTAACAGATCGAAAACCCGTTGGTTCCGACGATAATTTCCTTGGACGTTGGAATTTCCTTCAAATGGCAGATAAAAGTACTAATTATCTAATAAATGTGGTTCAATAACACACATTTCTTTTAACAGACTAAGTTGTTTTTACACCTTTGTTTTCTCTGCCCTGCAGTTCCTGCATTTGTATACAATTTCAGCGGTAAATAATCGAGCAAATGATAAACAACTACACAAAATATTCATATGAATTTTCTGTTCTGTATTATTATAATAATTACCTATTGAGGGTTTTTAAAACCCCAACTTCGTGTTCCTCTCGTAATTATTCATAACAATATTTCATACTAGCAAAAATTAGTTACCGGCAAAAACGAATGTACACTACAAACATTATAAACATGGTAAAGTGGTTTTAAAATACAATTAAGGTGATATTGTAACGTAATTCTTTCAAAATACTTGTAAACAAGTGTCCCATACCACCTTAATCAAATTACTTGAACGAAGTTTAGATTACAGTTTAGTTATTCAGTTTATCAAATTTCCTACGCTCTCGCAATAAAATCAATTTTCATAGTGAAAATTTAAATATTTCTTTTAAATATAATAAAGGATGTTTGGTCTGTTAAACTTTTACAAGGAACGTTTCAATCCCCGTAGAAAAGATCTGAAAGATCTCAAAATCTTATGCGATAGGTAATTTTGTTTAAGAAAATCTGTCTTTTCTCTAAAGAGAAGAAAGGGCATTGTTTTGGATTAATAACAGTTCAAATACTGGTAATCTTAAAAAGAGTTTATGGGACGTTCTGGTAAGAGTGCACCTAATATCTATGAAGAATTTAACTGAGTACCTGGACAGTGATGGGGTTTGGGAAGACAAGCTTCCGTCCTTGAAGACGACCCGTGACAAGATCCGGTTCCGTATACTACACATTCCCTCGTGGAAGTCCTTGTTCCTGCACCACACGTCACGCTACAGTGACCCCAATGACTCCATTGCTTCCAATGTGCTTTATGTAAAGGGCACCGAAAAAAATAAACAATGATAATCAGAGATGTTTTTTTTTTCTATGAACTTCGTTTTTCTACGAAAGACGAATAGGGCCACATAAAAAAATATTTTTATCTCGTAATTACGAGAAATGATCTCGTTATTACGAGTTAATTATCTCGTTTTAACGAGAAAAGATCTCGTTATTACGAGTAAATTATCTCGTAATTACGAGAAAAGATCTCGTTATTACGAGTTAATTATCTCGTTATTACGAGTTAATTATCTCGTTATAACGAGAAAAGATCTCGTTATTACGAGTTAATTTTCCCGTAATTACGAGAAAAGATCTCGTTATTACGAGTTAATTATCTCGTTATTACGAGAAAAGATCTCGTTATTACGAGAAACAATCTCGTTATTACGAAAAAAGATTTATATAAATGGTGCATTTCTGAAAACACCTCCAAGTCGACTGGTTAACTCCTTTTATTTCCATATACGTTAATTCAATTCTGATTAATGATTAAATAACACCGGACATTATTCATTAATTTTTAAATAAAAATATCGGATTTGACATTTAACTAATATGAATTAGTGGAAAGATCTTCATGTAATTCTCATTTCATCTTAAATATTATAATCCCACTCCGAAGTAAGTACCAGGTAGCCACTTGTCGTAAAAACACAATTCTATTGTTACAGTTGACTTTAATGACTATGTAGTTTCAATCATTGATATACAGGATTTACCTGAATTGTGTTCATACACAACCTATATGTATATTGAAAATAATTGATTTTGTATATCAACATTTTGGAGTCTGAAAACAAATTACATGTATCCTTCTAATCAATATATAGTTCAATCAATTCATCAATCAACCTGCTTTGCTCCTTCTTCTGAAATTTCGTTAAAACTGATTGGTCCGATTTTATATCAAATTCTGTTTATGCTACTAAGCGATGATAATGCTAAGTATGTGTATAATAAAAGACATTGCAGTATTTCATACACTTGACATAAAGAGAATAGAATAATGAAACGCGCCATTTTGAAAAGATCTTTTCTCGTAATAACAAGATTTTTTCTCGTAATTACGAGATAATTAACTCGTAATAACGAGATCTTTTCTCGTAATTACGGGAAAATTAACTCGTAATAACGAGATCTTTTCTCGTAATTACGAGATAATTAACTCATAATAACGAGATCTTTTTTCGTTATAACGAGATAATTAAGTCGTAATAACGAGATCTTTTCTCGTAATTACGAGATAATTAACTCGTAATAACGAGATCTTTTCTCGTTATAACGAGATAATTAACTCGTAATAACGAGATCTTTTCTCGTAATTACGAGATAAAAATATTTTTTTATGTGGCCCTATTCGTCTTTCGTATTTTTCATAAACTGCGATTCAGTTGAATTTGAAAGAAATATATTGGACTTATTTTAAAGAAATATATTGGACTTGTATTTACTTTTTCTAATTTGACACCTGCCGATATGTGAGTAAATAATGTGGCAATAGACCTCCCCGTCAGGTGGTGCATGGTAGTGATGTTGGCAGTCAGCGTTTGATGAACACAGTGATCCAAACGCGACTGTAAAGTAGAAATTGAAAAGTGTATCACAACAAAATCGACAAAAAAGATTACATCTTTAAAAAAAAAATCAACACAAAAAAAAACAGTAGATTTTTTATCAATATCAAATTGAATCACGTTATCGTCTTGCATAATGTTGTTGTTGACATGTTGATTAGTCTCCCTTTATGTTCAATACAAAGTCTGTACATCGCTAAATGAAGAAAATTCTAAAATTATTTCATTCCCAATTATATAATACAATGTACTTTGTTGTTAATGGGTTAGAAATAATTGGTTTTAAAAAAAAACAGGTGATGGCGAGACCTGCGAGATTTTGCGAACTTACTGTATTTAATGGATAAGATACGATCTTTTTCTAAGACCACTTTTAGAGATATCATTCATAGATAAAAGCGTTCATCAACATTGCTATGGTGGTTTCCTCCATCTTCTGATTAAGATAGTTTTCTTAACGAACAAGTAAGCAATTATATTTTTTTTATGGAAAAACGGTTTTCTTAGTAAGGATAACATAAATCGAATTATAATAATACCATGATTCAAACAATCAAGGATGAGTTATCTAATAGATGCTTACAACAAATAAGTGTGAATATATTATGTTCTTAAAGAGACTTAGACACGAGTTGACTTCAATTTTTTAAATTTTATTTTTCCATTTTTAATGTTTATAATGATAGATATAGAAGTTTATAAAGCTATGTCAAATTTGAAAGTCAAATATCAAGTTATAAGCAAGATACGGAGTTTATAATTCTCTGTTTTGTAAACAAAGCTCGAATATTGTCATTTTTTACATGTGTTGTATTTGTAATGATTTTACTTCCGGATTGAAATGTATCCTGTGTTTAACCAATCAGATGCCTCCATTTTTTACCAATCAGTGATAATCAGTATACCCAATAGAAATGGTGCATGATTAGACCAATCAGTGATAACTTGCAGGGTATATAAACAGCCACCCTCTCATTCTTAGTCAGTCTTCTGTCTGTGAACGACTCGAACGGTCTTCTGGTGAATCTCTTCGGTTAGAGTTCTACAGAACAGGGATTTGAGCTGTGTCGGAAAGCAACAGAATTGTTAGCTAGACCACTCAGTTCTTAACCCTGCTTCTGTAACTTGTGTCTTAGTGACTTGATAGTGTCTTTGTGACTTCGATTGTGTCTTGGTGACTTTCGACTGACCGTGTATTGGTGAATTGATAGTGGTTGTGTAGCACAGTGGTAGCAAACAGAATTGTTTGTTTAAATCCACAGTCTACGGATAGTTGATTATAGGTTAATTTTGTATTTTGATTCTTGTTAGTTGTTCTACAATCAAATAGCCAAGGTAGGCCCTAGGAAAATATTATTACTGCGTGCTCTATTGGCAGTTGAAGTCTTCGTTGCATTTGTTGATTCTTATTTGATTCTTAGGAAGGAAACCTAAGCGAACTCACGAATTATAAACTGATTATTTTATTTGTAACTTGAAAAACCGTTACATATTGGTGTAAGTTTCAATCAAATATGACTTTCTTTTGTTGATAATAATGTTTATGTATGAATATATTGAATTAGTTTAAATTGTTTTTTTTACATATCATTTTGTCTAAAAAATGGCAATTCTCTACGTTACTTTTTTTGTAAACAACTCGAGATTTGTTTACATAACAATCAATTCTTACCTCTGTATCTCGCTTATAACTTGACTTTAATATTCAATATTTTGGCCAATCATTTAAACTGCACCAGTAAACCATTTTATGCGTAAAAAATAAAACTTAAATTTTTTATCTCAAATCGTGTCTATGTCCCTTTAAAGGGGCATGGTCACGATTTTGGTCAAATTCCATTGTGCAATTTTTTTTATTTACAATGCTTTATGAATGTATTTCTAATGATCAAGTGAAATTTGAGAGTCAGTCGTAGAGTTATGAGCAAGATACAAGACTCACACTTTTTTGTCATGTAAACAAGGTTTGTACCCTGCTTTTGTTTACATAGGTTCAATATACCAGTAAAAAAAATTAAAGCTGATTTGTTTATCTTCTTATCCATTTTAAGCATAAATAAACAGATTTCTAACGTTCAGCACATTCATCGTAGGTCTGAAACTGGAATTTTCACTTCAACATTCAAAATGTAAACAAAAGCATTGTTGACATTGCAAAGAATTGTAAGCTCTATAACTCGCTTAAAACTCAACAAATGATGCTCACTCACATTTCGATTGCCTATTTTAATGCCTTACTGAAGCATTGAAAACATTAGAATCGTGAAAATGATTTTTGACCAAAATCGTGACCATGCCCCTTTAAAACTTTATATATATGTTCTCAAAATTGCTATGCATATTAATTTGTTTTTGGCAAAACATTATAGTAAAATAGATAAATAGGGATTGGTTTTAAACCTATCTTTAAAGGTTAATAAATTTATAGACTCATGTATGTTTTTACTTTCGCTTAAACATTTTTATAGTATATATATATATATATATTTTTATAGTATATATATATATATATATATATATATATATATATATATATATATATATATATATAACATACACTGGGTTTGAACACAATTTCATAGGATCTAATTATGTGGATGATAGAAGAAATTTACAATTTACCATATTTTGTTTCTATTCCATTTTTCTGCTGGAAATTTTATAGGTCAAGAAGGGTGCGTCTTTTTACCCCAATGAACCCCAATGATATTTGCTTATTTTTACTGAACAAAATAGTTTATTGCTTAAAATTGTATCTTAAATTTCAAGGAAGATCTTATTGTTATGTTGTTGAGCCTTTACTCTGCATTCTTTGCCTCCTAATACATCTTGATCAACACCCCAAATGAATGATCCTAATAAAATTTAAATTGAAACCAATTAAAATCCAATTTAAAAGTGACGTTTCAGTTTACAGCTTTCAACGTTTGTGACGTCATAATAAAACTCGTCATTTTAACCTTTGAGTACCCTGTGTGCATTACTATAGCATTGAATCATCATTTGTTGAAGTATACAGTCTCATAACTACAGCGGTGTGTGCATACAAATCGAGTACGCGCGTTAGCGCGTTATGAAAATTTGTATGAAAGCATCGCTGCAGTTATGAGACTGTATACTTCAAAAAATCATGATTTAATGCTTATATTTATTTTATTTTAACTTCATGCCTTGTCTGAAAATGTGATTTATACCTTAAAATTCCTATCTTATCCTAAGGGTAAGTTTATATAAATGGAAGAGCCACAGTAACAGCCGCAAGCGTGAACTTTGATTTTCGCTTGTGACGTTGCAGTTAACAGCGTTCAACGTCTGTGACGTCATAATAAAAGTCGTCATTTTTACCTTTGAGTACCCTGTGTGCATTACAGTGTTATAACTGCCGTAGCTTTCAACACACTTTACAAGCAAAAAAATTGTGTAATGTAAATACAGTGTTATAACTGCCGTACCTTTCAAAACACTTTACAAGCAAATAATATGTGGAATGTAAATATAAAGATATAAAACATTATATTTCATTAACATGTATTTACATTCATAATAAAAGCTTATTAGGTTAAAATGAGGCAATGAATTTTGCATGACCAGGTATCTAGGTGGCGATTGCATTTTGACATAATTGTGATTTGTAAACTAGTATATTTGTCCTGACTTCGTGTGCTATTAAACCAAGCTGGACATATGACAAGTAATCTTAGATAAGTCTTGTCACTCATTACATTTGATTAATTCACTGACATTCAAGAAACCTGGTCGTGAAAAAATAGAGTTATCCCCTGTCTGTTCAAGCAACAATTTACATTTTAATTCAATGGTTACGGTACCTGAAAAAATGCCCGTTTCTAGAAGTACAGAGATAAGAAATGTGCACAGATTCATGGTTAGACAACATAAGACTAATTTGTGATTTCTTATCTATCGATATCTTAAGGCAGGTCGCGGGTTTGCTTTCGTCATCAAATTCTGAACGCAAATTACACAACTCGAGTGGCCGTTTTGTGCACATTCGTATATGACGTCCCAACATCTCAAGATATCCCGCTTTACTTTAGACGCCAAATGAAACATGGGCTATATAATAAAGTTATCCGATTTAGATATATGGTGTAAATAATGTTAGTAATGTTAGTAATCCATACTTAGTTAAGTCAAGAAAAAAATGTTTTAACATTGAATACGTTAACACTATATGACAATTTTGACCCTACCCTTGAGCCAGAACCCCTAGCTCGGCTCGACATGAAATTTACAATTTTGGTAGAGGGCTTCCTAGTCTATAAAATTTGGGATTCAGTTTTCTTACATATGGGTTTACTTTTTATACATGTAAAATGCGTCCCAGAAAGTTTAGTCGACAATCGCGATACAATCTTTAGTTTGAGATTTGAAATGAACATCATCCACAATTAACTGAATTGAATATAAGATGTTTCAAAGAAATCCATATTTTTCGTGTGCATGTTCGCCTTTCTCTCTCTCTCTCTCTCTCTCTCCTCTCTCTCTCTCTCTCTCTCTCTCTCTCTCAAAATATTGGATGGAGAGCACATTAGAGGATTTTGCTTCGAGCTTTAAGCTTGAGATCTGGCGAAGAAATGTCCAAAATAAAAGGCATCTACAGCGGACAAACGGGGAAATTAGGCTCCAAAACAAGGGTTTTACGCTTAGGGTTTCCTATGACCTTGATATTTGACATGAGACTTAGATTCAAGGTCACTTAATCCCCTTACCCACAGACAGTACATGTATTTTGGTGAAGTCTGAGCGGGAGAAAGAGTGGGAGAAAAAAATATGGTTTCAATCCGGCTTTCAAAGAGAACTGCTATGATTTTTCACATTTGACCTTGAGACATGGCTCATGGGTCCTTAACCAATAAGCACTCTTTACGTGAAGTATGTCAAAGATGGAGTTATGGATAGATAATCATCTCGTTATTACGAGAAAAATCTCCTTATATCTTGTTATAATAAAATACATAGTAATTAATTTTTATTTGTTTTTTTTTTATTCTTTTAATTAATCTTAAAAAACTTATATATTAAGTGCTTATTCATCAGATCTATTTCTCCAATGCAAGTTGATCAGTTCACCCTTCCGGTCTATTTTTTAACTTCCAGAAACGTTAATATTTAAATTTTAGCTATTTTAGTGGCCCTATTTGTCTTTCGTAGACATGGCCTTAACCTAAGACATAAAAAGTTGTTCAAGATCACTGCACATCTTTACTGCAAATCAGATTGCCCCGGACAAGTGAGGTCGGATGGATGGACGGACGGTCAGACTGATTATCATAGGGTGCCCGCAGAACGAAACCCTAAAAAAGAATTATATATGTACATACACTAGACATGAATCTTGTGGTGTTGCACAGTATAGGAAGAGGTATCAAATTTTGTCTGGTTCACGAAGAAACACATACCAATGATATATTTCTCCCTATTGACTTTATTACTTACTAAAATCATTTTTTTTATTAAAAAGAATCGACTTTTATATCTGACTAAAACTTAGGGATAGTCCTTAGCTATAACAGAGATAAATAAAAGACACTTGGGAGGAAATTTTTAGAGATAAACCAGTTATGAGGTTTTTGTGGACCTACTTTGGAGTCATTTGTTGTGTGTCACTTTCAGGTAATCGGTTTTAGACTAAAATAAGAAAAATTGAACAGTTCCTCTTCTAACTCTGAAATGTTTTGACTGTATTTTTCTGAAAGAAGAGGAAAGTTCAAATCTTATCTTTGCCCTTGACTCCAGACGTACTTTTAGTTCTCCAGTTTGCTCAAATACACTATTATAATTATTTACCTGGATCTAAATATCATATTTCATACTAGTATCATAAAATGACTACTATATTCATTACGTTTCTGTTTTGTTTTGCAACTTGACAAATAACTGAGGCATGCATCAACCTTTATACAAATGAAGTTTTTACACAGAATGCGCTGATGCCATTCCTTGCACTGGCCACGAGGACTGTGGCGCAGTCCATTGTCCCACTGGATACGCGCCATACTGTGCTACTATTCTCTTCAACCAGTGCAAATGCAGTCCATGTGAGTCCTATATCTCAGTTTAAAAAACGGTAGAACGATCTTGATGAATTTTCAGCCATCAAATGAAACTCATTGAAGTTATTTTCTATATTGGCAGCTGATGCGTGGTGGGGGCTGTGGAGCCCGTGGAGTCAGTGTACCGTGACGTGTGGTGCTGTTAGCGGCTCAAGATCTAGGATTCGGAGTTGCGTTACCAGAGGAGTTACCCCTGACTATTGCGTCGGCAAATTCAGCCAAGTAGAAACGTGTCAGGCCTCATTACCACACTGTCCACGTAGGTGTATATATACTTATATGTGTGTCTGTGTATGCGTGCATATGTGCGTGCAGGCGGTAAGATTCATAATCCCTCTATGAAAGGATATACTAGCATCCAAAAGACCCTTGTCACACTTGGAAGCCTGGTCAACAGAGCGGGCGCTCGCCAAAATCCCCCTTTCCTTCCAATGCCAATTTTTGTGACCAAGCGCTACGTAAAATAGGCTTACGAAAACATCCTTAATGCGTCATAGCTAAATCTTTGGAAATTGAAGATTACCGAGCTGTACATCAGTGCCACAGCAACGCGGCAGCATCTCCGTATGACGAGTTTGATTGCACAGAATGCCATGCGTCGACGTTCACTTCGGGCATGAACAAAATGAACGCAATGGCTCTGTGTTTTTGTTCTTTACATATATATATATCATTTTTATGAAAATGTGTTTATAACAAACTTTGAATTTGAAGAGTTGGTCTTTGCAAAGAACATTTTGTAGAACATGCAGAAATAAACATAGTAAGGTCAACGTGGACAAGCGGTAAAAGCCTGGGCCAACAACGCTGCAGAAACTCGCGCTTAGAAACGTTAGAACGCAGCGGTAGTCGATTGCATGAAGCGCGACAAACGCCAGTTTGGACAACGTGGTGACGCAGTAGCACTTCCCCAATGCACCGTAAAAACGCCTTGGTCGCCGTAGATCTACCTTCGTCTTCCTAAGTCAAGAGTCTCTGATCCTCTACGCTCTACAGAAGATTATACAGAGCGCTGTGGACCAGAAATCCCCCAGAAAAATAATGTAAAATCTGATTTTCCTTTGGGAATAAATCTTCATATTTCTCTACCACCCTCTACTAGTATCTAAATCAATTCAAAGTTCCTCTTTGTATGAAAAAGTATTTTATAAATGAATATATCTAAGTAAAAGATCGATTTGATGAAAAATGAAAACCCAAATTAATCTGTTTTTTTATACAGAGGATGGTCAATGGGGTCACTGGTCTGCCTGGTCGTCGTGCAGCAAGTCTTGTGGGATGGGGACAAGATTTAGACACAGGGAGTGTAACAACCCGCGGCCGGCGTATGGAGGCTCCTCGTGTACAGTGGGTCAATCCACCTCACTACAGCCCTGCTCCAACACCTGTCCAAGTAAGTTAGACAGATAGCAACTGATATTTTAGTCTTTTGGTTAAATATCAATAGTGAAACACGGTTGCAGCGAACACGATTAAAATGAATGCACGTTTAAAGAGCGAAAACAGTATCATTCCCTATAGAAGTATCAAAAGGTTTTATAAAGATACTGGATAAAACGAATAATATTTATGAGGAATTCAACCCCTCTGTCCTAAGCGTTTTTCTGTGTGTTGTTTAAGGTTGATCAATATTGCAACTCTCGGTCAGCCCACTTTTGTTAGTATCATTCAAAAGAAGCTGTTGTCAAACCTTACAGGCTAATTGATATTTAAAAGATACTGCGTGCACATGTTTTTACAAACGCACGTGATACAATGATTGCCAAACTAAGAAACAATGGAAAATAGAGGAAAGTTGGAGATGTATGCAAAGCTATGCAAGACTTAACTTTAAAAATGAATAGTATTTTACAAAGGAACTTAAATTATAAGAACAATGTTGTGTTCTTGTAGCACCACCACCAACAACAAGGACAACTACAATGACAACAACAACACTCCAAACGTCTGGTAAAGTTGACAACATGATTTGAGCTCGTCTCTTTTAACACCTAGCTATTTTTCATCCCATAGTAAGATATGCAGCAAAAGTATCTATAAATTCATTTTGTAATTTCAAACTTGGGTAAATGCCAGAAATGTTAATGAATGCCTCTTTTATCGGGATGTAATCAGGTAAACCCTGCCCATCTTGTGACGCCAATTTGAACTGTGTGTGGAATCAGACATGCGCAGACAGTGAGACGTGTATGGTGAGAGCTGTTTTGGAACACGGCTTTCAGTTCTCTGTCCATTGTATTTTAGTAAGTAGCTCAAGTTTTTGACATATTGTCTGGGTACTAGTATATTCTTTTAGGTGGTGGTGGTTGTAACGTGTGTGTGTGTGTGTGTGTGTGTGTGTGTGTGTGTGTGTGTATGTGGAAAGGGGGGGGGGGGGGGCAATGATAACGTGTTCGATACCACCGACGCAGAATTAAAGTACCTCACGTATAACAGTTTTCTTTTTCGATCCAACAAATCATAAGTCTTATCTCATTGAACCATATTAGATTTTCGTTGTTCTTGGAATTTACCAAAATTTTGCATAACAACTATATTCAAATCGGCAGGTACGTGCATTTGTTTCATCATGAACAAGATCAATTAGTAGGAGCCCTAATTGGAATATAATAAAAGAGCATCAGCTAAACTCAATATTATAAAAATATTATTACTTTGTTATTGAAATTCCAGTGTCAAAAATCTTCTCTGTATGACATGCAATTTTATGTTTCAGAGTTCAGATTGCCAATTAATGACCACATACATCAAATCCGCGGAGATCTACTGTTGCGACGATCGAAGTTGCCTCCAACGCTATCTTCCCGGAGTATGATTCTACTGAAAATTGCTGTACCGTTTGAAATAAACCACATATCTTTAGTATTTTAAACTGTGATTGCTGTTCATGGTGTGGATAAACATGCAGCAACCAATGTTCATGTAGATCTAAGCCTGTAGAATTTAATGAAAATTGCAATACTCTGTCCCAAGATATCCTCGATTCACATTTCGCCTAAGGTCATGATCTAGTTAATAAAAGGTGCCAACAGGTTGATGAAATTCAAGATATAAATTCTTTTAACGATGCTTCATAACAATATCTTTGTTAAAGTGTATCGGGGCTTAATCAATAGTAAATACATTGAAATATCATGTTGTAAACAATCATTTTTAATGAAATATGAAGAAAATAGTAACAATTATCGGTTTTTTTTCATGTTTGACAACTGTAAACCAACTTTTATTCCCGTCCGTCAAATTTTTGCGATGTTTGCGAGGTCCTTAAATGTATCTGCTTGTATAATTTTTAAGACAATCTACATGTTGATCGCGAATGTTAATCGTCACGGACCCGTTTATCTCCCGACGATTTGCTATTATTAGATACATGTAAATTTAGAATGCCCACCGTCTTTCCAAAAACATCGGTAAACAACCTCTTTAAAATGATGTCAAATAAATTTAAGTAACAGGATTACTTTTACAATGATTTAATAAAGAATGTCAAGAAGTTGTTTTATTTTCTACATAATTCCTTTAGAGCCGTAAGTACCGGAAAAAAGATTCATCAAATCAATTATGACGTCATAATGGTTCTGCCACCCAATTAAATCTTGACCTTAATTAATGTCCTATATTTTTGCAACTGATTGGCTAAATCCAGAAATGAAAATAATCAGAAAATTCATAAACCAAACTTTATTGATCTTTGTGCATATAAAATTGAAAACACAGAACTTGATTTATCAAAAATATGAATTAATTTAGAAGTTTCGAAAGTAAAATGAACATCTAAACAGTAACTATAGTAAAATTTACATAACATGTTTTTAAAAAGCCAAATGATGTAGTTTTTAATGTGTAAGACATGAACATTTAAGCTTTCCATTATTTCTCTAGGTAACTATGAACCTCATCCCCCAAAATAAGGGAGAGGGGTTAGAAAAATTTACACATACGATCATCATCTTACATGTTTGTCTCTACGCATCAACAGCCTTAAATGATGAACATACTCCACAAAAAGTGATCTCTTTTTAAAAATTGTATCAAAATGCACTGAAGTAATACTCTTTTTGTACAGTATATCAACCAGTGTTCTCTATATTACATACATGGAGTGGTAACCATGTAACTGTGTTAAAAAAAACCTTTGCTGTCATATTTGAAACACATAAAGTGAGCAAATTTTACCATTCTATGATGTGACTGAAGCTAATGAAGTTTCATGATTTTTTTTTCAATGATAAATCTCTCGCGAGTTACTCTAAACTGACCCCTGTGAACCTTTCTAACCGTGACTGAAAAAATCATTTTTTGAATCTCATAAAACTTTTGATCCATAATATTTAGCATCACTAATTAAATATAAAAGTGTACATGAGAAGAGGTTCACCATCTACATAATAATACTGTTTGTACACTCCACAAAGTACATGTCTGTGCATCCCATTAGCTAACTATACGTATACAACTACTGTACAGAGTATGATGTAAACTTATCATACAAGCAATAGATTTCATACCAAGTTTCCCGTTATTATCAGCTGCCTTTATATTAAGTACACACACAATGTACATGTACAAACAACCAACATACACGTATATGTGTACATGAGAAGAAGTTCACCATCTACATAATACATGTAATAGTGTTCCTAACTTCAGCTTCCCAAAACATTAAAACCATGAATACTGCATGTGCTACTACACGTACAATATCAGAAATATTTTTCTGGGACAAGTCCATAGGGTTAAGACAGTTTCTAAAATCCTCTGCTAAAAAGAAATTTCTGGATTATGACTTTAAATTAGTGGTAAAAAAATCTAGGGAAAGATATTTGATAATGTTACTGTACATTGTCAATTTTCATTACTCAAAAGAAATGTATTTGATAAAAGCATGACCATTTTGATACCCATACAAATCAAAACCACCATAAAACGTACAAAAACAGCAAACCTTGAAATTTAAAGAAATTAAGTTAATGTGATATTCATAGTGATTAACTTAATTACAGACACTAATTTCATGGATAACAGATAAAATAATGCATTTCCCATATTTTTGCACTTCTTAAAAACACCTCAAAAGTTTCACAGATGTATTTGAAGTACAGATCTCTTGAAAGAAAGGAAAAAAAGTTTCATTTCATCAAAAATGTCAATAGCTCAAAATTGTTTTGTTCATTTCAATAAAAACTTGAAAATCAGCAGATGCTTTCTCTAATTCTGGTTACATTGTCATATTGCTCACACTTTCAATCTACATATGCATGTCTGTGCATCCCATTTGCTAACTATACGTATACAACTACTGTACAGAGTATGATGTAAACTTATCATACACGCAATAGATTTCAAACCAAGTTTTCCGTTATTATCAGCTGCCTTTATGTAAGGTACACACACTGTACATGTACTGATACAAACACCCAACACACACGTTGTATTTTTCCCTCTTCACATCTGACATATGAAGAATGTGTTTCTGATAAGTGTATCACAACACAATCTGATTCAGGTTTTCCTTAATTTTTTTCTGCCATCCTCCATTGTAGGGGTCATGGATGCCAGTCTCTTGCTCTGTCTAGTGGGCGTGAAATGGGGACTGGGGGTGGGGGTGGTCTCTGCTCCATTGACAGGTGTCTGACTGGAGAGGCGGGCTCGCTTACTTGGGGTGGCTTGAGGTGGGGTTGTATTGACTTGAGGGGTCCGAGATCTCGAACTTGTCATTCCTACAAAATGGAAATAAATGAAAAATACATGAAAGCATGTACAGTTATCAATATTTTGAGCATGAAAAGTAAGGTCATTGGTCGAAAAAAAAAAAAAAAAATTCAAATAACTTTATTGCAGTATGTATTTATATATACGTGCCTATTTGATACTGCAGGATATTAAATGAGAAAATGCTTTTTATCTTTAATAATAATTAAACAACACCTAAACTCTGAAATATTTTATTTTCATTACGATACATGATATCTGTACATGTATACACAACACCCTGGCATGGTTGTTCTACCAAAATTATTGTCTGATTGAGAGGGCCAAGTGTGGTGATTTTGTATATTGATAACCCACCTAGTGTGACAGGTGATCACGTGATAATGGCTGAGGTTTTGTGCAAGTGACCATCACTTAATTCAGTCAAAAATTCTTTTAAAAAGTTTCGAATTGGTCGCATATGCTAGGGTCAGTCAGGAATGTGAAAACAAACCTTTTCTTTGGCCAACTGTAAAGTTGCATGTATAGCACACAGTTTTTTTTCAGCCAAAATTTGATCAAAAGTAGGAGGTGCATCTTGTACATAGGAACTGCTTATAGTTGTACATTATCTGTACCAGAACAATGTGAAGACACAACAAAAAGCCTCACCTAATTTCTTTTCAACTTCAATAAGCTGCTTCTCTGCATCCTGGCACTCCTTCCTTTTGCTCTTCATCTCTGGCAGTTCAATGTAACTTGACTGGTCTTTCAGCTCTTCTTTGGCCTTTGATGTTTTCTGCATTGCTACTTTGAATCTCTGAAGGGTTT